>NW_027518688.1:8685000-9265000 GCF_043159265.1 Tasmannia lanceolata | reverse complement strand
GTAAATTCATTGCATATTTATGTTGAGTCGGACCATACTCTGTGGTATGCTCTTAATTGCCACACCAAGAAAATCGCCAAGGTTTCCTAGACTGTATCGAAGTGAGTATTTAAGTTAATTTCAAATTTTCTCTCTCTCCATAGTTATTGCCTGTTAATAATAATGTTGTCAACATACACTAACAAGTGACTAAACCTGAATGGTTATATCAAATTAAGAGAGAGCTGTATGAAGTACTTCTCTTATATCTTCTCTTTCTAAGAGCATTGCTGAGCCTATCAAATCAGGCCCTTGGTGTTTGCTTGACGCCATGGATTACCATCTTTAGTCTGCAAACAAAACATGTTTCGTTTGTAGTCTCAAACCTTTTTGGTTGTTCCATGTAGGCTTTCTCTTTCAAATGTCCGTTTAAAAATGCATTTTTCATATCCATGTGATGAATATTCCACCCAAAACCATTGAAACACTCCAGGCATAGGGGGTTCCTGACTCCAAAGAAGTGGAGTGATGTGCAAAACTCAATTGTGTGTGTTGGGGGGGGGGGGGGGGGGGTGTTGAATGGGGTTTTTCTCCTGAGAGGCTCAGCTCTTAGGCCTAGGTTCTCGTTCAGCACCCAAAAGCTCTACTGAGATGCTTCTTCCCAATCGGTATCAGACCTTAGAAGATAAGACTGCAAGGTAAACGATTGCTCGAAACGGTCGGGAAGATATTAGAAGAGCGTCTAGATCATGGGGGGAGTGGAGCCGGAGGACCACCACTGCCTCTCACCAGTTGGATTGGAAATGCCCAGGCTGTGGGTATAAGAATTTTGGGAGTCGCAGCCTTTGTCGGAGGTGTTTGATGTGGCGCAAGGAAGGAGCTCGAGGAAGGAGCCCATTAGGAGGTTCTGAAGATTTTACCCATTCGATCGAATCCTGCAGAGGGCCCGCCAGAGATTAGAATACCAATGAAGCAGATCAAAGAGCCCTCATTGGCCCTTAGAAGATGCTTGGTGGGATCAATGCATAACAACAAACGGAGCCTGGAAGAGATATGTGTAAGAGCCAAAAGTCTGGAACATGCCCCAATTACCAAAACACTTCCATATTGGCCCATTATTAGTCCTCTTCAGCTTTGAATCAGAATCCCTAGCTGAACGGATCCTCCGTCAAGGAATCGGCGCCTTTGGTGACTTCCTCTCTTCATTGAAACCCTGGAATCCAATGCTAACCTCTTCTGTGAAAGCTAGATGGATCAGATTCTACAGTATCCCGCTACAAGCATGGACCTCATCGACAATCGAGGCTTTGGGGAAGCTCTTTGGGCAGGTAATTGAAGTCCAGTTGACGGGCAACCATGATCATTGCATGAATTACGCCTCTGCCAAAGTTTTATCCATGGAATGAAAATATCATATTCCTTTTATTCGCCTCAAGGTAGGTTCAAGTAGCTTCTTTATTCATACTGAGGAGGTAGAAGAAGGGACGATAACTAGTGAAATCCTCCACCCAGCTAACAAAGAAGGAATTCCTAGTGTTTTTCAGGAGGCGGAAGATAAGCACAGTAGCATGTCATTGCCAAAGAAAAACCCAACCTGCATGAGCAAAGGAAAAGTTTTTTCAAGGAAAGGAGCAAGGGAGAAAAAAGAGCCGTTGTCCTAATTTTTTGAATTTGAACCGAGCTGGGTATCTCGGATCGTATTGTAGGAATCAGGGTTGCCCACGTCAATTCAAAAAAGAAAAGTAGGAAAAGTAGGAAAATCCAGCCGAAGGATTTTTAGAGTGTAGTAATGACCAGTATTAATGGCTCTCAAACGAAGGTTGTTAGACACGCTTAATGGAAAGGAAAGGATATATTTTCAGAACTTTTGAAGGGCTCAAGGAAATCTAATGAGAGCCTCAATAATTTAATTGGGCTACTAAGAAAGGCATGCGTCGCTTCCAGAGGAAACGTGTCCCTTTCGTACGGAATTCGATGAGTATCCGTAAAGGAGAAGGCTCCTTCTCGGGAAGCAGCTTTCAACCCAAGAAAAATAATCATTACCACAAGCAACCGACGCTTCAGGCCATTAAAGGCGGTCTATCAATATTAAGGAAGCTCCAGGGTCGTCTAAAAACAGGGAAGAAGAAGAAGAAGAAGAAAAAGTTTCATTCAACTTTTCAAGGCCTAATGGAAAACTCCAATTCTCCGATAAGGTGATGGGAAGACAGAAAAAGGAAAAGGAAGGTCTAATGGGAGGAACCAGTAGATGGAAGCAAAAAACCACCGAAAGTCAAGGAGAGAAGGCCTTATGAAGGGCCTCCAACACCAAAGGAAGTAAAAATGGAAATCCCAAAGAAGGACTAGAAGAGATTCAAGGTAGATGCTAGAAAAAATATAGAGGAATTTTTCAGTCTAGCTGGATCGAGAAATATTAAAAAAACAGGTGTTCCAAAATACAAGCTCCCGTTCTTTAAAAAGGCCTTAGAAGAAGAAAGAGAGGAAAGGAGGCATAGGTGGGTGTCCGAGCAAGGAGCGAAGGAGAGGGTAGTGGTAGTTTTTCCTGAGGAATTGGCGACCTGTCGGGTTGACGAGGATGCTAGCGTAGTGGATGAGATGGCTGATTTCCTGGCAATAGGGGATGTATTCAGGTCAGGGCCGGAAGACCAATCAACAGAGGATAAAGGGTAGGAAAAGAGTCAGGGGCAGAAAAAAGATGGGTCTTCTGACCCCAGTAATTAGAAAGTTTTCCATCCTCTTGCTGTTGTAAATATCTTTTTGGGTTGGTCTTTAGTATCCTCTTCTTTTTTCTGGCTTTATTAGCCTTTTAGAGATGGTGGAACTTGAAAGGTGCCTTGACGTTTTTTGGATTTTGAAGTTTCTAGTTAAAAGTTTTTCTGCGAAGGAGTATCTCTAGACAACAGCGAGAATTTTCAGAAGTTTTGATATCTCACTTTGGGGACTCTTTTAGTACTAAGGGGGCTGCAGTTAGTTCTTTTTTTGAAGGTTTGATGTTATCGATAAGTTTTCCCTGTCTTTTGTTCTGAAGGTGGGCTTAAACTTTCCCTAGGTGCAACCAATCGGTGTGGTATTTATGTCTCTTCTTTCTCATTAGTTAAGAAGGTGGGTCTTAGTACATTCAAGGAGGATTATTGATTGGAGTCCTCTATCGGCTTGAGAGACCATGGTCTTTCGCTTAGCGAGCCAGTGCTCCCAGGAAGCCTTCTTGTAGTGCTTTATGTGGAACCTTATTTCTTTGCTGGAGGATCGTTTTGGTTGATGTTAGAATTTTCAGCGGTGTAATGTAGTGAAGAAGGGAAGGTGAAGGTGGTTAGATGTAGTATGCTACCACATTTTCAACAGGAAGTATAGTTGGCAACATTGGATGAGGATGAGAGGAGGTACGTGGAGAAAACACTCTTTAGGTTCTTGACTCAGTTCAAGACATTTTTACTCGGTTTCTTGATTTCTTGATCAGATTTGATGAAGTGAGGGATGTATGTAGTTTCTGCTGGTGGCTGTATTTCGTAGGTATAGTGATGATGGTTGGAAAGTGTTGATATGAGAGCAAATTTAGTGGGGTCTATTAGGTGCTGGAGTAACTTTGTACTCAGTTTGTAGTCTTCGATGTTTTCTTTAGGGATCCTGGAGTATACTCCTGGATTTCGTACTATGTATTTTCTAGAGGGACTGCTGGTCCCCATGTACATTTCATGGTATTAATACAATAGTCACTTTTCAAAAAAATAAAATAAAAATGGTCGGGGAACTGGTTTTGCCTCTTCTGCAACCACTGTAACTTCAATTAGCGGAATAGATGCAGACGATGCCAGCGAAAGAAATTGAAATCGCTCTCTCCAACTGTTTCCCTACATGAGAGAAACCATCCAGAACTATATGTTTTGGGGGAGGGCTCTCAAACGGGGAGTTAAGAAAAGAGCAGGAAGGCGGCGTGGGGATTGGTTTTGCTCCTCATGCGATTACTTCAACTTCAAGTGGCGAGACAAATGCCATTGGTGTCGGCAGGTTAGAAACTCTCCAAGTGTGGTGACCCATGTTAGTCCAACAACCTCACTGGAGGTTGATAATAGTGAGGCCGAGCGATGGCCTGACACCGGTAAAATTTCCTCACATGCGGAGGGAGGGGTTTCAACTTTATCCATCTCGGGCAAGGTAGTGGAAGTACGAATGGATACCCTAAAGGCTTGTCTGATAGGGAGAAAGAGAGATAACAATGGGACCCTGGAGGACCTTTGGATTTGGGCACAAAAGTTTTGGGATATTCCATCCCTCCATTGTCCCTGCATCATGGCGAAGAACGAGTTCCTTTTTATGTTTGAATTGGAATCACCAAGGGACCGGAGGCGTTGGGGAATCAAGTGCTCTCTCTCTCTCTCTCTCTCTCTCTCTCACCTTGGAATAGGGATTTCATTCAAGGTGCGGAAGCTCTCTGGGTCAACTTCTATGGTATTACATTACATGCATGGGCCATTTCAACGGTGGAAGCTTTTGGGAGCCTCTTTGGCAAGGTTCCCCGATGGAACCTTGGTAAGCCTCTTTGGCAAGCTTTTGGGAGACGAAGATGAAAGGCAACCACCAGCATTGTATGAGTTTTGTATGGCCCAAAATCTTAGCTCCCCGATGGAAGCTATCTACTTGTTAAAATTTGGATCTCAGACCATTACCATACCATTGGATTGAAATTCAAGAGAAAATAGGGGAGTGCTCAACTAATTACGAGACCTCCATCACCTTAAGTTCTAAGGGGCTGCTTTCAATGATCGAAGCTACTCTGGGTCTCGCTAATTTGGGCATTTTGGCAGTGCCACCTTTCGAAGGCCTTCCTGAGTTGCAGGGCTGGCTCTCCGGCGAACCCTTGGGGCCCACTCTGAATTCAAATTTTAATTTTGACCAATCAAATTCTAAAGGTGCGTTGCTTAAGAATGGGCCTGTGGAAGATGCATTGGGATCTGTGAACAAGAGATCTGGTCAAACTTGCCCGTTACCTGCTGGGTCCGGCTCTAAGACAATTGACCTATCTGCCCCTAAAAGAAAACCTGGACGGATGGATCCTCCTACCAAGAAGAGGATCTTGATTGGTCATATTCCAAAATTTTTGAATATTCAGGAATCTTTTAAGCCTCAGGATTCTGGTTTGAGCCATCTTGGATTAAAAATTAAGGCCCGGAAGGCTAGTTCTAAAGGAAAGTTTCTTAAAAGGAAATTGGAGAAACCCTCAGAATCTACATCAGTAGGGACAAAGGAGAAATCTTTTGGCCGGGTTCCAAAATTTCTCAAACCATTTTCGCATCTGCCCAAGGTTTGTACTTCTTATGGATAATTAATCAATGGCCTCCCCCTAGTTTCTGCCCCAGATGAAGCTATTGGGCCTGGGGGAGCGGGGGCCCCAGTCCATAGTATTTTCGCTAGGGTTTGGGTTAAAGATGTATTAAGCGTACCGCTGAGTTTTCCTTGGTATCATTATTTTTTGGGTGTTGGGGAGAGGGCTGCAATCATTAATTATCTAATATTTTGGTGTGAAAAGACGCATCTTGTCAGGATTAGGTTATCATCGCTCAACTTCCCTTCACTTGTTGAGCATAATACTCTACATAGTTCTATTGCCGAGGAGAGGGAAGTTGTAAAGGTTATGGTATTGGGTTAGAGGGTATTACAAATCCCATATTTTGAAGGGAAGTCTTTATACGCGATAGTGGAGAAGGGGGACAGACATTGGTCATGCGGTGACCCTTATATAAAGGGGCAAGGAGAGACTATTGGAATCCCTTTGGAGAATTGGGAACTGCTCTCATCTTCTGACAAGTTGGGAATTGAAAATCAAAGTAACACGCAACACGACTCACCTTCATCTCCCTCATGCTCCAGGGGTCAGAAAAGAAAGTTATTTATGGAGATTTTGGTTTTGGAAAAGATTCTTTACAAGATGAGAACAATGATTTATGATGAAGAGAGGGCCTCCATAAACGAGCGGCCCATAAAGAGGTCTCGGGAGACCTCCTTAGGAAACAATAGAAATTATTTAAGGAGGCTCAAGATTGCCCTTGGACATTCCATAGTCTCTGTGGGACAGATTCGGTTAAAGATACCAACTCGCCTCTGCACAAACACCCTTTCTTCAAATTAATTTTGAACGATGAAAGGATTTCGAGGAAGCGGCAATGGGAAGCCAACAAGGCGCTGGGCATTCGGCTGGTGGAAGAAAGGATTGCAAGTAGAAAGAGTCCTGGCTCTTGGAAATGAATCTGGAGGACATTCTCACAGACATGCCGGACTATCAAATCCAGCACCTTCTGGTGGAGTTGGAGAAGTGCTCTTCTTAGATGAGCAAGTCCGTTCTTAGGTGCTTCTGGGAATTTTGTGGAAGGAGGGTGGTCTTCAAAACTCTCCGGATGTTCTAGAATATAGGAGCTTTATGGTGGTCTCTTTACAAATAGCGTTGGAGGTATTATGGTCAGTCCTATAGTTATTGATTTGTAAGTTTGTTTAGGTGACTCTTGTGGATCTTTTCTCGATTGAAGTTTGCGTTTGGGTGAAGTTAGCATGTTTTTCTCTTGAAATCTGGTGGCGGTTTTGGATCACCTTTGTGGACGCCCTTTGATTTTCGGAAGGGACTCTCCGACTTAGAAACGAAATGACTAAAAGCCCATTTCCTTACGCCTCAACTACATGCGGTAGCACTACTTGAACTCACAGTCTAAGCAAAAGAGGAGAATAATCAGAGAGAAACAGAGTGGACACTTCATGAATTCACACTGTTTGCCTCGTTCTTATCCAGATCAAAAGAGGAGAGAAATCAGAAGTTGATTCAGTTTTTAGGTATTCTTCTTCCACTCAACCCCCTCCCTCCTCTCTCTCTCTCTCTCTCTCTCTCTCTCTCTCTCTCTCTCTCTGCAACTCTGCCCTAGTGATTATAATCAAATCTGATATCTAGAGATTGGGATTTCACCTCGTTTGTAGATAAATCGAGATCTGATTCTTTTTTTTGTCTTGATTATTGTATGCGATTTTCTAATTGCATGTGATCATGTCTCCATGCCGGTTACCTTATGTTTCTTGTTTGACTTAGGCTTTTTGAACATTAGCTGACGTTTTTCTTTAATTTTCTGGTTGCTAAGATAAAGCTTTAACCGATTGTGATACTAATTTTTATCTTAGGTTTATGGTTTGATCTAGATATTTTCAACAGAAGTTGATTTTTTCGTAGATGAAGGCTGAAGAAAAGAGAGAAAATGACAATGTTAAAAACCATGGAAGGAGATACAAAGAATGCTGATTCCAGTAGGCCCTAGATGATGTGGACATCCCCCACATCTTAGGCACATAAAAATGAATATAAATGACTCCAATAATCCAATAAAATAAAATAAATTAAGATAAATGCAATAATAAAAAGAAGGATCCGAATGATCCAACGGCTCGGATCACACATCAATATGATTCACTTCCTCCTTGACCAGTTACTATTGTTGTATCCCTCACTTTTTGTATAGATTTTTTCTGTGTACTGTGACCATCTCGGTCTTTGTTTTTAATAAAATTTGGCTATCATTTAAAAAAAGAAAAGAAAAAAAAAACCATAATAATCAACTATCTCTACGAGGTGCATGTGTGTGTGATTGTGCATATTTGCGGGGTGTTCTGTTAATCTGCGTGTATCAAAAAAATCCTCACCAACATAGAGGCTTTAAAAAATGTGGATGCAACATGTGCTTGGCAGCGTTAAAGATTGTTGATAATTTGCTCTTACATTGGTCCTTTGCTTGCAGTATGTAGGTTCCTCTTTGATCTGTTTGGAGTTCTTTGGTCATTGCTGTCATTGTTTGTTGCTTTGTTAGAGACATGATCCAATCGGATTTTTCTGGAGTTTTTCTTTTGCGGGGTACACTTGGTGGCAAATTGATGTTTGGTTTTAAATAGGATTTTAAGAAATCAGGTGACATCCTTGGATGTGAAGACATGCATGTGTTGGGAAAAAGTTTCTACAAATAGAGGCAATTTGGAAGTCGTAGATGGATGGAAGAGTCTGCCATGTGGACGTCTTCTCGAGTTCTCGTAATCTCGATGGGTGCTCTTTTGGCAACCCAATACCAATGGGCATGTTAGATAATGCTTTAATAGTTATGTTAATTTTATTTTAGTCCTCTTTCATATACACCACATGCAGGTCACTTGCTATCATTTAGGGATATTTGAGGTTGTAATGGTATTTAACCAAAAATGGGATATAAATATGTAGTACTGACACAAAATCATGCCAATTCAATTAGGCCGCCACCTTAATTTTCCAGGTATCAGATCCCTAGTTGATTTTTTTTCAAATCAGTTCGTTTTCAAGGAAATTCTTTGAAGATAGAATAATTTATGGATGAAATTCTAATATGAAAAGATCGAGAACAGGGATCCTCTAAATTCGATCGTCTATACAATCTTTCAAAGGATCTGACAGAAGTATCCTACTCTGAGAATTCGATAAGGATACCCTTGTACTCTTAATTGACATTGTGGTGGTGGCAGTACTGAATTGGTGTAGCAAGCTCTGCCTTGTGGGTTGCAAAACCTCACACAAAAGAAAAGGAGAGGAAAACAATCAATTCTAGGCTGAGAGGAATTGGAGTGCTGTTGTAAGGAATCCTAACTCATCTCAGTATACGTGGGCTCAATGGGAACAGTGATGGTAATTGAGGCCTAGGTTCCTTTACATATAGTTATCAAGCTCATATTGGATGCTCAATAGTTTAACTAGCTGAATTTATGAGTTGGTGAATCCAATATAATGGCTAAATGGAAATTGGATATTAATTTCACCAAATGTTCTTGTGGTACCCAATGGGTTGATCATAACTGACTTCAATTTCTGCAGTTAAGCGTACTTTAAACTTCCGACTATTTTACAATTTTTATTGGTAAAAGAAAATTTTTCAGTTTTTTTTTCTGTGGATGTAGTGAATAATCATTAGTTCAACTTAGAATACCATTATATCAGTTCTAGTCTCTTTCTGGCATAATACTGGCATGACTATTTTTTTTTTTTTTTGAAACTGATAGCCAAATGACTACTGTTTTCTCACCAACTTTAATCTCTTTCTGGTTTTTTATATCTTTATTATCAGTGGCTGGAATATCCGCTGCTTCGATTCAGGTTTTTTGTTTCATGTCTGTGGTGCTGATGCATCTTGTATAAGTTGGGGTTGTGCTCAATATGGAGAGCTAGGATATGGCCCGGATGGACAAAAGTAAGTTTTTTTTTAATATTTATTCATTGAAGTCGCCATTAAAAAAAATATATTCATTGAGGTGCTACCTTTGGCGTCTTTCTCTCTCTTTTTTTCCCCTTCATGATTAATCCATTATGCATTTTGATTCATTTCTGTCTTTCTTTACTACCACAGGTCTTCTTCGATTCCTAAAAAAGTTGAAATCCTTGAGGGTATGCATGTTATTAGGTATGCTATTGAGACATTTCCTTCTCTCTTTTTTTTTTTGAATGATTGATGCAATTCTTTTCTCGTCTAATTCAGTAATTGTTTGCTTGACACCAATTAACATCAAATTTAATTCTTTCTAGTGTTGCTTGTGGTTTGGGTCATTCACTGATAGTTGTGGATAGAGAAAATGTTGGGGAGCGATTGCACCAGGTAATGTAAAAATGTCCGCATATTCTTTCAGTTGTTTCACTTGATTGTATTATTATTAGGTCATGAAAAAAAAAATGAAATGTAGGAGCCAAACTACCTCAGAAAAGGTCCTTATGCCTATCCTTCTTTTCAGTTATTTTCTATTCATATATATAATATTAGTGATACACAACTTCATTTTAAAATTGTGAGACATTCCCAATTGCATGCTGATGTTAATTATAGATTTTTATCGACCAGAGATTTACTTCTTTTTTTCTTTTTTTTTTTAATATCACCAGAGATTTTTCCTACTTCATTGGGGGTTCTCTTTTTTGTTTTATATGATATATAAAATTGGACATTTACCATTTTTGGTGCTTGAAATTCTGTTTCACGTTGAAATGATGTCAAAGCTTGAACGTCTTCAATTTATACTGTTATTTATTTTTAAGTTTAAATTTGTAACATGATTAGTGTTAGTGTCAATCAACATTTGGATTTTTTAGAATTTTTGTAGGGTTGCTAATTTTGCTTTTTTGCAGAGTTATGGTCCTCTGGAGTTTTTTTTATTTTTATTTTTTTGAGAAAAGAATCTTTCTTGATTTCATCCATCCCCCCCCCCCCCCCCCCCCCCCCCCCCCCCCCCCCTTTTTTCTTCAAGAGTGAAAGACCCACTTGAGATGACTCAAATGAGTCTCTATACAACTAGAACATAAGAGATCCTGATAAGTCTGTGTCAAGTCTCAACCTATGAGCTGGGGCCTGGGGGTACTACTCAAGCGGTCACGCCCTATGTCACAAATATGGTTCGCGGGAATTTCTCGGTAAGGGAAAATATCTGGATATATTAATCTTTTTAAATTTTTTTTGGGTTTATATTTGGAACAAACAATAAAATGAAATAATTTAAAAATGAGGAAAAGGATTGTACGCTCGAGCGTACCAAGCTTATGGTACGCTCGAGTGCCCAATCACATATGGGCCCACTTTGTTAGGATGATCCAAAACATTCATTTGAAAGGCCCTATCATAGACAGGGTGTGTACCAATAATCAGCTCCATAGGATCATCCTAACCCATCCATTTGTTGAGGGCAAAATGGACAGACCACAAATCTGCCCATTTTTGCCCTCCACTTTTGGAGGGGTTAGGATGATTCAATCGAGCTGATTTTTGGTACACACCATATATATGATAGGGCCTTGCAAATCAATGCTTTGGATCACCACAAAAAATGTGGGACCCATGTGATTGGGGCACTCGAGCGTACCATAAGCTTGGTACGCTCGAGCGTACAATCCCTTTCCTCTTTAAAAATATATAAATTAATAAAAAATAAAAATAATTTTTTTTGTGAAAATATCGTAAAAATATCGTTATATTTCTTAAATTCTTGGGATTATTTCGGGATTCGTTTTATCAAAATATCACGATAAAATCGCTATATTTTGAAAATATCGGAGATATTTGTGACATAGGTTACTCCATTGCCTGCTTAACTAAGCAATACTCACCAACATCAAACCGATTTGCTGGTGGTTTTAAAAATCCACTATGCTTCCTTCCTATTATGAAGAACTTATGTTGTTTCTTTGTTATTATAGACTTTTTCATGTTCTCCATATTTTTTCTCAAATCGATATTGTAAGAAACTTCAGTCTGAAATATCTGCATTTTATTTATGTTTTATATTGCTACCAAGAAAGACTGCTATCATTTTCCTCTTCTTTATGGATATATCTCATGCATTTGTTTTTTGCGTTGCCCATGTGGGGGGCGTATTAAAACGGAGTTTTGCTAACTATGGTTGTGTTAATAGTCTATCTAGAACATTTTTTAATGATGTCTGGTTCTTGCAGCTTGAAGTTTATGATGGCGAACCTCCTGCTGAAGGTAAGTTGACATTGCGATTAATCCATTCATAATTGCTTTTTCTGATTGGCACAATTAATCCGTTAGCCATACCTGATTTTTATATCACTGGAAATGATGTATGATGCTTGCCTCAACTTCCTACGTTTTGGGGGAAGTTCCTACGCTCTACACAATTATTCACAGACATATCTTTTTCATATCACTCCTAATCATCTAAAGTTGACTTTTGGAAAATGAAAAGTCCAAAGCTCATGCATGACTAGATTGCAATATGGGCTATTCCTGACATCTGAATCTTGATTAACTTGGGTATTTTTTGAAAAAGCTCATAGGCCATGTCATATTTTCAACTATGTTGGGAGACTTACGCCTCAGATCTTAGTAATGAGGAATTCAGAGACTTAAAGTTTTTTTTTCATATAAGATTCTGTAATTAAATCCGACCCCAACTAGTTTGGGACAAAGGCTTTTTTGAGTTGAGTTGAGTATAAGATTTTGTAATTAAATCTTTGATCTAAATTAATCCTGCAGCAGCGAGTGAAGATCCCAAGAGCCAAATGGTTGGGGTGAAGAAAACTAATACAAAGGGGGCTGCTAATGCTCCTACAAATTCTAAAAAGAGGAAGAAATCCAAGGACTCTTCAGAATCTGAAGACGAAGCCAATGACAGTGATGATAGTGAAGAGGATGCAAATGGTGAGGTTGAAGTGAAGGGGAAGCGCGGCGGGAAAACTGTGAGTAGAGGCCGAGGTCGGAGTGCCAAGAAGCCTGTGGTGGAAGAGAAGAAAAGTTCTGGACGTGGTCGGGGCCGTCCTAAAGCTGAGGAGAAGAAAAGTGCCAGGGAAAGTGCTCGTCCTGGCCGAGGTCGAGGAAAAGCTGGGAAGAGGGGCAAGGCCAGAAAGTGAGAATTTTTCCTATCCATTTTGAGTTCTTTTTGTCGATCCAAATTGCTGGTTTTTATTTTTAACCCTTCTAATTGATTCTCTGCTTAGTGGCTAGCAACAATTTTCATTGACAAAACACTTTTGATCATAACTTCATTCTAAGCCAAGGGTAGACTGAAGGGAAAATGCTCATAGGCCATGTCATATTTTCAACTTTGTACTTTGTTAATGTTAAAAGGGATTTTCTATGATTCATATAGTTGTACTTTGCAATATCTGTAGTTACTGTAATGATGTTGCTTATATTTAGGAGAGTAGTATTTGCATATTTCAGAAAAACGTGTTCAGTATCCATTTCTTGGCATTCTTGCACAAATCATCTATATAGGTTTTGGGGGTATTTTGCAAGAACCACATTGCCATTAAGATGTTTTTTGTCACAACCATGAGGTTTTGGGCTCAATACCAGGATACTTACCACAGAAGAACAAGTAATAATATGGTGAAAAACTAAGGGCATCTTTGGATAAAAATTATTTGTAAATAACCTTTTGAGTATATGTTTTTAAGGTAAATGTGATTATTTGCAAATAAATGTTAGAATAGTTCAAAAATGCTAATAGTAGTTAATGGCTTCTAAAGAGTCTAAAATAATTTTATTTACAAATGAAGATGGATTTTAATGGCATTAGATAGATTTTAGTGGCATTCAACTGGCACTAAATTTTATTGTCCATTTGCAAGTGCCTACTACTTTTGTTGATAACGGTGAGTTTGCAGCTAAAAATATAGATCAAAAGAGAACAGATACATGGTACATGTCGAACTGCCGTGATCTTGGGCTTTTGTAAGATTAACGCGTTTGATGATCAATGGCCTAAGATAAACTTAAAAGACATTAACGATGTAAAATTGGTGTAAAATAAAATTTACACTTATTTTTCCACTTTAAAATGGGGGTAAATTTTATTTATTTTTTTCTTTTTTTGCCCATTTTGCACTTTGAAAGAAACAGTGCCTTGAAATTGATGCCTTCTGAGAAAAAAATTCTCCTGATTATGCTTCTGGCAGTGAGATTAAAATCTGTAGTCCCATGTTGCTTTGATTCTAGGTTAAGTTGCAAAACTTTAGTCCCATTTTGTTTTCAAAACATTTTTCCCCAAAGATCCGAGGCCTATGTAAGGTATTTAGATGTACAATATTATTTCTTCTTTGATCTTAAAGAAAAGCTTGAATAAGAGTTATTCAAGTGTAATTCAATAGAATAGTTAAAAAAACCTATCAATTTCTCTAGAGGAACAAGTTAGGAAACACCACTCCGGCTTACATCAATAGTGGGAATTTTAATTCCAGCTATTTATTTTGGGTAGTGTAGTCCTTCATTCTTAGATTAGATCTTCCATGTTTAGGTTTTTTTATGGGCCGTTGGATACGCAGATTTTAGAATCCGGGATTTCTTCAAAATTGTAGCTAAGAGACGAGAAGAAGCAAACCAGCCGTCGTTTTTGACTTCTCACCTTTCTTCCGGCAGCAAGAGAATAGCAGATCCTCCCATTTTTCCAGGTTTAAGAAGTCTCAGGATGCAAGAGAGATTTTTAAAACCTGAATTTCTCACTTAAAATCCAAGAAACGCTGTCAGAACAGCATACAATAGCTTGATCATGAACCCTCTTTTACACTGTTTTCAAACTAAAAATCTAGATTGTAAAATCCGCGTATCCAAATGGCCCCTTAGTGTCTTTCTGGGATAGTATTCTAGGGTATTTTAAGATTTTTTTTTGTTATTAAAAAGTAGGTTAGAATGTAATTAGTTTCTTTTGTCTCATTTTTAATGTTAGAATGATGTTCCCCATAGATTAAAAAAAAATGTTTACTTTCTCGTATAATATTAGTTTTTTTAATTAAAATTCTTCAGTAGGATTAATTTCTTCGAAAATATATCGCGATTCGGAGTAAACTTCCTACAAGATGTTGCTCTTTCCCTGGATCGCCAACCAGTAAGCAAAGCATTTAGATTGGTTAGCTGGAATGCTAGCCAAATCGGGTCTTTTTGCGTGAAGGATACATCTATCAAGTACCATTTCCGTTTCTTCGATTGCATGTTTAGTTAGTTTTCAGTTGGAATAAATAAAATATGTTTGAATAGTTTATTTTTTGTAATATATTTTGCATTATGGGGATTACGAACACTAGTATAGATCGATTTACGTTGGACAAAGGTTGATGCTTAATACCTTCTAGGTGGGGGTTCTACGTGAAAGCAAAAGATCCCACTTCGGAAAAGCAATTGGATGCGGAAGGGCACTCTCTCCTTGATGACTAGCTTTTAAGGGTAAGTTATACCTGAGTTCTAACACTTCCAACCTTAAAACTAGAGAATGAATTGAAACGTATGCTTTGTACCATATAATCATGGACGGGTCCTAGGTGCTATCTAAGTGGGTAGTCTTCATCTGGTTGACCAACCCGGAGTTCTGATGGCGACTACTTCAAGTAGATGCAACACTAGATGTTATGACAATTGATGAAGATGAAGATTAAGATGGTGATTAAATTGAAGTTCAAGATCTTTGAAATGATATTTGAGATATTGAGTTTCAATTGCTTAGTACTTAATGTTTTTTCTGTTGAGTAATTTTTAGTAAATCCCTCTAATATTGGATTCTTTGATATTTAGAAGTTAGAACTTAATGAGGTGGTAGCTATTGGTAACAAAGTTTTTGCCAAAATTTTACATAATTTTACTATGGGATTTGCTAGCGTCCATCGCGGAAGGCATTTCGTGGATGGTCTGTTGCATCTGACAGCAGCCACCTCGTGAATGAAGACAAAATCTGCTGAAAAGTGAGCCTCTGTGGCTGTTGTCAGTCGCAATAGACCATCCATATTAGAGAATGAAATCAAATCATTTAGCATAAGATCAAATTTTCTGATTGGATATGATTACGTTAGATTGAGTAGTTGGGCTAGATTAGGTAAGTGAATTAGATTAGCATAATCTAGTTATCTTTTTCTTTCTTTCTTTATTCCTTAAGTGCTATATATAAGCATTGTTAGGATTCATTGCAATCATCCAAGAATAATAAAAAAATCTCTAAATTTATCATAGTATCAGAGCAGGTCGATCGGACCTCACCTGGAGCACAATCCGGAGAACTCCGTTCTCCGGGCGGACTGCTAATAGCCGTCCGCCGGGCCACCGATATTTTTCTCTTCTGTCTTGGCATCTCAGCCCTCTTCATCTGTTCGATACAAACCCATTGATCTTTCTCATTTTTTCCTTATCGAAGATAGCTGCTGTTATTTCCCATTTTTTGTCCTTAGTAACCCTCATTTCATGCCATCCTTGTCGTATTGTCCTTGTTCAATCTCGTCATTGTTGCCTGCTGTAGACACCCCATTTTGACCGGACCCTATTTCCCCAAAATTGAAGCACCCCCTTCGTAGTGTACAAGAATAGTAAAAAATACTTTGAGAGGTTGAGGAAGGGGGTGCATAAAATATATCACTTCTCTTTTCTTTTAAAATATCCATCTACTTTACCCAGGCCACCCCATCTTTTTGTAGAATAAAAGAGTAGTCATGAAATACATTAGAGGGGGCTGTCTAGAGAAGCAAAAGGGGGGGGGGGGGGGGGGGGGGCATTAATATATCATTATCCTTTATAAGGGATCGAAGGAGCTCATTTCAAAAAAAAAGAAAAAAAAAATTTGGCAGAGAGAGAGAGAGCAAAATCCCCAAATCTAAACCCAAACCCTAAACCGGTCTGCTTCTCCGATCATCCCAAGCCGGATTCCGGCCACGTTCCGGCTGACTATCTCCTTCAATCTCTCCATTTTCTCTGGCCAGCCGCACACCTTCCTCATCTCCGGCATCTTCTTCTCCGGCAACACTCTAACTCCGGCCGACCTCTGTCAAAGCTCCAGCTCTTTTCTCCTTCTTAGAAATCAGATCTACAGAGAGTTACACAGAGAGAGAGAGAGAGAGAGAGAGAGAGAGAGAGAGAGAGAGAGAGAGAGAGAGAATCATCTTCTCCAGCGAATCCTTGCCGGAATACGATTATTTTATTCAGCCTCCGGTCATCTTCCCTACTAGATCCGACGGAAATCCGATCATCTTTTTCTTCTTCTTCTCTTCACCAAAATCACAAACTCTAACTCCATATCTTCTTCTCCGGTAAATTTCTGCCGGATTCTGGTCAGATCTTGGCCAAATCTTTGATTCCCCTCTAATTTCTCTATTAGTTCATTTTTCTTTTAAGGATATTTTCTTTCTCTAATCCTAGATTTAAAACCGAAACCCCAACCATTTCTTTTTCTTCTTCGATCTATCATTAGAAAAGATCATCTTCTCTGTTACTACTTTAAGTTCTGGTTGTTCTTTGTTTAACAAGGTTCTACAAGTGATTGATGATTAATGTGAGTATATTTAACACATTTTTTTATATATTAATTATATTGCTTAAGTTGTTGCTTCAGATCTATGCTCTTGCTTCAGATTTATGCCCTTTCTTTAGCTTCCAGATGGTTCAATGCTTATATAATATAGATCTTATGTGAATTTAACTAATGCTGTGGCAATTTCTTCAGAAATCTTTGCAAATTTGAAATAATTTGGTTCGAATTTCAGTCTGTATAAATTTGAAATAATTTGGTTAGAATTTTAGTGATTCTTACAGAGATCTTTGCTTCAATAGCATTACTTGTAGCAGCAAAAATTTCTTTTTATTGATTTGATTTTTAAAATTTAGAACAGAGGAAAGAAAGTGGAGAGTAGAATAAAAAGGAATTGGTCTCGAAAGTTACAATCTGGATCAAATTTTAGTGCTTAGCTTCAACCATTACCTTTATCATTTTTCAGTTTAATTTTCGAAAATTTTGGCGCATTGGAACTCATCTCTATTCTTAGACCTCTCATTTCTGCAATTTTCGGTGATTTTCGCTAGGATCTAGCATTGCATGCTGATCTCCTTCTTCGGCAACCTTGCCAGAGTTCCGACCACATTCGGCTCTACTCACATCTTCCCCCATCAGCCACCTCTACTTCTATCACTTCTACCTCCTCCTACCCTCACCTCCAAAACCCATCTGTGCAACCTTGAACATTAGAAACCCATTCATTGCAACGGCGATGAAGGCGATAGCCCAAGCCCATCCTTAGGGGACTTGCACAGTCCGGGTAGCACTCCCCTCTTTAATTTGAAAGACTTGCCCAATCTTTTAGATGTGTATCCCCTTTAAATAATTAGATTTCCCTTTTCATTGCAAGGGCAATGAAAGAGTCATCTAGAGCCCACCCATTTTTTTTAAGAGACAAGCTATGTCTCAGTGAAAAAGTCAAATCATTTGGAGACAGGCTTTGTCTCATTAGCACCTCCTTCTTAGAATTACTAGTTTAAGGAGTCAGTCCTATCATCATAGGGGTTAGGATTCTGTCCAACCTCTCGTCAAATCATGTGATCTTATCCACTCTTGCAAGGTATAGGATGCTGTCCAACCCTTGCAGAGTCGTGATTCTGTTGTTTTTTCCCCGCAAAGCATAGGATGCTGTCCAACCTTTGCAGGATATCAGGAGTCTGTCATACTCTTATGATGATAGGAATTTGTCCTCTTGAGTCAAAAACTTTTGAAAATTCAAAAACACTTGAAAAACTAAAAATCTCAAAAATCTCTAGTCTTAGGAGCGTACTAGGAAATCTGTTCTGAACTACGTTGGCTTGATCCCTTTCCACAAGGGTACGTAGTGCAGCTTGGGATCCATATCCCAAGTCTAGCCAAACCTTTCAAAATAAGCATTTCAAACCCTCAAAAAATACAAAATTATTCAAAACCTTTTTTCAAAAAGATCTTCCCCTAGAGTTAGGAGTCTGTCCTAGCCGTTTGGGGTGTTTTAGAGTTAGGAGGCTGTCTTGTTTGTATTGATATGGTGTGTCCTGTCGTGTGAGTGTCCCTAGAGTTAGGAGGCCTTGAGTTGATCGGTTAGACATTTAGTCGAACTGATGGCTAGACTAGGAAGCATATAGTCAGCCCATGGTTTTCATTAGGATGCACAGCCTAGTTACACATAGGATGTAGGGCCCACCTGCATTAGCTTAAGGCTAATCAACTTGCATTAGTTAGGGCATATAGAGAGTCCTAAAAATTACAATTCACATGAACTTAAGCAATTGTACAAAAAGCTTTAAAAATCAGTCGAGTCTAGTGGATCGAGTCTAGGATAGCGGTTCTAGATGGTTAGGCATCGTAGTTTAGAATAGGTCATCGAACTACGTCGACTCTGATTCTTCCCGAGGCCGGGATACGTAGAGCAGCCAGGGTGGATGGCCATTCTGGTCCGAGTCAAGTATTGTATTAGAGTTTTAGGATTCTTCTTGTCCAGTCATGTATCGAATTGAATTGTGTTGTATGTTTTGCTGTGTTTTCTTACTTTCATGTACAGACCTTATACCTTTAGCTGTAGCATGCATGTGTTTGTACACCAGAACTTAAACACCAATTAGGTATGACATTCATAACCTAGTTATTCTCAGGTGACACTTATTACATTTATTTGATGTGTGCTTATTAATCATCTCCGAGACATGCATGATTAGATAGACGTCTTCTCGGAGATATTTATTCCCATTTCATATGACTTTCGCCCAAAAACTCTTCAAAATCATTAAGTAAATGGCGTAAGAGACCGGGTGCTTGCACTTGGGCGGACGAGGTGCTCTTCGGACTTTCCAAATTCGTAACCAGGTACGAACCTTCTTTTTATATCTCTGGTTATCCGTTGCAACAGAGCATAGTATGGGATCCAGGGCCCACTTCCTTGGATGACGACTCTTCTTTGTTTAAGGTACGTTTCGAATTCGGGCTAGTCCCCGAATCGAGAGGTATCTCGCCTTTTATCGCCACTCATGCTGTGAGAGGCACATTCTTTTGAGAGTTCCTTGGTAGAGCTCTCCATTCGCGTGGATAATCTGTAGAGAAAGACTTTTGTCTCGTGGGGGCCCGTCTCTCGCCTCTCTCGGATCGGGGTCCACAGGCTGGAGACCCTGCTGGGAAGTTTCTTTTGAGATATTGCCTAACTCTGTTAAAATGCCACTTGTTACTAACTTTGAAGAATTTTGGGCTAAAATCATTATAAATGGGAATTTAATCGCTTATAATCCAGGGGCACCAAATAGGTGTTTAAAACAAGGGATTCACACACTGCACAGCATACATCATCATGTTTTTATTTTCTTTTGGCTCCACGGGATAGATACAATGCGTGCCACATGAGATGTCATTACCCTGATGGTGCTGTTGTATCTATTTCCAAGCTATGCGCCAGTGCTGCAGTCGTAAACACTTGATGTACTTGTGTTTACAGCAGCCGGTGAGCAATGAAGCATATTGTATATAACACTCGGTGTACTTGTGTTATACACTTAAAGTATGGATCATATGCATAGTGCCCGATATATTGAGTCCGGAGCTCTACTTTCATTTTACATATATTATGTACATGGATATATTTGTTGATTTAGTAAAACCCAATTAGCATCTGCATGTGCTTATATATATATTACATTCATATAAGGACGAACATGTGTTGCTGACACATGTTGAAGCCTAGATTTAGGAACCATGTCCTATCTATAGATTATTGTAGCTCACCTTATGTGGCTACAACGCGGTCCTAGTACACTCACATGTCTGTCTTGAGTCAAGCTCCTTGACTCCGCTAGATTAGACTAGGGTTGGTGCCCCTGGTTAGGATATATATGTATATATATATCTATATCTATTGGTTATTAGATTAGGGCCTTCTTATTTAGTGGAGATTCCCTATCTAATTCAATCAATTATATCAATTCATCTTTCCGATATAAATATGGTCTATAGCTCTTACCCGCCATCATTATGGCTATAGTCTATCCTTTGACTCCTTTTTACTATACATTTGACTCGTATCTTGTATCATTGATCTATATCCTATACATTGATATTTAGATTAGGGCCTACCTCTTAGTTAGGTTCTCTTGTGTAATCTAATCAATTCTTTCTATTTATCCATTCTGTGGATATCATTAGATTATTGGTTCTTTATCCATAATCTATTCCTTGATCTATTGGTCTTAAAATTGATCCGTGTTTTTCATTGTTAGATTAGGGTTTACCTCTTAGTTAGGTTTTCTTTCCTAATCTAATCAATTATCCCTATCTATTCATTCTTTTAGATTATGATCAGATCGATGGCTTCTAATCATCATTCTTATGGTCACAATCTATCCTTCGATCTTTTGGTTGCAAATTCAACCCATCTCTAAATGTCGTCATTCATTGTCAGTCCCTCACATCCCTCTGATGACCATATTCTGTTTTTCACTCATGAGCCTATCTTGCCACCATCATTTGAGTGCAAGTATCCTTGCTGGGAGTCCTATACTACAGAGATTATTCATATACCCTTGAGATGACTTGTGGGAATCTCTTTTATAGCTGTCATGCTGCTGGATTTTACCCAACACATTTTAAGTGTGATTGCTATCATTTAATGATATTGATAAATCATGTGTTTATCTTACCATGACCCTTCTTACAATTGTTATACTGTTGGTTCTTACTCAGGGGAGAGATGTGTTTGTATTATCTCTTGTTTCAACTTGTGTATAACATTCAACGAGATTGCCTCATACTAAAATTAGTGTTTGTCATTTCCATGACAGGAGTCAGACCTAACTGACTTCACCCATTTGTTGAACCAGTTTCCTTTCATTTCACCCAGCCAGGTCAACAGAACCTATACCAGGATCGGACTCCCCAGTCATACATCATAGAGGAAGGGGTGCTACCCATAAACTTTCAGTGCCAGTGCATTACTGACGAAGAAGTGTCATGTTTTGTTAGGTTTGTCTTTCGTTGAATGTACACCAACTTTCTTCTCTCAAAGTTGGTAAGTCTTATTGTGTCAATGTCAAAAAAAAAAATGTGGTGTCGTGTTTGTCAGTCGTGTTCATTCATAGTCTGTTGTTTCCATCATTTGTCAAGTTCAATGTCGAGCCCATTGAGGCGCGTCGAAAAAAAAAAGAATTAGTGATGTACTTAAGAGTCCTCAATTCAATAAAGTTGTTCATTTTGTATTTTTGATGTTCTATGATTCACTTTTAGATTTGATGTTTAAATAACTAAAGACACCCTTCTCGTATGAGAATACAGACGAAATTTCCCTCAAGATCTGAAAGATGGTCAAACGAGAGGAAGAGCGTCGAGCATAGCCACTGAAAGAAGAAATCGAAGCTATTGATAGTGGTATCGAAATCTGAAACTCAGAATAGATGGATTGGCAAAACTTTATCTCCCGAGGAGCGCAAAGAATTGATAAACCTATTTAGAGGGGGTTCGAGGTGGTCTTGCTTGATCCTATAAGGATAAACAGGGTGAACGCCCTGTTGTTGTGAAAAGCAAAACTCCATCAGCTTTAGATATCAGTCAAAAAGTAAAATTCTAGAGAGATATGAACATCAAGCATCCAGTGGAGTTGATGAGATATTGAGTGAAGACTTTTAGAAAATGAAGTCATAGATCTGAGCCCTAAAGAGCACTTAGGCCACATCTTTTAAATGAAATTCTGAGGTGGAATATTTCAAGAGAAGAGACAATTCTTATGTCCAAAAGAAAGAAAATATCTAGAAGAAAGGAAAGCACGAGAGAAAGACAAAAAGGAGAAGGGAATGTGTCCCAAAGACAACTCCTTAGGAATATCAAAGATCCAGATGATGGAGTCTGTGAGACAGATTGTATATGAGAATCGTCTTTAGCATTTGGAGATTCATGAGAGTTGTGGAATTTGGAAGATGGATTCAAGATCTCCAAGATGAAGAACAGAACATTGTGGTTGAAGTCTTGCTTGTAAATACCGCCAGACTACTTGACAAAAATATTCAAAGCTGTTGAACCTTATTCCTCAAGAGCTTGTACATCAAAACACCATGAGGCCATCCTTGGACGTTTGAGCCTTTATAGCCAAAATCCCAACGTTTAAAAAAAATCCTTTCGTGAGCCCTTTGAGCCAACATTTTAAAACCAAACATTTCTTTCAAACACATTATAAACCTAGGGCATTTATGCACCCGAACTACGCGGACCTGATCCACACCTCTTCCGGGATACGTAGGCAGCCTGATCAATTCAGGTTCGGTAAACCTTTGGGATAAAAGTTAAATCATCCCCCTTTCAAAATTTTGAAGCTAAAAAGCTAAACCATTCTTTGTTAAACCCCAAAGCGAACTACGCGGACATGATCCTTCATTTTTGGGGTACGTAGGTAGTCTGGCAAGATCAGATTCTGTCCAAATCGTTTGAACTTTCGATATCCAACCCTTTTGAACCCGAGCCCACCTAGAAAGTCCTTCTGGTGAAACAAGCAAAGGTTCAAGGCAAATGAAACAAAAACAGAAAGAAATGAAAAGAAAGAGAGCCTGAAGACCCACTAGGTTGAAAACCCGAAAGGGCGGCCTATAGTCATATACTTGCTAAGTCGATAACCAAAGGAGCCGGCTTATGCAAAATGAGGGTAGCGGTCTACTGGATTGAAAACTTGAAGTGGCAATCCAGTCACGGGCAAAGACTTTCCAAAAAGTGAGCTGATAAGATATGGAAGGAGTTCCTCGATTATAGAAAACTCTAAAGTTTGAGTAGTATGAGAATTTCAGGCAAAAGCTGAGGCATATGGTTTGCTAGACCAGAAACCTGGAATGCAATAATCATGAGTTCCCACCAGAGGAAACTCGAAGTGATGGAGAAACAATCACTACACAAGGCAGGATCTTGGAATCCAAGTAGTGACAATAAGATTTACTTTGACACCTTTCTAAACTAGGGGCATTGAAATTGATCGATCCAAAGGGGTAATAACCATGACAGAAATCCTGATGGAGGAAATTAGTGCCTTTTGACATGGTTTTCGAAATTATTTTGAGAGCGGCTAGCCGTACTATAAAAAAACACATTAGGTTTAAGGGTGAATCAAAAGTGAGTCGAGTCCCTCGAATAATGTACGTCTTCTTTGATAGAGTCCTTGAAAGTCTGTTCCGCATTCATATTCGTTTTCCTTCAAGGTCCAAGTCATCTGGCACTGGGAGAATGGGTGTATACCTTTTGGAAAAAAAGAGGTGAATAGACCCTGGTTTAGGTATCAGAGAAAGGCAAGAAATATCATGTTCTGACATGATGAAGATGACAAATTTCAAGCAGTAGGTGGTTGAAAGAGTGAACCTCAAATAATGGTCAATGGAATAAGAAATTTTTCTGGCTCAGCCATCATCCTATCTTTATTACAAAGAAAGAACCCATGCAAACCCAAATTTTCTTACCTATCCTGGTTCTACTTTCCTTGAGACTCTTGTCATGGAAGTACAATACACTAGGGGTATCTTTTATGACTTGCGTCATAAAAGATATCGAACTCACAAAGGCAATAAGTGCCAATGTTTATAACAAATTGAGATAAGAGAGATGCGAGCACATCTCAAGCCAAATCTCTAAACTCCTCAAATGAGCCATCTTTCTAAAAGAGTCAACTTCCAAAGAAAACCAATTTCCCCAACGGAGTCTAGAATTTGCTCCCACAATCTTCAAACCTCAGCATAATACTTTTTACCTGTTAAAAAAAGGTCAAAACTTAAAAACCCTTGTCAAGTTACTTGTGTTTCATCCTCAGCAAGGAACTCGTACTCCGAATTTTTCTCGGCAAGAGACAATAAAAAAAAATCAAAAAATCAATCAATTCTCAGCAATACTCGTTGGTTCCCAAGGCTCTTCGTAGTCTACTATTCAGGTATACTATGGACCCTTGCTTCCTGAGTGGCTTTTCGTGATCTGTCTTCTACGATGTATCATGGACCCACTATCCTTGTCATTTCTTGGCTCTTCATGGTTTGCCATTTCGGTACACCATGGACCCTTACTCCCTGAGTGGCTCTTCGTGATATGTCCTTCCAGATATATCATGGACCCACTATTCATAGTTATTCCATTCATATCTTTTACATGTCATTGTTTCTGCATGCTGGGCTCTTCGTGGCTTATTGCCATGGACCCCAGATTCAATGCTTGGCTCTTCACGCAGTATTGCCATGGACCCTTGATTCTTTTTTGCTGGGCTTTTCATGGTTTATTACCAAGAACCCTAGATTCATTGCGTGGCTCTTCATGGCTTGTCACCGTGGACCCTTGAATATTTCTTGGCTCTTCATAGCTTATGGCTATGGACCCTTGATTCCTAGTTTTCTAACCTACCAACCACCTCATATCTGTCTAGCGAGGCTCTTCGTGGCTTACTATCATGGACCCTCGATTTCTGTTTGCGGGGCTCTTTGTGATTTATTACCATGGACCCTCAACTCCTGTTTGCTTGGCTCTTCACAGTTTGTCATCGTGGACCCTTGAATATTTCTTGGCTCTTCATAGCTTATAGCTATGGACCCTCGATTCCCGTTTGCGAGGCTCTTCGTGGTTTATTACCATGGACCCTCGATTCCCGTTTACCTAGCTCTTCACGGTTTACCACCGTGGACCCTCGTTCTCTGCAAGGCTCTTTGTGGCTTGTTGCCATAGACCCTTGATCAAAATTTTCATTCAACTGTTGTTCTTTCTTGTCTAATTTGGTGAAAGGCTGGACCGCAGCTCTATCTAGTTATTTTGTTATTAGCAATGAAAAGTCAAGTCATGGTCCGTCGTTCCACAGTATACCTCCACCTAAGTGCGGAGTCAGGAATACCTGTGTGACCGATGTGTTACTCGAGTTATTTGTCTGGTGGGAGGCTATTTCACCAATATGTTCTGAGTGTTGAGTTATGTGTCCAGCATTTCACCAAATTACCCATAAGTCATGTTGAATGAGAAATTTTAAAACCAAATTCTTCCTGAGAGCATCCGCCCCGAGCGTAGAAATCT
The DNA here is from genome assembly GCF_043159265.1 of Tasmannia lanceolata. Lineage (NCBI taxonomy): Eukaryota > Viridiplantae > Streptophyta > Magnoliopsida > Canellales > Winteraceae > Tasmannia > Tasmannia lanceolata. Next base: position 9,239,719 of record NW_027518688.1, on the reverse strand, counting down.
GAGAAATACCAAAGCCTATTCCATTTCAAGACCCCTGAGGCACCCGTTCCATTTTCAAACCCCTGAGGCATCCATTCCACATCACAACCCCTACGGTATCTGATCATTCCAACAGTCCAATGTTCACAAAATCATCTTCTTCATTCTTCTTTCTCTCCAATCAATTTTGGGCCAGTCAAAATGTGTTGTCTGTTCAGCTTTGACATTCGCGTGAGAAGCACGCTTTGCCAAAGAGGGGCATCTGTAGACACCCCATTTTGACCGGACCCTATTTCCCCAAAATTGAACCACCCCCTTCGTAGTGTACAAGAATAGTCAAAAATACTTTGAGAGGTTGTCCAAGTAAGAGGAAGGGGGTGCATAAAATATATCACTTCTCTTTTCTTTTAAAATACCCATCTACTTTACCCAGGCCACCCCATCCTTTTGTAGAATAAAAGAGTAGTCATGAAATACATTAGAGGGGGCTGTCTAGAGAAGCAAAAGGGGGCGCATTAATCGGCAGCAAAAGGAGTTTAATACTATGGATCTTGGATGCTTTGGCTGAGGTTTAATCCCAAATAAAGTCCTTTAAAGTCTGAAGATGAGATCTTAAACGATGTAGGAGATATTTGGTTTTTGGATTTTTATATTTTAGGGTTCAAGAACACACAAAAAAATGAAGAACTAATGACTTGTTTATGGCTGATTTGAGAGGAGAATAGAAGTGAGAAGATCAGAGGGGATTGAGAAGAATGGTTCCAAACACCAAGAAGTGAGAAAAGAAGAAGTTTCAAGCTTCAATAGTTTCTTTTGGAAAAATGTTAATTCGTTATTCAGTATTCAAAAGTCCTTTACATTTGCTTTAATAAGATGTATTTATAAGAAAAGAAATCCCAGAAGATAACTTAAACCTAATCAACTCATCTCAACCATTCATCTAATCCAAAGTAAACTAAATAAAGTTAAAAACTTACCTAAAATAGTAATCCCGTAATAGACCTATACCACTTTCTAAAAACACTCATAACTTACTCAAATCACATCGAAACCATGTGATCTTGGTCTCATTAGATAGGTAATTGAAAAACCTTTTCTAATAATACCAAAAAATACCAAACGGATGGGATTTGATGCCTAAAATGTAGGCTACAAATAAATGACGAAAATAGTGTTAGTGATTTTGCATTTTCAAAATCATGTATATTACATGTTTTAGTGTTTTGGAAAATGTTTTATCAAAAGCGTTTGGGAAAAAGAAAATGTTTTCTTGGAAATATTTGCTTTTACAAAAGGATGTAGAAGTGTAGTTGAAAAAGATAGTTCCACATCGGATGAGAGAAAAGAAAGAGAAGGGCTTATAAAGCACTACCTTTTCTAACTCTTGTTGATTGCACATTGGGTTGAACCCATGGTTGGACCCGCGGGACGGTGCAACGCACCGTTCGCACACGCGCACGCGCGCGGAGTGGGCAATGGGCTATAGGGCGCATAGTGGCGCTTTATTGGCGCTTTTTTAGGCGCACTTTGCACTTCGCACGTACGCAACATCGCGAGGAGCGATTGGAGCCTTTAATTTTTCCAGATTTGATCTGCACCGTTGGATCAAGATGAAGGTGGACCGGTCAAATGGTTCGCAGGCCCATCAAGCCGAATGGTTCAGTTGGGTTGGGCTTCGGTTCGGGCCTAACGGTCGGCCCAACGGGCCCATGACTCCAACGGTCAAAGGGTGTGATCAAATGGGTTGTGTCCCTTCCCCCAACGGTCATGTGCCAAGGGGGTGCGATCCACACCATAGATGGTTGATCTAACGATGACCGGGTTGGAGAGAGGTTTTACTCAAACCAACAGTCACCTCTAGAATCGATCAGGACCATTCAATATCAATGGGTGCGATCTAACGGTCAGATTTCAAACATTCTGGAAAGGTGCCCTGTAGAGGTGTTTTTCACACTGAAAAGACACCAGATGGTCTATAAAAATGTGCAAACTTCAGTCATTTTAGAAAGAAATCGAATTGGCAATTCTGACTGATTTTACACTCTCTTCTACACTCCTACAAAAAATCCCCAAGTATTTCTACATACTATTTTTTCTTTTGTTTACTGTTCTAGATACTGTTTTTCTGCAGAAACAGAATCTAGAGATTTCTCTAAGGCTTGAAATTTCGGAAGGGCATTTCGGGTTTGATTCCGCTAGTGCTACGCGTCATCAAACATTAGTAGGGCTTCCCTACTAGGCTTCATTGTATCTTGGAGGCAATTCGCGGATCCCCTTTGCACACTACTAGTGGGGGCGAATCTTGTCTTAAGGAAAGTGATATCACGCCTTGAAGCAACAAGTTTCTGTTTTCTATCATCAACAGTACCCTCAACAAAATTTCCAACAAATAGAAGATAAGTAATAAAGAAAAAAGATGCCCATGTCTGTGGCTCATGCTAAAGTATCCACCATCAATCTTGTCCACGTCTGTTCTTGTAAATCTTAAATTCACGCCCATTATTTATATCCCCATCAATTACCCTTTTTTGTTGTATGGATTTTATAGTTGTTTGTATGGGTATTGTAGTTTTCTTTGTTCCAAGCTGGAGTTCCATAGTATATATCCTCCACTTGGGGGGAGTGTTAAAGAGTGTGTGAGGGTAGTTGGTAAAGTTTAGTTGTGTCGATGTTTTAAGTATGTCATGTCTGTTAGTCTTTCTCATTCAGAGTCAATTTTTTGTCTTTTGTCAAATCTAATATAGAGCCCATTGAGGTGCGTAAAAAAATTACTGATGCACTTAAAGTCTTCAATTCAATAAAGCATTTGATTCCGTATTTTCGATTTTTGATTTTCGATTTTCGATGATTCACTCTTAGATCTAATGTCTAGGAATTTAGTGAGAACTCCTTTTCCCACCCGCCTTTACCTCTCTTCCAACATTAAAAAAAAAAAAAAACTTGAGACCGGTGTTTTGAAGGAGAAGGACCTGCTCGAGGCTCGTCCGGAGGTTAGAGACGATCGCCTCGTTGTTTTTTGCGACCTTGAACCAGATCTGATTATCGACGCTCATCTGCTTCACCTTCTCTTCTAATTTTGTGTTCCTCCTGCTCGCGTTCTTCGGATTTGCCGAGATTTTGGCAGAACAACAATGCTATTTAGATAATAGGGCCTTGGGTTTGCCGAGATTTTGGCAGAACAACGGTACTATTTAGATAATAGGGCCTCATGTTCATATAGTGGCACACATCACATTTCAGGATGATGCATCCACTAACAAGCACACTCAGCAAGTTGTTGAGATCTAACTGAACATTGCAAGAGCTGAAACCACTCTTAGGACAACGACAAAGCTAAGCCCCAAGTCACTATCTGTCTTATGTAAATTTATTTGTTTTCACACTTTTTGCAGCTATTACGCCTTGAGTTCTAAGTTCCTTGAGTTCTAAGTTCTAACCTAAAGTTTACCATGCAGAAAGTTAATGCGGAAATTCGTAATCCAATTTGGTTCTTCTTGCAGGTTTTGTGGCTAACTATTGTTGGGTCCTGCTTAGTTGGATCCGCGGATACTGGGTTGCATGTCTGTATCAGGGACCCATTAATAATCAGAGCATCTATCGAAGTGTCTTAGGTACTACTATTGTTTATAAAAATATTTTTCACTGTGTTTCCAACGACAATTCGGTGAACACAATCACATGACGACAAAGGAAGACGAAGGAGCAAATCCACCAGCGGCTGGGTTTAAGGGTTCAATGAAAGTTAAAGGAGATATAAACTTCATTCATTCAATTCAATTCGAGTCATTTGATGACATTTTTTAGTGACCCGGACCCAGAAAATACGGGCGGTCCGGGTCGACCCACGGGTCCACCCCGCCAGTAAAAACTGGGCCGGTCCCGGTGGACCCGCGGGTGCTCGTAGTAGAAAAGTGAAATAACCTTTTTTCCCGTAGTTTTTAGAGTTTCATACATTTTTTCCGTAGTTTTTCCGTAGAGGTATCTTTTTCCGTAGGTTTATGGGTAGTTTTTCTAATTTGAAGCCTTTTGCTAGCCACATTTGCAGAAAGCTACTTGATTTTTTGGCATTTTGTCGCACACTATGGAACTGCCATGTGGCACCCTGCAACTTCTGTGTATAGCCCCTTTTAAGAGAAAAAAATATATACACGCAACTTCTGTGTATAGAGACGTATTGGTGTGTTGTCCTGTTGGGTTATCCCCTCTCAAAACGTCTCTTCGTTTAACAGTCCCTATTAAATATTGTTTTAATTTAAAGAAATTTATTTTAATTTAACGAGACGTATTGCCTTTGTCGGTTAAAATTTGAAGCCTGACTTTTCGTATTCCATCCCTAACTCAAAAATATTCGCTTCATTTCATTTAGCGCCAGAGAAGATGGGTATTCTGGACACTTTGCTTGGTCCTATTGGTTTTGGATTTCAAATTTTGCTGGCCTATTTCATTTCATGGTCTTTGAGCCAACAGGTATGTATGTTATTTTTGTTTTTCTTCTCTGTTTTCTCATCTATTTCTTTATGTTTTATCATATCTGCTACAATTTCTATGAACTATTTACTGGATTGTTTATCTGTATCTTGGTTAATTTTAATTAATTGTCGAATCCCTTACTTCATGCACATTTTTTTTATTTCACATTCGTTGTGGAAATTTTCTGTCAGGATTGATGATTTGTAGACCTGGCAAAAGTGACCCATGCCCGCGGGTCGACCCGGCCCACCCGCAAATTTGCGGGCACGGGTCTAAGTTTCCGTGACCCGTCAAAAACCAACCCGCGGGTGACCCAACCCGCAAAAACACGGGTCGGGTCGGGTCAACCCGCGGGCACCCGCATTTTTACAGTATTTTTTAATCTTTTTGAGAATGTTATCATCATTGCTGTTTGTTTTTTATGAGTAACTCCTCACTTTATAAAAAGTACGTTATGTCCTTCACCGTAGGATTATCCAAAGTTCCAAACCGTCCATTAGATGGGCCATACCCTAAATACGTTATGCCCCAAAATTATTTCCATCGGTTGATTCTAACCCTCCGATCTATAGAGGGTTAGGATCAACCCTCTAACATTCAGATTGGAGGGATAGGATCATCCTATGGAAATGATTTTTGGAGCATAACCTATTTAGGCTATGGCCCAACTAATGGACGGTTTGGATCATCCTATGGTGTGGGCCATACATAAAGTGAGAGTGCCCAGTAGTGTTGATAACATTTAAATGTGGTTTTTATTTTATTAGAATTTGCTATCAAGCTTCTCCTTTGGCAATCTCTCGGCAAGTGGCCTTTGTGTATGCAAAGATGCGCGCATCCAAATGTTGCTAAAATGTTCCTAGAAGTAAAAAAGTAATCATTACACCACAAAAAGTAAATTAGCTAAATTATAAAGTTTTGAATGAAAAATTACCTAGAAAGGGTTATAAAATTTTAAAATTACGAAAAAAATACCAAATCAGATATTGGAGGTTATGACAATTACGGTCAAATAGAGGCTGTCAAATCAAAATAATTATTACAATCCCATATTTGCGGCATATTTGCGGGTGACCCGCGGGTTGACCCGGCCCACCCGCGGGCCGCGCGGGTCACGTAAATTTTGACCCGCCAAAATGCGGGTCATTTTCTCACCCGACCCGTGGACCCGCACCCGCATCACCCGCGGGTTGACCCGGCCCGACCCACCCGTTTGCCAGGTCTAATGATTTGATATCATTTTATGGGCTTTTAGTTTAAGGGTAATGCCATTCTCTCCCCCAGTGCTTTTCTTTTTATTTAATTTAGTTTTTCTTTAAATGTTTGTACTAGAAAAAGCTGAAATAATTGGTGAGTTGGGTATTATTTTCCCATTATATTGTATTGTGTAATGATAAAAAATTTCGCTATTGTATTTCCCATTTAATTCAGAATACTCGGCACTTGGCTGTTTGTAGCTTAGCAATCCGGGGAACCTGAATGGAATCAATGGCACTCCCATTTGCTACCATATTACTCCTTAGTTTGTGATCCAATGGAGCTAATTTTTTGTACACACCCTATCTATGATGGGGCCTTTCAAATGAATGCTTCCGATCATCCTAACAATGTGGGCCCCTTATGTTTTGTGAGAGCCACCTCATATAAGCTATATGAGGGCACCCTTAGGAACTCTATTCTCATATATATATATATATATATATATATATATATATATATATATATATATATAGAGAGAGAGAGAGAGAGAGAGAGAGAGAGAGAGAAAAGTGTAGCTACACATACGTGTAGCTAACTTAGCTACACCGACGGCTTAAAATATAGTGGGCCCCACTTTGTTTGGGTGATGCAAACCATTCATTTGATGGGCCCTCACATAGATAGGGTGTGCCCAAAAAATCTGCTCCATAGGATCATCCCAACCCTACGATTTGTGGAGGCAAAAATGGACGTGTAAAAACCTTCACAAATCTGTCCATTTTTGCCTCCACAGTTTGAAGGGTTGAGATCATCTAATGGAGCTGATTTTTTGGGCACACCCTATCAATCCTATCAAATGAATGGTTTGGATCACCCAAATAATGTGGGCCCACTGTATTTTAAGCCGTCGGTGTAGCTAAGTTAGCTACAAGTATGTATAGCTTCACTTAACTCATATATATATAGAGGAAAGTGTTGGTGAGCTTAAGCTCACCAAACTTATGGTGAGCTTAAGTGCCCAATCACATTGGGGCCTACTTTGTTAGGATGATCCAAAGCATTCATTTGAAAGGCCCTTACATAGATGGGTGTGTACCAAAAATCAGCTCCATAGGATCATCCTAACCCATCCATTTGTGGAGGTCAAAATGGACAGACATTATTTGTCCACAAATCTGCCCATTTTTGTCCTCCACAAATGGAGGGGTTAGGATGATCCAGTGGAGCTGATTTTTGGTACACACCCTACCTATGATAGGGCCTTGCAAATGAATGGTTTGGATCACGACAGAAAATGTAGTACCCGTGTGATTGGGGCGCTTAAGCTCACAAACACTTTCCTCATATATATACATATGAGGAAAAGGATTGTGAGCTTGAGCGTTGGAACCTTATGGTGAGGTTGAGCTCTCAAACCAATGAGGCCCACATTGTTAGGATGATCCAAAGCATTCGCTAGAAAGGGCCTTACATAGATAGGGTGTGTACAAAAAATCAGCTCCATAGGATCATCCTTACCCATCCATCTGTGGAGGTCAAAATGGACAGACCACAAATCTGCCCATTTTTGCCCTCCACTTTTGGAGGGGTTAGGATGATTCAATGGAGCTGATTTTTGGTACACACCCTATCTATGATAGGGCCTTGCAAATGAATGATTTGGATCCTCACATAAATTGTGGGACCCATGTGAATGGTGCACTCAAGCTCACCATTTGGTTCCAACGCTCAAGCGCACGAACATATTCCTCTATATATATATATATATATATATATATATATATATATATATATATATATATATAAGAAAATTGTTGATACGCTTAAGCGCACCAAAGTTTCATGCGCTGAAGGCTTTATGAAAGCTTCCCATTGGCTGGTTTAGGGTGGCCCACATATAACGCAAAAACAAGAAAGAAAAGAGGTTTCGTTTCCACGCAACCTTCCTATTGGCTGGTCTAGGGTCTCTGCTTCTCCCCCTCTCGTCTCTGCTTCTCCAAGAACGCTCCTCCCTCTACGGCCTCAAGCTCACGGCGGATCTGCTTCTCCCCCAACACAGAGGTGAGTTATTTGATTTTTTTTTGTTTCTTAAGAAAGGGCTTTCAAGATTCCTCTCCTCCACACTGATTTCTGTCAAAAAAACCAGGGTTTCAAGGCTCCCTCTTTGAATCTCTCTTCCCCCCTACGGATACGCCTCTCTTCTCCCCCATGGCTACCGACCCCAACGATTTCTGTCGAAAAAACCGAGGGTTTCAAGCTGATTTCTCTCGAACCAGGAGGGTTTCAAGTCTCTCTCGAACCAGTTTTATGCAGGTTAGTCTTTTAACTCTTTTAATCTCTTTCTTTTTGTCATATGAGAAAACCCTAGATATATCTTATCTCTCTCATCAGATTTTGTATTCCCTTTCTTCTTCACTTTTTTAGGATTTTCCATTTTCATATAAACAAAAGATATGGTTCATCCTTCCATTTTCACAAAATTCCGCTCCTCAGGTATTTCTTTGGCCGCTAAAATCCCTTCAAATTTTCATATAAACCGTTGTATGGAGAGTTAAATTGATTGTCTAATTCATGTTCCCAATTTGGGATTTTCTTCTTTATTCAAGAACTCATGATCTGGTCGATGCTTCTATATATGATTTTTTTTCGCTCCATAATTTCTTTAGGGTTTCTATTGTGAAATATTAGGGCATTGTTCTGTATCTTGTGCTTTCTGCTGAATGTCTTACTGATTTTGGGGTTCGTTACCCACAGAAAACCCTAAATAAGGGCTTCTAAATATAGTTTCTGGTTTATTATCTGTGAAAAAAATGGGGTTTACTTATTTGTGAGAAAATTGGGGTGTTTCTGTGTGAAAAAATTGGGGTTTTCTGTGTGAAAAAAATAGGGGCTTACTGATTTGTGAAATGCCCACAATCTCTTTGATGAAATGCCTAGAAGAAGAGGGAAAATATCACTCCCCTTTTGTCTTGTTTTAGGTTAATTTATTTTGTGTTTTTTTCTTGTTTCAGGAAATTTATTTGTGAAATGCCCACAATCTGTTTGATGAAATGCCTACAAGAAGAGGGAAAAAATAGGGGTTTTATGTGTTTGATCATTTTCAATCCATTTCTCTGCAACTTAGAATTCTTTTTTTGTTTCAGGAATTGTTTCTCTCTGAAAGTTTAAAACGCCCCCAACCAAGCCACCCTCTCTTCTCCACGACTTTTTTGGGTGCGATTCTCCCCTACAGCTTCAAACTTGGTGACTGATTTGTTTATTTTTTTTCCTTGTCTTGGTGATTGATTGATCTAACCCCTATAAGAAGAAAATTTTAACTTTCAGAGAAAAAAATGGAGGGTCTCTTTTTTCCTTGTCTTGGTGATTGACTGATTTGTTTACTTTTTGCTATGGTTTGTTGTGGATGTGATATAAGATGACCTATTTGAGATACTATGAGTAGGAGCCGTGACGGCTGTACCCGCCTTCTAGAGCACCGCACCAGTAGTATACTCAACACCTGGATACTTCGTGTGTAAAACGGACATAGTTCGTACATTGGACGATAGTCACAGTGTACAAGTAACTATGCACCTGGCCAGGTGGACCTCAGCCTTACCCCATCTATATATTGGAACCATACAAACGATTTTCTTATGGTTATTTATAATGTGAGTACCTTCTTATTTTTCTCTTCTTTCAATTACTAGGAAAATTGAACCAACCTCTTCGCAACCTTGTGGGTTATGTATCGAGGATAATGACCGTGCACAGTCTGGTTTTGTTGATGATGCTTTCTCGCAAGCCTCCGGGTTAGGTATTGAAGAAGTTGACGCCCATGGTCTTATTGTGGTTGATGATGGGGGTGATGATGGGGTTAATCTGATTGAAGATAATATAGAATGGCAAGATACTGATATGAATGACGAAGATGAGGGTGGTAGTACGCTCAATAAGGGTACTAGTGAGAATAGTAGTGTGAATAAGCCATTTCTGAACCAAGTGTTTGATGATTGGATGTCTGCGTTTGAATTCTACAATTCTTATGCCCTGGCTACTAGTTTTGGATTACGAAAATCCAGTACAAATAGTTCTAAAAAAACAAATAATGTGAACTCAAGGAAATTTGTGTGTGATAGAGAGGGTGAAAAAGTGTAAGACAAAGAAAGTGGATGATGGTAAGGAAAGGAGGGAACGACGAGCTGTTAGATTGAATTGCAAAGCTAAGATTATCATAAATTAAGAGATGGGAAGTCGGTAGTGAACACATTTGATGACATTCATTCTCACATTCTGACCTCCCCACTTAAGAGGCAAATGCATCGTTCCCATAATAGATTCAGTAAGAGTGAAAGTGTTAAGACGTTGATTGACTGTCTCGATGAGACTCAGATGCCGGCTGCGAGGATTGCAAAGGCCATTAATTCAACAAACGATGGAATATCGGGTGTGGTAACACCTGATCAAGTTGCTTCCCATTTGAGAAAAAAGAGGGTGAACAATATAGGCCAAGAAGCTGTTTTAGTGGCCAATCATCTCCAAAACAAGCGATCAGAAGATCCGAATTTCTTTTTCTCGATGGAGTTATATACGGATGGGACCTTCCGATCTATGTTCTGGGCTGACGCTAGGGCTAGAGACGCTTACATGACATTCAACGATGTCATTGTATTTGATGTCACTTACAAAACCAATAGGTTATCTCTACCATTTGTACCGTTTACGGGAGTGAACCATCATAGACAGTCGACCCTATTCGGATGTGCCCTGTTAGCTGATGAGACAGAGGAAACCTTCAGTTGGTTATTTGAACAGTGGTTGACGTGCATGCATGGTAAAGCACCTAATGCAATAATAACTGATATGAATCCGACCATGAAAAAGGCAATTGGAAGAGTTTTTCCAGACACCCATCATAGATTTTGTTTGTGGCACATACACAGGCATCTGCTTGAACATGTTGCAGAGATGAGGGATTCGACTAGTGATTTCTGCCTCGATTATAATCGGTGGTTTTTTTCAAAAAAATGGAGGATTGTGAGCAGTTTGTGGGAGGATTTGGTTTGTAAATATGAAATCGGGGAAAGTGATTGGTTATCTAGGATGTGGGAGCAGCGAGAGTATTGGGTTCCTGCATATTGGCGAAACACATTCACTGTGGGAATGACTAGAGTCAACGTAGCGAAAGCATGAATGCATTATTTGATGGATATGTGAATAGCAAAACTGGCTTGCATGAGTTCTTAGATGCATGTGATAGGGCACTGGTTCAACGTCGTAAAACGAAAGCCGAAGAAGATTTCAAGTCGAAATATTCGAAAGCAAGTATGAAAACGAATAGCCCATTGGAAGAAGAGGCGGGGATATTCTATATGAGGAATATGTTTAACATTTTTCAGGATGAGTTGAGGGATAATACTGGTTGTTGGTACTACCACTTGAGCAAGGATGGTGCCGTGGAAGAATATTTGGTAGGTCCCAGAAATGATGTGAAGAGTAGATGGTGTAGGGTATTTTATGATGATTCCGATGGAGTGACTGTCAAATGCGATTGTGCTAAGTTTGAAAGGGAGGGGATCTTATGCAAACATATCCTTCGTATTATGGATACGAAACAATTGAAGAAGGTCCTCGACCATTACATGTTGAGGAGATGTTCAGGCAATGTATCAAGTAGGGGGTACAATATCTACAAGGCCACAAGTAGGTAGTAGCGTGAATCCGTTTCAGAGGTGGTGCCTAATCTCAAGATGGCAATGACTGGTTGATGGACCCGGAAGAGATGAGAAAGTTTTTAACATGATGACTGAATTTTGTGATCTTCTTTTTGCTGAAGAAGAACAAAAGCAGAAAGAAAAGCAAGTTACATTGGAGGGTGGTGAGTTACCAATCGTTGGTAGCGAAGTATATTCAAACATTGGCGTGAGTCAAATACCTGAAATCACAATTTGAGACCCACCCGTTGCGAAGACCAAGGGCCGTTCAAAGAATCCAACACGCTTGAAATCTGGCATAGAGACATCTGTATCCCAACCAAAGAAACGGACGTGCAAATTATGTGGCGAAAAAGGACATTATAAGTCGACATGTAAAAAGAAAGGCGAGGTTTGTTTTCTTCCCTATTTATTCATTTGTATGTGTATATGGAATGATATTTGTTAATGTTTATATATTGATTCTGTTATGGTGAATGCTAATAGAAGCAGCCTAAAAGAAAGCGGCAAGAGGAAGGTGACGTAGAGGAGGAGTACGTATAAACTATGATCCATCTCATATATTTATTTGAACCACTTTTAGTTTGTTACTTTCTGAGCATAAGTAATTACTCTGTTCATAAACTTTCATACAGAGGAAGGAGAATATGTTAGTGTAGTTAGTATCATAACTTCTGCACTAGTTTTGTGGTCTGTTACTATTCCATGTCTTTTTTTCTTTAGAAGGATTTGCATTTTCCAGAAGTTTTTATTCAGGCAGTAATATATGTATTTGTACTTCAAAGGATTTGTACGTAGATGACAAGTTTGTAACTGTTCAAACTCTTCTGTTGCAGGTCATTATGTGACTGTGGAACTGTTGAGGTCATTGCACCCATTGCAGCCACAGTTGAGGATATCATGCTACTGTAAGCATTTTCTATTTATGAATATATATTTCTATCATATCTACAACTTAAGTTGTTTTGTGTAGCATTTTTCTAGTTATAATTATGAAACTCTATGCTTGTGATGATCCAGGTACTTCAAATACCTAATGAAGAGGAGGATATGATTGTTGCGTATATGTTAGAGGAACCTGGTTGAGGAAATGTTTCATGTAACATGCTGTGCTTACATCAGATTTGTAACTTGCATGAAATTTGTATCTTTTAATTAATATACATTTTGGGTCATTCTGTGTGGATTGTTGCGTATATGTAAATTTTGACCGCCCAAAATATAAATTTAATTGGAGTTTTGGCTATATGTCGTTCTGGTGATCAGCCATTGTTTCTTTGCAGGTTAAATTTTGATCTTAAAACACTTTATCAGATTTTAGTGGAGGAGAAGATTATTGATAGGGGACCCATTACAAATTTTCAACAACCCAAAGGGTCCATTGGGCTCGTTTCTTCAATTGCTATGAGAGTGATTGTGTGGGTAGATAAAAAGCTTATTATATGAGAGAATGAGAGGTGTGCTAGGCTCCATGTTCAATATTTTCCTATATTTTCTTACTTGCAAACCAATGTATTTGGGCATATTCTTCAACCTTTATTTGATTGGACTATTGGGCCTGCCTTGATTTGTATCAGATTTAAAACAGCCCTTTTAAAAAAAAAATTAAATCTGATGGAGTTTGGGCTCACTGAGTTGGGCTGAAGTCCCAATCTGACATCATGAACCGTCCACAACTATCTCATAAGTGGTTCCTGATTAAGCATTATTACTCCACATTTTGTACCTGTTTTCCCTCCTTATTTGAGGAGTACAAAACGACTAAGCATGTCACAAGAGATATAATAAAGATCGGGAAAATTGCACAACAATTTTAGCCGAAATAACAAGAAGCCTTGAACAATGTTTCAACTCCAACTATGAAAATAACTACAATATAAACAACCCCATCATGTTTCAACCCAATTTACAATTGTCATTTCCAGAAAAAGATGAAAAAAAAAACCTACAAAGACTAATACTTAAAGCATCGAAATTTCATGCTTTAACATGAACAAGGTACAAGAAAAACAAAATCCCTGCTATTTAAAAAAATAAAAATAAAAATCCCTATAGCTGCTAAGACTTTAAGCAAGCTATTTTCATTCTTGAGGAAGGCGATCTCATGCGTTAGGCATGCGATCTCATTCTTGAGGAAGGCAATCTCCTTCTCAACTGCTTTGATATGTTCTTCATTTATCACCTTCTCGCCATAATCTGCGCATCCAGTGTTGAACCTTTCCTCCCTACCAGGCCCGGCCTCGTCATCCCAACGAAAATATTTGCAATTGTGGCCTAGCATGTTATTTAAACATTACAATCCCACAAGTTTTCCAACAACTTTTTCAAAAAAGAAAATAGATAACAAGTATGGAAGTTTACTCACAGGATAATCAGCACATGCCAAAAATGGACGGCCTTGGTTATTGTTTTTGTTGGTCCGAGTGATTCTTCGAACTACTGGCTTTTGACAATAACATAAGTTCGAGTCCAATCCATCGCATAACGTACCACTATTATTGCTTGAAGATGCCATTATGTTTCAATTTGTACTGCAAGATAATTGGTATTAAAAAAATTCACATAGTCCCAAACAACATAAAACTAAGTAAGCAACTTGGAAACAAATGAGCATGAGTAAGAAGCAACTTGGAAACAAATGAGCATGAGTAAGAAGCTATAGAATGGGCCATTGCACATTGCAATCCAGTGGAGTGAAAAAAATGGTTATGTAAGGCTATAGGATGGGCCATTGCACATTGCAATCAAGTGGGACTTAATGGTAACATTGGACATTGCAATCCAGTGGGACTTAATGGTAATGTAAGGCTTACAAATCCCCATACTCTTCCCAATATTAATGGTAATGTAAGGCTATAGAATGGGCCATTGCACATTGCAATCCAGTGGAACTTATTGAGTAAGAGCTTCAAAGTGTTGCCCCAGCCCTCTAAACTTCTAGTCACTAGTCATGCACAAAATTACATTCAAAGAACAGTACTAGAGGATATTCAACATTGGTCTATAAATGAGAGAAAACACTAATTTTTCAGAGTTTGCTTGTCTATTAATTTCAGAGTTTGTTGTTGCTACATCTTGCAACCCTGAAAACCAACTCATGGAGCAAATGTTCTTTGAAAGTACCAACTCCAAGATACAGAAAGCTACATCTTGCAAGACATTCAGCAGAAAGCACAAGATACAGAACAATGCCCTAATATTTCACAATAGAAACCCTAAAGAAATTATGGAGCGAAAAAAAAATCATATACAGAAGCATCGACCAGATCATGAGTTCTTGAATAAAGAAGAAAATCCCAAACTGGGAAGATGAATTAGACAATCAATTTAACTCTCCATACAACGGTTTATATGAAAATTTGAAGTGATTTTAGCGAGCAACGAAATACCTGAGGAGCGGAATTTTATGAAAATGGAAGGATGAACCAGATCTTTTGTTTAGATGAAAATGGAAAACCCTAAAAAAGTGAAGAAGAAAGGGAATACAAAATCTGATGAGAGAGATGAGATATATCTAGGGTTTTCTCATATGACAAAAAGAAAGAGATTAAAAGAGTTAAAAGACTAACCTGCATAAAACTGGTTCGAGGGAGACTTGAAACCCTCTTGGTTCAAGAGAAATCAGCTTGAAACCCTCGGTTTTTTCGACAGAAATTGTTGGGGTCGGTAGCCGTGGGGGAGAAGAGAGGCATATTCGTAGGTGTGGACCCCGATCCGAGATAGGCGGCGAGGGAACGGGTCCCTAACACCATCTGGATCATCCACGTGTGAAGGAGAGCTCTACCAGGGAACTCTCGAAACGAATGCCACCCTCATAGCATAGCACGAGTGGCGATATAAAAGAGATACCTTTCGATTCGGGAACAAATCCGGATTCGAAACGTACCTAAACAAACTCAGAGTCGCCATCCACGGTATACGGCCATGGATCCTTTAAACAAAAATATGCTCTGTATACCATGGATAACCAAAAATATATATGGGTCCGTGCCTGATTACGAATGGAGAAGGTCTGAGAGCACCCCCAATTCGTCCAAGTGCAAGCACTTGGTCTCTTATGCCATTTATTATTAACCTCAAAGAGTTTCGGGCGAAAATCATGTGAAATGGGAACAATCCTCAGGAATCGTCTACCTAAGCATGCATTTCCTGAGGATAAAGAAATAAGCATACAAAATAAATAAAAAAATGTGTCACCTAAGCAAAGCTAAGTTATGGGTGACATGTCTAATGGGTGTCTAAGTTCTGGTAGACATACACATGCAAGCTACAGCTAAAGGTATAGTATCAGTACAAGAAAGTAAGAAAACACATCAAAACATAAAACACAAGTCAAACCTATATATGACAGGACAAGACAAGTCCTAACTCTAATGCGACTTGACTCGGACCAAGATGGCCGTCCATCCCAGCTGCTCTACGTATCCCGGCCTCAGGAAGAATCGGAGTCAACGTAGTTCGAATGACCTATTCTAAGCTATGATGCCTAAGACACCTAGCCCTCTATCTTAGACTCGATCTAAAAGACCGGACCAGTTATTAAAGTTTCTTATACGATTATTTAAGTTCCAGTGAATTGTGAATTTTAGGACACCCTATATGCCCTAACTAAATGCAGATTAGCCCTAGGCTAATGCAGATGGTTCCTACAACCTATGTGTAACTAGGCTGTGTTTCCTAAGGAAAACAAAGGTTGACTATATGCCTAGTCTAGCCATCGGTTCGACTAAATGTCTAACCGATCGACTCGAGGCCTTCTAACTCTAGGGACACTCACACGACAGGACACACCATATCAATACAAATCAAGACAGACTCCTAACTCTAGAACACACTAAACAGCTAGGACAGACTCCCAACTCTAGAGGAAGATCTTTTAAAAAGGTTTTGAAGAAGCTTTGTATTTTTTTTGAAGGTTTGACAAATTTATTTTTAAAGGTTTGGCTGGACTTGGGATATGGATCCCAAGCTGCACTACGTACCTCGTGAGAGAGGATCAAGCCAACGTAGTTCGAATCGAACTCTCCTAACTGCTATCACTAAAAGCAAACACTCCAAATGATTTAATGGCTTTTTAATGTTTTTCAAATGTTTTTGATGTTTTAAATTTCTAATGTTTTTGAGTTTTAAAATATTCAAAGTTTTTGGATTTTAAAACTTTTTACAATGTTTTTAAAGTTTTTAAAGAGTTTTTACCCTTTTGGTCAAAGACCTAAGGGAAAATACAAAGCAAAACCTTAGGGCCAAACCCTAGGGCAAACAGGGGAAACCCCTAAATCAAGTAATCAAATGCCAAAGGCAAGGAAAAAGAAAGGACCTCAAAAGGCCAAGCTCTAATGAGACTGTGCTAGTCTAAGACAAATAAGAGCAACGACAACTAAAGAGAAGAAAAAGGCTACCAGGTAATCTCAAGTTTCCATTTAATTATTATAAAAAAAAAACAAATCAAGTATTAGCAAAGTATGATTTATAACTAAAAAGCGCACAATCTGTAAGAATAGCAATCATAAAATGATAAACAACATTAATTAGTCCAGACCAGCCGCTGGATAGCCTAATAAAGTAAAACAATATCAAACACTTCAATGCCAACCACAAACCCCAATACGGGGACTCAGCGAAACCAGATGATGCCAAAGTAATCATCTGATTTCAATACACATATAATAATATTCTTACAAACCGCCTTGAAATCAGACAGTACTCATGTCGATAATATCGAATAGAGTAGTCATCTGATTTCCTTCTTCAATTAAACAATTTATTTAAATAAAGAATGAGTATGATAAGCTTTCAAGATAGTCTCACCTGAACAGTCCATTTATTACCGTCTTCGAACCCTAATTCAAAACTTAGTATGAAAGAAAAGTATTAAATTTCCAACAGATTATAGAAACACATGAAATGATATTTAAATGTTTTTTTTTTTTTTTTTTTTTGAATTTTAAAATATTCAATTGTTTTTAGGTTTCAATTTTCTAATTTTTTTGTGATTTTAAATGATTTCAATGTTCTTGAGATTCTAAGATTTCAATGGTTTTATGGATTTTAAAATTTTAAATGTTTTCACCCTCTTGGTCAAAGACCAAAAGGAACACACAAAGTAACACCCTAGGGTAAAACCCTTAGGGTAAAGGGGAAACCCCAAACCAACAAACTAGTAACTCAAAATAATTTGTAACAATCCACAAACAAGTAAACAAACATCTCAAGAACAATGAAAATGATCTAAGAACCTTAGCAGGTAAAAGCAACTTAAATGATAAACTTCTATCTAAAGACAAACTAAAAGGCTACGGGCGAATTCCTAACATGCAGGATAACCAATTCTAAATGAGAAGCCAACGAGTCCAAAATTCTCTATTGCTCTATACAGGAAGGCGAATGAGTCAAAGACTCGCTCTAGAAATGAGAAAGACACTAACATGAGGTTGAGTAAACCTCCTAAAAGAGGAACTCCCTAAATGAGACAAGGCTTGTCTCTAAATAAGGACTCCACAAATGAGGCAAGTCATGCCTCCTATGAGTACTCTTTTGCTAAGGTAAACTTCTCAAGGATACGCTCTAAATGACTCTTTCGTCACTTAAACAATGAAAAGGAGAAGCTATCATCTAAAAGATTAGAAAAAAGTTTCTAAATAAATAGGGAAAACCCTATTGGGACTAAGCAAGTCCCCTATAGATGGGTTTGGGCTACTAATGCCCAACGCCCAAACGCACTTAAAAGGCTAAGCTAGCCTACTAAAAGAAAGAAGGAAAAACTACTTGGACTAAACGAGTACCCTAAAGATGGGCTTGGGCTAACGCCTTCATTGCCCTTACAAGGAGGACGGAAACCTGAGGCTCAAGGGCTTTTTAAAAAAAAAAAACTAAGTAAGTCTAACTATACAATAGAGAGGAGCGCTACTTGGACTAAGTAAGTCCTCTCAAGATGGGAAAATAACTCGAATTTTAACAATATTGACACTTTAAGATTCAATTACATTATTATTAACATTACAATTAAAGAGATTTGAATATATATGATACTTTTATCAGTGTAATATCACAGTTACCACCCTATAGGCTTCCATAGATTTCATGTTATCCAGCAACTATGAGATCATGATTTGAGTGCTAATATAAAATCTGATTCCCTAAAAAAAATACAATTTCCTTATATTCAATACTACTTAAAGAAAATTCTTATATATGACCACAAGACAGTCAAGCTTTATCGAAAGTCAAACTCAACTGATCACAACAAAATAAGTCATTACAAGCATATCACAATTAGCACTGCATGATAAAATTTATTACAGATAAACAAAATTTCATTTTCCCATTAAATGATATAATTAACTTTAACTCAATAGAAAATACAAACTCTATGCTATATCTTATAGAGAATAGTATATCATGAAATCCCATATACAATAACTTGCCTCTAGAATTCAGTCAACTAAAAAAAATGATGGGTAGATAATTTCCCAAGTGAATGCTTTAATGATCATCAAATGACATTTTGATTCAATATTTTCCATTTAAAGTTCACTTTGGAAATATTAAATTCTAAGGGCTGCAATAGTCATAAGTCGAAACTACACAAGG
This sequence comes from Tasmannia lanceolata, assembly GCF_043159265.1. Taxonomy (NCBI): domain Eukaryota; kingdom Viridiplantae; phylum Streptophyta; class Magnoliopsida; order Canellales; family Winteraceae; genus Tasmannia; species Tasmannia lanceolata. The sequence continues at coordinate 9,220,787 of NW_027518688.1, read as the reverse complement.
TTTGTATACTGCTGATCAAAATTTGGTTACCATGAATTCGAGATGATAGTGAAAGGGTATGCGGCAAGTGGTGAGGCGGGCTTGATGGGTAAGCTATTGGACGAAATCAAAGAAAGAGAGGACGTGTATTGCGGTGTTCATGATTGGAACAATGTGATCCACTTCTAAGAAGAGATTGATGCAAGATGCTGAGAAGGCTCTAAAGAAAATGAAGGCTTTGGGGCACCAGCCTAATGCACAGACATTTCATTCGCTGGTCACTGGGTATGCTGCTCTTGAGGGAAAATATTTGAAGGTAATTGAGCTGTGAGGAGAAATGAAAGTGCTTTCCATTCCAGCTCAATTAAGTTTGACCAGGAGCTTTTGGACGCATTGTTGCATAGCTTTGTGAGAGGTGGGTTCTTTTTGCGAGCTAATGAGGTCATGGAAATGATGGAGCAAGAGAGTGTTCATTGACAAGTATAAGTATAGAACCCTCTTTTTAAAATACCATAAAAACTTTTTATAAGGGTAAGGCCCCCAAGTTCCAGACAGAATCTCAGTGCCAGAGGAGGGAAACAGCCTTGGCTTTCAAAAAAAAATAAAAATGGGTTGGCCTTATATCTTACAGAACGGGGATTGAATCGTGGACTGAACTTGTGCAAAACTGGAGTGATTTGTGAATAGATTTCAGTGCAAAAACTGAGTTGAAATATGAACAGATTTTATGCAAAAAACTGAGCATGAAATGGGACAAATTTCATGGGCTAAACCGGGCAAGAATTGGGACAGATTTTGTGGGCTGAACCGGGCAAGAATTGGGACAGATTTTGGGGCAGAATCTGTGACAGATTCATAGGTGAAATATGGACAGATTTTGGGGCAGAATCTGTGACAGATTCATAGGTGAAATATGGACAGATTTTGGGGCTAAAACTAGGTTCAAACAAGGACAGATTCTGTATTGAAAAATGTGCTCGAATATGGACAGATTCTGTGCTGAAATTGTGCCTCCAATATAAACAGATTCTGTGTTGAAATTGTGCTCAAACATGGGCAGATTCTGTGGATGAAACCTGGACAGATTCGTGGGGCAGAATCTGTGCTGAAACAGAGGTGAAACATGGACAGATTTGTGGGCAAAATCTGTGTTGAAACAGAGGTGACAATGGGGTAAAACTATGCTCAAACGAAAAGGCTGAAGTAGGGGAAAACTGGGCTCAATAAAGAGAAAAGTCTGCTATGAGTTATTATCATATCTTTTAAACATGAAGTATACTTTATCACTTAACATACAATCAGTCCAACAACAATTTATAACTTTTTGTTCTCAATCAAAAGTGTAGTAAATGTGTATCAAATTGAAAATTCAGTCTAAACCTTCCTCCACAGAATAAACATAGTATTATTCAACTTGTACAAAATCCAATAGTGACAAAGCAAGATAAAAAAGTTTCTATATTGTGTAGCAAAAGTAAAATAATGATTTAAAGATATTGACCTCAAAATTAATATTGAATAACTACACTTCATGGACAGCAAACCGAATGCTTGATTCTAATAAATAAAAGATGAAAAATTTCATACGATGACATCATCAAATTCAAAGCAATGAGCCCTAAGAAATGAACCATGTGTGGAGCTATGCTATATGTTTATAAAATCATCAAGACATAGTTGGGAACGAAACCTTATAAGATCTCTAAGACATGATTACATATGCTACCATTGTTAAAACATACATAAAAAAGGAAATCACCATCAGTCACTTGAATAATTAAAAGGCAGTAAAATAAAATAAATATTAATTTATAGGCATAAAACACTATATAATGTTTTAAAATGAAATCAATTTGTAAGTATATGGCAGTTCAAATGTACAAGGAACTGAACTATATGAGGATCAGAATATGAAATTTGAATGTGTAAAATCTGATAAAGGTTAAACCTTGGGTCTGTACTATTATGACTTGAACCCATATATCTAAACTCGTTAAATCATAAGGCTTGTGACACAAATGCCACTATGAAAAGCTAAGTAATGGGCGTGCCCACGTCTATGACAATCTATTTATATACCAAAGCCCCTTTTATCTTAACATATATTTTGAGTAATGCAATAAAATGTGAGACATTTTATGAACCTCATTAAACATAGAAATACTAATGCCAATTTCCTACAGAACACTAAATCAGTTAAGTATATCATAGGTGACACACAATAACCTTTATCACGAAAAGATTGATTACATCATAATTTCAATTTATTAATCATGCATCATTTAATTCATTTTATCGTCATTTTGTCCAAGGTATTCAATTATCATAAGTACATAACCAAACGTCCATACAGACAACATCTACCTTAGATAATGATCTATATGAATCTTCAAATACTCATGTTAAACTATCATCAAATTAACACACACACACCCGTCTTTATAACAGGTTATAACAATCCAGGCATATTTGCATTCTGAGTTATCATAATAAACATCCTCTTGCAACTGATGAGATTTCTAATCCAATTTAAGCGACTCACCTCCAACTGGATATCACACCCTATATAATATATTTAAATATAAATATTAACCTTGAATAACAACTAGTAACTTGAGAATAAGCTTAACATAACACAAAGCTTTTAACTCCAACAGTTTCATTATTACCAATTTATAACATCAATAGTTATGTTGCTGTCTAAAAATACATCCATATCAAATTCTTGAAACACATAAATGCTCTTTTCATGCTCTTCTCATTATCCTTAATCAATTCAAATACCAACTTACTCTAACTAATACATTTACATTACTTCATTCTAATCATAACATGAAATTATCATAGCTCCTTAAATATTATGAGAAGAACGGTACCAAAAATATAGAGCAAATTACACCCAGCCCACTCTCTATTTAAAATTATCATGTCTGTTGATCTAATCAAGATAAAAAACAACAAAATGAGCATGCCTATTATATGAAACTTGACTCTATGCCACTAAAAATCATTTTGTCATTCACTATAAAAACAAATCATGAAACATCATTAACATTTCCAAATAGTTCTAAAGAAAACCTCAAAACAGAGCATACAAACTGATCATGCTTCTGTCAAAACCTGATTCTGTTATTAACATGCCTAGAACTAACACACAGTCTACCAAAACAACCATAACTGTTTAACCACAGCTCCAAATTTTGACCAAGAGTACTTGTTGGAAAGATATTGAAAAGACCTAAAACTTCAAAGTTTATCATGTTTCCTAATTCTGTCATTTACTAGCCTAAAAACACGATTTAAAACAGTCCAGAAACTTGTAGCGAGAATTACATCTACACCATTATAAGAAAAGTCTACCTTAACAGTGTATCATGAAAATCTGGAATGATAACAAATCAATGAATTCCTCTATAGCTTAGAATCATGAACAAGTTCCTTTTTAGCTCAGAATCATGAACAAGCTCACTTAGCTCAAAATTATGTACAAGATCAACTCAAAACAATACTAATTCTAAATTCCTTGTAAAAATGAATTCGAGCACCATACATATCAATGCTCAAACAAGAAGCCAAATCTCTAAAAAAAAAAAATTATAAATACCGCCAGATAAAAATAAATAAATAAATAATTGGATACAAAACATACACTTCAAGATCAAAACCTACTGGAATCTTAAATTGCTATAAACTATACTACCTATAAGGTTAATAAAGCAATAATAAATGATAACATGAACAATCAATTCAACAATTATAAAATCAAGGAACTAGAGATCATGTAGATCAAAGAAAAGTAATTCAATTAAAAAAATAAATACCTATTTCCTTCAGATTTTCTTCAGGCTACACAATCAATGGATCAAAGGCTTACAAGGCTAGATTTGCAGATGCTCCTTCCTTTCCTTCATATAAAATCCTCACAATCAACAGATCTAAGATTTTTCGAGAAAAAGATCACCGATCATAGATCTAAGTGTAAAAATTTGCAGATCTAAGATTTAAGCAAGGGAAAATTTCAAATCTACAAATTTCCAGGCTAGAAAGGGACGAAATTTAATGGAGAATGAAAATCTATACTGGATGCAGATCAAGGGAATAAAAGAGAGTTTTGGCTGAAATTGATCGGAATCTAGCCGGATCTTGCCTGAGAAGATGATCGGAGATAATAAATCTCACCAGAAAAAATGGAGGAAAGGAAAAAAAAAAAAAAAAGATCCGGTTGGACTTTTGGAGTTTAAGGCGAAGACAAAGGTTTTTAGCTAGATCTAAGAAGAAACTTATGATAATGAGTGAAAACGAGATTAGATCTGCAGATCTCTCGATGAAAAAGGTGGCCGGACAAAAGGATTACACCAGCCGGAGCTTATGATCTCGCCGGAGTTTTGGACGGTGCTCGATCGGAGAAGAAGATCGGAGAATGTAATAAGGGTTTCAAAGAAAAAGAAAAGGGAAAATGGGTTTCTCTTCTATGAGCTCTGCTAGGGTTTGTGAAGAAAGCCTCAATCCCTTGCAAATGAGAGTCTAATCCCTTTTATAGAAAATCTCAAAAATTTTACCCCCATTATGCTATGGGACAACCCCCATTAGTAAATTTAGCTTTGCTTTTGGTATGAAAGGGTGGTCCACTGAAAAAATTTTAAATGAAAATTAGGAGAACAAATTCGTCCCTTTTTAATTGCCCCGGGACACCTTCCTGCAACAAATTACCCATGGACAGCCCCTATCTCGATTAACTCAACCCCCCTCTTTCACGCTTACACTACGGTCTTCTCCTGGCTCGTTCACTAAGCAAACGCGCTCGGATTTCGACGAAATTTTGCGGGTACCTAGATGAGACCCTAATCTAGCTTAAGGTGAAATTTGGGACCCTACCTAGCTGATTTGATAGGGTTTTGCACAAACACGAGAAGTTTACGGTACGGTCAAAATGGGGTGTCTACAGATGCCCCTCTTTGGCAGAGCGTGCTTGTCACGCGAATGCCAAAGCCGAACAGACAACACATTTTGATCGACGCGAAAACAAAAGAAAATAATTTTTGGGTTTTTTTTTTAAAAAAAAAAAATGATATTCACAAAAGTAAAACAACTACAACAAGACTCAAAGCAAATAGGAAAGTGGTCTCTCACTAACCTTTAAAAATAAAGGTAACCATGATATCTCAAAGAGACAACCCTTTTCTAATGCTTATGACTCAACTCAACAAACAGAAAACACAAACACTCCTTCATTTTTATTTTTTATTTTTTTTATATATTTTTATTTTGAAATCACAAACACTCAGAGAAAATTTGTTTTACATGGTGCCACATAAACCAGCTGCTCCATAGAAATCCAAATTCATATGGCTCGGCATAAACTAGATCCATATGAATCTCCTCTTAGACATACTAAAACAAACATAAAACCAAACACTCAAAGAGTTTTTTTTTTTAATATGATGCTGCATAAACCAGCTTCTCATATATCCAGACTCTTATGGTTCTGCAAAAATCAGATCCATATAAGTCCTTCACAGATATACGATAATAAGCATAAAACCAAACACTCAAAGAGTTTAAAACCAGGGCGATAACTATACAGACCATTGCTAAAAATCCATCTGTTTAGTTATCCAGGTAACTCTGACTCCTCTCTTTCAAGGTAGCGAATCACCTAAGATTTATATGGTGCCGCATAAACCAGCTCCATGTAAATCCAGATTCATATGATTCTGCAAAAATCAGATCCATATGAACCTCTTCGCAGATATGCCTGACTCCTAACCAGTTAGGTAGCGACACATTACGGATGTATGGTGCCGCATAAACCAGCTCCATACAGATACAAAACCAAACACTCAAAGAGTAAGAAAAACTTCACCAAAACGATTATAAAACCAAACACTCAAAGAGTCTCATTTTAAAAATTAAAGAAAAAGACCAAACCACATAGCAAAAACTCCGGTAATTTCCAACTTCATTGAAAACTTCTCAAAACGCTAAATGAAAACCAAGACCGAGAAACACGAAGCATTTAATTTCTAATCTTATTAGAAACTTAAAACAAAGGATGATTGAAAGGAAAAGGCATTAAAAACTTTCAAATTGATGAAAGAAAAGTATCAGGTCATGAGATACAGACTCTGGTAACTTTCTACCTTAAAAAAAAAAATCTCAAAACAAAGAAGCAAAAGATTGACTCTTATAGATTTCATTGATGAACAAATCATCTCTCACAAAGAGTAACTAAAAAAAAATCTCGGTCAAAGACCGGACTTGAATAATTTGAAGAAATTCTCGGGTATCAACTCTTTTTCAAAAGTAAAAAACATTTAACAAAGGTTTGAAGATTGTTAGAATGAATTCTAGACTCCACTGGGGTAGAGAATTTTCAAAAAATACTTGACTTCAAAGGAGAACAACCGGACTGAGGAATTCGACTTAAAAGAACACGCTCAAACTTCTCTAGTCGCTATCCAATGAAAATATCCATCTCAGAAATCATTACTTGATTGATATCTTTTATAACGTAAGTTATAAAAGATGCCCCTAGTATGATTACTTCCACAACAAGATTCATCATAGAGCAACACAAGAAAAATAGGCCAAAGGTTTTTCATTATCAAACACTCGGGATTTACAAAAGATTCTTCTCACGAACATTTGAATTTACAAGGCTTTTCATTGGGTACAAGAAACTTGTTCTGCTCGAAATTCTCTTCATTTCTGCCATTTGCTGATACTGCAAAGGAGTTTAAGGGATGTCATTTTCTGAACTCTGCTCGGTTTCACACTATCCACGAGAGTCGCTAATTCTCCTCTTCTCTGAGGGATTTTTTTTTATCACCACAGCTTTGGGAGAACTCTGACTAACAAGACCTCAAAACTTGAACTCGACTCAACAAAGGAAAGACTTTGACAAAAACAAAACGAAGACTTTGACAACACATGACTTTTACACTAAGAGACACTGGATCTGCTTCTTAGACTGATAAATGTTTTTTTTTTAAAAGGTTAAAAGTCAACCACTCTCAGAATCTTTTGAATACCGCGTTTAAAGGTGTTTTATTCCCCCTTTCGGTATTTCAGTCATGGTTATTATCTCTTTGAATTGCTTAGTCTGAACCTCCCTAACTCAAAGAGTATCAAAGAAAGCCTTGCTGGCGCTTATTCAGACATTGAAGTAATGCCAAAGAAAAGAAAGTCTAGCTGACTCTTGAAATTGTCCTTTCTGCATGAAGTCACTGCCATGACCAAATCGCCTTTTTAGGTTTTCGATTTAGCGGACCGCATGCCTTAATTTTTGCCTGGACTGTCTGCCCTTGCAGATTTTCCATCCAGCAGGCTTTGCACCCTAATTTTTTTTTTTTTCTAGACCGCCCTTTCGGGTTTTCGATCTAGCGGGTCTAAGACTCCCTCATCTTTTTTATTTTTCTATTTCTCTACAAACCTGGGCCAAAATACACCAGAAGGACTTTCATGTAGGCTTAGGTTCAAGTAGGGGTAATCATTGGTGTGTTTAAATGTTTTTAAACCGAATCTGGACCCTCCAGACTGCCTACGTATCCCTGAAGAAAATGGGAATCAGGTCTGCGTAGTTCGCCCATTTGGGGTTTCAAAGATTTTTATTTTCAAAATGTTACAAAAGATGTGACCGAACCTGAATTAATCAGGCTACCTATGTACCCTTAAAAAGGGATCAGGTCAAAACGTAGTTCAAGTTCAATATCTTTTATGACGCAAGTCATAAAAGATGCCCCTAGTTCGAGTTTGTCAAAGAAAAGAAGTATTATTTTTTTATTGGCTCAAAAGGGTTCACAAATGGTTTTAAACATATAGGTTGTTGGTTCAAAGCTCAAATCGATCAAAGATGGCCTCCTGGTGTATCAGGCGTAATATTTTTTTAACTGATCCAGGTTTGTAGGTTCATTTAATTTTTCTCCGCTTTCATTGAGGAGTCTTACGGCTTTTCCAGGCAAGACTTGATCAATAATGTAAGGACCAGACCAGTTTGGCCTGAATTTCCCTCTCGGGTCAAATATTGGTGCCCTATTGGACTTCAAAACAAGGTCTCCAGGCTTCAAGTCTCGAACGCGAACTTTCTTGTTGAAAGCTCTTTCAATCCTCCTTTGATATCCCTGAATGTGATATAAAGCTCTCAGCCTCTTCTCATCTATCATCTGCAGCTCATCATGTCTGGCTCTTGCCCACTCAGACTCTGGTAAGCTAGCCTCTATCATCACTCTCAAAGAGGGAATTCTCAGCTCAACCGGCAAAACCGCTTCCATTCCGTACACCAAAGAATACGGAGTCATACCTGTCGAAGATCTGATCGATGTCCGATAAGCCCACAAAGCATATGAAAGTTTGTTCGACCAGTCTTTATAAGTCTCAGTCATCTTACTGATAATGACTTTGATATTCTTATTCGCTGCCTCTACAGCCCCATTTGTTTGAGGTCTGTAAGGAGACGACTTATGATGTCTGATCTTGAACTCTTCACACAGGTGTAAAACCTCCTTTTTGAAATGTGACCCATTATCTGAAATCAACTCGTGAGGTACTCCGTATCTACAAATAATATTCGCACGAATGAACTTCGCAACTGTGTTCGAAGTTATGGAAGCATAGGATGCAGCCTCGATCCACTTTGTAAAATAATCGATAGCTACCAAAATGTACTCATGCCCGCTCGAGGACTTCGGATAAATCTTCCCAATTATGTCTATTCCCCATACTGAGAATGGCCATGGCGAAGACAAAGAATGCAACTCTGAAGGAGGAATATGAATGAGATTTGCATAGACCTGGCACTTGTGACATTTCTTCACAAAAGCAAAGCAGTCTGCTTCCATTGTGGGCCAATAAAAACCAAGTCTCAAAATCTTTCTGGATAACATTTTCCCATTCATATGAGGGCCACAGACTCCTTCATGAGTCTGCTCAATAAGCTCCGCAGCTTTGTCTTCATCCACACACAGGAGTTGAATACCATCAAAAGATCGCCTGTACAGCTCTTCACCACAAATGATGAAGTTGGCAGCTAATCTCTGAAGAGTCTTTCTCTCTTTGCTCGAAGCTTCAGGAGGATGTCCTTTACCAGAAATGAGATTCTTGATATCAATAAACCACGGCTTCCCATCTGGACACCTGGCTGATATTTCAATCGCATTCACATGCGCAGGAGCCCACTGTAATCTCACAGCTAAGGGTTGGACTTCCATAGTTGCAGAGATGTCAAGCATCGAAGCCAAAGTAGCCAAAGCATCAGCAAAGTGGTTCCTGGTTCTTGACAAATGAGTAAAAATGATATTCTTAAATTTTTTAACCAGAAATTCCAAATATGTATTATAAGGAATCAATTTATCCTCTCGAGTTTTCCATTTCCCATTGATCTGACAAATAATGAGCATTGAGTCCCCAAACACATCTATGTCTTGAATTTGAAGAGCTAAAGCTGCCTCAAGCCCTGCAATACAAGCTTCATATTCTGCCATGTTGTTTGTGCATTCAAACTGCAGTTTGATGGATATAGGGATATACTCTTTCTTTGGAGATATCAAAACAGCACCCACTCCTTGACCCCGATTATTGACCGCTCCGTCAAAATACATCGACCATCTGGTACTCGGAGTTTCTTCTTCAATATCCATGATCTCTTCATCAGGAAACTCAGCCTTCAGAAAAACATTCTCCTCTGTGGGAGAATCAGCTAACTGCTCTGCTATAACCCGTCCTTTGATGGACTTCTGAGTGACATAAGTGATGTCAAACTCCGACAACAATAACAACCATCTTGCAGTCCTTCCTGTAAGGGCGGGTTTTTCAAACAAGTACTTTAACGGATCCATCCGTGACAATAAAAATACCTTGTTTGATAACAGATAGTGGCGAAGCCTTTGGGTAGCCCAAACTAATGCTAGACAAGTCTTTTCCAAAACTGTGTACTTTAACTCATATTCTAGCATCTTCTTACTGATATAATAGATAGGCTTTTCTCGCTTAGACTCTGGATCTTTCTGAGCAAGCATACAACCCATTGCAGTGTTTGTAATTGACAAATACATCAACAAGGGTTGGCCATGAATGACAGGTGATAAGACATGAGGCAAAGATAAACATTGTTTAACTTTTTCAAATGCTTCCTGGCATTCATCATTCCACTTCTTCGAGGAGCTCTTCTTTAAAAGCTTGAAAATTGGTTCACATGTCATAGTTAAATGAGATATGAACCTTCTCAAGTATTGAACTTTTCCGAGGAAACCTCTGATCTGCCTTTCTGTTCTTGGCGGTTCCATTTCCTGGATTGCCTTGATCTTTTGAGGATCTACCTCAATTCCTCTTTCACTGACCATAAATCCAAGGAGTTTCCCTGATGTAACTCCAAATACACATTTGTTTGGATTCAGGCGAAGCTGATATTTCTTGATCCTCTCAAAGAATTTTCTCAAAGCAACTGTATGCTCCGGTCTAGTCTTTGCTTTAACGATCATGTCATCTACATAGACTTCGACTTCTTTGTGAATCATATCATGAAGAAGAGTAGTTGCTGCCCTCTGATAAGTTGCACCAGCATTCTTTAAACCAAATGGCATTACTCTGTAGCAGTAAGTACCCCACTGAGTGATAAACGCTGTTTTCATCATGTCTTCGGGTGCCATCTTGATCTGGTTGTATCCCGAGAACCCATCCATAAATGATAACAAAGCATGTCCAGCAGTATTATCCACCAGGAGATCAATGTTTGGCAATGGAAAATCATCTTTTGGACTTGCTTTGTTCAGGTCTCGAAAATCAACACACATTCGAACCTTCCCATCCTTCTTGGGCACTGGTACTACATTAGCGAGCCATTCAGGGTATTCAAGCACTTGGATGAATTTCACCTCTAGAAGCTTCTTGACTTCTTCATAAACTTTTAACTCCCATTCAGTTTTGAGTTTTCGGAGTTTTTGCTTCTTTGGATTAATGCCAGGGATCAAGGGTAATTTGTGCTGAACAATCTCCTCACTCAATCCCGGCATGTCATCATAAGACCAAGCAAAGACCTCCTTGAACTCCTTAAGTAAAGAGATTAATTCCTTGCGTTCCTCAGGAGATAAAGTTTTGCCAATCCTTATTTCCCGAATTAAGGTTTCATCACCAATATTCACAATTTCAATCTCCTCTTCAAGTGGTTTTGCTCGGCGACTCTCCTCCTGTTGAATCATGTGTTTGATTTCAGGGGAAGTTTCGTCGGCATCCTCATCAGAGGGGGAATCTTGATTATCATTATTATTATCAGATTTTAAAGCAGATTCAGTAGATGAAACAGAAACAGGAATGTACACAGAAGAAAACTCCTTTATTTCATTGAAAGTAGAATTGAATACATCCAATGACGAATGGCCCACATCAGGCTTTACAATGGACTCATAAAACGTATTTACAGACTCGAATGATAGGTTGACATCAGTATCAACCGATTCAAACAAATGCAAAGGAGGAACGCCAGGCCCATCAGCAGAAACATCCTCCAACTCGACTTCACTAGGTGAGATGGACTCATCACCGACCTCAGAAATAGACTTGACCTCTATAGTACCTGCATTAAAAGAATCATTAGAAATGGAAGACCCCGAATTAGACTCAGAGAACGACACATACTTATAAACAACTGACTCTTTTGAGGGAGAATGACAGGACTGGAAAGTAACCTGAGGTAGGACCTGAGAGGTCCAATTAGTCAAAGGTCCATCAGCCGGGGTAATAAGGTGAGTGGGATTCAGTACAAGCGGGCCCCTGCTGATCATGGCCACAGTCTGCGAATTCTCATGGAAAAGGGAGCTCAGTGCATCTGGCCCCATTGCATCTGCTCAGTCTATTTCAGCGGTCTGCAAACTTATCGGCTCATCATCCAAATCACAATCAAAGAAAATTTCTAACCCAGGAAGTCTCTGCCCAGTAGACTCGTCTATCCAGGTTTCAGTAAAGCCACAGAAAGGAAAATTTGCTCCTTCCTTACGGAAACGCCCATTCATCCTTAAATCAAATGGCCCCATCGGCAAGTCCAAACCTTTGCGACGAGACTCTGCCCATTTCATCATATATCGCTTCATTTCTTTGACCTCTGCCTTGGTTGGTTCATACCCAAGTCCAAATAAACCATTAAAGGTCTTGAATACTGGCCACTCAGTCATACCCTGATGGTATCTGCCAAGTCCTGCCCCTGGGATATAGCCCTGTAGACGTATCATCCTGACTACATTGGAATTTGTACTGCTCAAAAAGAAAATCTCTTCATTCATCGCTTCTTTAACGGTTATAGTCGCCACTTCTAAAGAGAAACCAGTCAAACTAATATCTCCTTCTTTTCCCAGGGTCAATTCCTGCGAAATTTGACCCACTTCCAAATCCGGGTCTCCTTTAACAGTAATCACCTTATGGTTCAGAATGAATTTCAATTTCTGATGTAAGGTGGATGGGACAGCTCCAACCTTATGTAACCATGGGCGACCGATCAACAACAGAAAGGAGGCCCTAATATCAAGAACTTGGAACTCAATATCGAATTCCTCTCCACCTATTTGCACTTCAGTTATTAAGGTCCCTATTACATCCCGCCTAGTCCCATCATAGGCCAAGATACCCTGATCTGAAGGAATGAAGCTTTCAGGTCCAAAACCCAAGGTAGTTGCTGTGCTTAAGGGGCATACGTTCAGTGCAGACCCATTATCGACAAGGACTTCAGGTACCTTCTTCTTGTTGCAAATAACAGTTATTCTGAGGGCTTTCGCATGATCTTTCCCTTCGGGTGGCAAATCGCTGTCTGTAAATGATAGAGTTTTCGCCGCTTTAGACATGGAAACTATGCCGACAAGCTCGTCGGGAGTTATTTCAACAGACACTTGAGCAGAATTTAACTCTTTCAACACCACTTTCCGGTGCTTCGAAGATGACATCAAAAGTCCCCAAACAGAAATATTTGCTTGGGTTTTCTTCAACTGCTTCAGAAGATTATCATCTTCTTCATTCACCACGAACCGATTCTGCCTCTGGCCATCAACAGCTCTTGCAATCTCTGCCGGATTGTCAGCGCTCAACTCAGGAGGTTTAAAGACTCGCCCTCCTCTGGTCATGTGACGCATCTCGTCACATTGATCATCTAACAGCAACAATTCATCGTCATCCATACTCAAAACGTAAGGAATTCTGACATCTTCTTGCTGGAAGTCATCCATTTCCAAAACATATGGAGTCTTCCCTTCTTTCCCCATATCACCATAATGAGAGGTATACGACTGAGACGAAGAGGACTCAGCAATCTCTAAGTCACTGAATGACAATATATAGGGCTGCTTCCCTTTCACATCTTGAAGTTCTTCCTCGTCAAACTCCAAAACATATGTGTTATCTGTCATGATAGCACATATAAGGGTAGATGGATCAAGAATGGGCTCATCACGAAAGATGGCATTTGCTGTAGGAGGAGGAGCAGCACGATGATTCGGGAGAGGATTCTGAGTAATATTCGGCCCTTTAACTGAGAGCTCATCTTTATCAATCAGATTTTGAATTGCATGCTTCAAGGCGAGGCAATTTTCAGTTAGATGACCAGAATTCCTGTGATATTCACAATGCTGATCCAGCCTCCAGTATGGTGGTAATGGATTTGGCACAGGTTTCAGATCCGGAAGCTTTATCTTTTTGTCCCTCACCAGCTTTTTCAATATCATCGGTAAAGGATAAGGGAGAGGATCGAATTGCCTGAAAACATTTTTTCTTACTGGTCTAGCCACCTCAGCGACAGCCTTGACCTCTGGTCTGAAAGCCGGCTTGAAATAGTTCACTGCATGAACTTCTTTAGGTGGGGCCATAGGCCTCTTGCCTTCCCGCACATCAGACAGTGCCTTTGCCCTGAGCCCCTTAGCTATAGCATCCTCCGTCTGGGTGCCAGTTTTTATCAAATGATCAAAACTGGGATAGTGTTGGGGTGCTATGAAATGGAAGTATTGCGGAGACAGACTCTTGATCACTAACTTGATCTGATCTTCCTCGGGCATCCTCTGACTCAACTGTGCAGACTTGCGCCTCCAGCGCCTGATAAACAACGTGAAAGTCTCCTGAGGACCTTGCTTTAGCTGCTTCAGGTCTCTCTTCGTTATCTCAATCCCTTCCTCCATCGAAAATTGTTCAACAAACAAGTTCGATATATCATCCAAAGACCTTGTTTCTTCCGGCTTTAACCTCAGAAACCACTTCTTAGCTATTCCTATGAGAGACATGGGAAATAGCTGAGCCATTTGTTCACGGCTCAACCCGTGCTGCTGAGAGAGGGTTATGAACCATCTGACATGGTTTCTGGGGCACCCAGTGCCATCATATCTATCATAATCTGGTGCTTTGAACTTCGGCGGCAAAGTAACAGTAGGAGTCTCAAAGTATTCAGAAATGTCGAATCTTTTCGGCCCCTGGAACTTCATGTTTTCAATGTCCTTGGCCATCTTCTGACACATATTGAATAACTCATTCTCCCTATTTGTCTGCGGAGCACAATACTCTTCAGCATATTGGCCCTCGTCTAGGTCAATCTCCTCAGCAGGAACATGAGGTCTATTGGGAGCAGGAAATGCAGAAGGAGCAGGCTGGACGACAGGCGCTCTAGAAGTAGAGCTCTTGTCAGTGCTTTGGGATTTTAACACGGCCATTTCTTCTTTCAATCCCGAGATATCTCGAGACATGTTTCTCAACATTTCTTGAATGACCATCATGGGATCAGTTATATCAGCCATTTGGTCAGACTCAGATGAGTTAGATAACTCAAAGGTAGGGGATAAAGATTCTCTGGATGATATAGGTGAGTCAAAATGACGGACAAGTCTAGAAACAGAGGAAGATCTAGACCAGGTAGGTTTGGACTGGTTTTCTTTTGATGGAGCGATGGTTGCTCTCTTTCAGAATCCTGAATGGAAATTAACATATTAGATTAAATGAATGATGAGTGAAATAAGACATTCTGAGCAAATAAAGATAAGAGAAAAACAAACACACTTTCATTGATAAAATTTGAATTGTGATTACAACATATGACAATACGAATCTCTGATCACAATTTGGATAAGAAGATTGACAAATAAAAAGGAAATACAAAAAATCAAGATAATCCAAACAGATATGAAATTTCAAGACTCTTCAATCCGAGCCCTCCTGCTTGCAGGCTCTTCCAATATTTCATCACGTCGGGCTTGGGATGATAAACTGAACCTTCTTTCCATATTTTTGTTTCCCCAAGCAGCCACAATGGATCTGATAAGATCAGGAGTGAGATCTTCACAAAGAGGAGGGACTACAGCTCCGGGAGGACATAAAATTCCCGTAACCTGATGGAGAAATCTCATGGGTGCATAAAAAGATGATTTCTCAAGACCCATGAGGTAAACAAACGGATGTGGGTAAGTGCTAGTGAAAATTTGGAAGCACGAATGACTCACCCAACGAAACTGGTTCCACTCTACATGTTGTAACCAATTGCGCCATTCATCAATAGACTGAGGTTGATTGGCGATTGGTTTCCATGTACGGAAATTTTTCAGGGTATACGGATTTTGGTTTTGTCGCTGAAGAAATTGAAGTTTTTCACCAAGCCAGACATACAACAACTTTACACACCCACAAAAATTGTCTTTGATCTCTTGGGAAGCAATAAGATCTAGTCCCAAGAAGGTCTCTGCTAACATGGTGGGTATAGGATTCCTCCCCTCATTAATCTGATCTACCACTCTTAATAGGGTCAAAGATGCAACGTGGGAGTTTCCGCGAAGAACGTGTCGTGCGAAGACCATAAAGATTAAAGCGCTACGTCGACAATCTTGAAAACGAGAATTAGTAGGATCGACGTTTTTGGAAAAGAGCTTAATCAAGTCTTGAATTTTTACGCACTTATCCGTTAGACACGGCAGAGCATCCACAGTTTCATTTTTGAATAGTTTGCAAAACAGATTATGAGGAGATTCTATCCTTGAAGGTTTGATCCAGAGTCCCTCAGATGGGAGCTCTAGCAGGGCACACCAATCCTCAAATATGGGACAGAGTTCAAAACGACCAAATTTGAATACATGAAGAACAGGATCCCAAAGTCCAGCGGCTGCTTGGAGAAACTTCCAATTTATATCCCGACTGTTCAAATGAGTGAACGAATTGATGAAATGATCAGCCATATTTCTCTGTGACTGTTCACGCGGAAGAGCTTTAATTGCATCGGCTATCCAGTTATCCAACAAAATGTTCGCCATAATCAGACCTGACACAAAGATATGAAGGGATAATGAGGGAATGAAGATAACTTGGAATAATCAAAGATTAGAGATAAACTTAATGATCAAACATAAGAATGATACAATTGGTGACATCGAATGTTCCAATGATGATCAAAGATGATCAGAAACTCAGAAACAAGACCGCGGTCACAAAATGACAAGAGTAGATCATAGACCGGATCTAAATCTGGAAGATGGATGTCAAAAATGTATGATCAAGGAGATCAACAATGATAGACTATGGTCATAGAGACAGTAGACAAACTGTCGACCATATCTAAAGACAAAACAAGCAAAAATTTGATTAATATATACAAAATATGAATGACACAACAAAAGAATGGATAAATGAGGTTTGAATTTGAAGAATAAAACAGGTGAAATTTATCATCACTGGGTCAAAGAATAAACCGTAGCTATGAGTGTGACATGTATAAGTCACTAGCCAGGTTTAGATCTGAGAGATGGATAAACACTAGAGGTCCCCGGTTCAAAGGATAAACAAGACGGACTGATTCAAGCCAGAAATCTCTACTAGAAAGTAGGTCCTGATCTTATAATCAAGAGATATATGGACAAAATCTCAATGAGAAGAGCAAAAGATAGGCCACGACCATGAGAGGGGCAAGTAAGGCCACTGGTCGGGTCTAGATTTGAAAAACGGATTGATATGACTAATTAGATTAGACAAGGAAACCTCACTAAAGAGTAGGCCCTAATCTGATAATCAATATATAAGATATATACATATATATCCTAACCAGGGGCACCAGCCCTAAAATATGATCCCATAGAGTCAAGACACTTGACTCCAGACAAACATGTGAGTGTACTAGGACCGCGCTGTAGTCACATAAAGTGAACTACAATAGTCTATGAATAGGACATGGCTCCTAAATCTAGGCTCCAACATGTGTGAGAAACACATGTTCGTCCTTATATGGATACAATATATATAAACACATGCAGATCCTAATTGGGTTTCACTAAGCCAGCAAATATATTCATGTACATAATATATGTAAAATGAAAGTAGAGCTCCGAACTCAATATATCGGGTACTATGCTTATGATCCATACTTAACATGTATAACACAAGTACGCCTAGTGTTATACATAGTATGCTTCATTGCTCATCGGCTGCTGTAAACACAAGTACGCCTAGTGTTTACGTCTGCAGCACCGGCGCATAGCTTGGTAATAGATACAACAATCCCAGCAGGGTAATGACATCCCATCTGGCATGTACTGTATCTATCCCATGGAGCCAATAATAATAAAATCAAATAAGAGCAAAAATAAAAACAAAATGATGTATGCCGTGCAGTGTGTGAATCCCTTGTTTTAAACATCTATTTGGTGCCCCTGGATTCTAAGCGATTAAATTCCCATTTACAATGATTTTAGCCAAAAATTCCTCAAAGTTAGTAACAAATGGCATTTTAACAGAGTTAGGCAACGTTTCAAGAACATCCCCAGCAGAGTCGCCAGCCTGTGGACCCCGATCCGAGATAGGCGGCGAGGGAACGGGTCCCTAACACCATCTGGATCATCCACGTGTGAAGGAGAGCTCTACCAGGGAACTCTCGAAACGAATGCCACCCTCATAGCATAGCACGAGTGGCGATATAAAAGAGATACCTTTCAATTCGGGAACAAATCCGGATTCGAAACGTACCTAAACAAACTCAGAGTCGCCATCCACGGTATACGGCCATGGATCCTTTAAACAAAAATATGCTCTGTATACCATGGATAACCAAAAATATATATGGGTCCGTGCCTGATTACGAATGGAGAAGGTCTGAGAGCACCCCCAATTCGTCCAAGTGCAAGCACTTGGTCTCTTATGCCATTTATTATTAACCTCAAAGAGTTTCGGGCGAAAATCATGTGAATTGGGAACAATCCTCAGGAATCGTCTACCTAAGCATGCATTTCCTGAGGATAAAGAAATAAGCATACAAAATAAATAAAAAAATGTGTCACCTAAGCAAAGCTAAGTTATGGGTGACATGTCTAATGGGTGTCTAAGTTCTGGTAGACATACACATGCAAGCTACAGCTAAAGGTATAGTATCAGTACAAGAAAGTAAGAAAACACATCAAAACATAAAACACAAGTCAAACCTATATATGACAGGACAAGACAAGTCCTAACTCTAATGCGACTTGACTCGGACCAAGATGGCCGTCCATCCCAGCTGCTCTACGTATCCCGGCCTCAGGAAGAATCGGAGTCAACGTAGTTCGAATGACCTATTCTAAGCTATGATGCCTAAGACACCTAGCCCTCTATCTTAGACTCGATCTAAAAGACCGGACCAGTTATTAAAGTTTCTTATACGATTATTTAAGTTCCAGTGAATTGTGAATTTTAGGACACCCTATATGCCCTAACTAAATGCAGATTAGCCCTAGGCTAATGCAGATGGTTCCTACAACCTATGTGTAACTAGGCTGCGTTTCCTAAGGAAAACAAAGGTTGACTATATGCCTAGTCTAGCCATCGGTTCGACTAAATGTCTAACCGATCGACTCGAGGCCTTCTAACTCTAGGGACACTCACACGACAGGACACACCATATCAATACAAATCAAGACAGACTCCTAACTCTAGAACACACTAAACAGCTAGGACAGACTCCCAACTCTAGAGGAAGATCTTTTAAAAAGGTTTTGAAGAAGCTTTGTATTTTTTTTGAAGGTTTGACAAATTTATTTTTAAAGGTTTGGCTGGACTTGGGATATGGATCCCAAGCTGCACTACGTACCTCGTGAGAGAGGATCAAGCCAACGTAGTTCGAATCGAACTCTCCTAACTGCTATCACTAAAAGCAAACACTCCAAATGATTTAATGGCTTTTTAATGTTTTTCAAATGTTTTTGATGTTTTAAATTTCTAATGTTTTTGAGTTTTAAAATATTCAAAGTTTTTGGATTTTAAAACTTTTTACAATGTTTTTAAAGTTTTTAAAGAGTTTTTACCCTTTTGGTCAAAGACCTAAGGGAAAATACAAAGCAAAACCTTAGGGCCAAACCCTAGGGCAAACAGGGGAAACCCCTAAATCAAGTAATCAAATGCCAAAGGCAAGGAAAAAGAAAGGACCTCAAAAGGCCAAGCTCTAATGAGACTGTGCTAGTCTAAGACAAATAAGAGCAACGACAACTAAAGAGAAGAAAAAGGCTACCAGGTAATCTCAAGTTTCCATTTAATTATTATAAAAAAAAAAACAAATCAAGTATTAGCAAAGTATGATTTATAACTAAAAAGCGCACAATCTGTAAGAATAGCAATCATAAAATGATAAACAACATTAATTAGTCCAGACCAGCCGCTGGATAGCCTAATAAAGTAAAACAATATCAAACACTTCAATGCCAACCACAAACCCCAATACGGGGACTCAGCGAAACCAGATGATGCCAAAGTAATCATCTGATTTCAATACACATATAATAATATTCTTACAAACCGCCTTGAAATCAGACAGTACTCATGTCGATAATATCGAATAGAGTAGTCATCTGATTTCCTTCTTCAATTAAACAATTTATTTAAATAAAGAATGAGTATGATAAGCTTTCAAGATAGTCTCACCTGAACAGTCCATTTATTACCGTCTTCGAACCCTAATTCAAAACTTAGTATGAAAGAAAAGTATTAAATTTCCAACAGATTATAGAAACACATGAAATGATATTTAAATGTTTTTTTTTTTTTTTTTTTTGAATTTTAAAATATTCAATTGTTTTTAGGTTTCAATTTTCTAATTTTTTTGTGATTTTAAATGATTTCAATGTTCTTGAGATTCTAAGATTTCAATGGTTTTATGGATTTTAAAATTTTAAATGTTTTCACCCTCTTGGTCAAATACCAAAAGGAACACACAAAGTAACACCCTAGGGTAAAACCCTTAGGGTAAAGGGGAAACCCCAAACCAACAAACTAGTAACTCAAAATAATTTGTAACAATCCACAAACAAGTAAACAAACATCTCAAGAACAATGAAAATGATCTAAGAACCCTAGCAGGTAAAAGCAACTTAAATGATAAACTTCTATCTAAAGACAAACTAAAAGGCTACGGGCGAATTCCTAACATGCAGGATAACCAATTCTAAATGAGAAGCCAACGAGTCCAAAATTCTCTATTGCTCTATACAGGAAGGCGAATGAGTCAAAGACTCGCTCTAGAAATGAGAAAGACACTAACATGAGGTTGAGTAAACCTCCTAAAAGAGGAACTCCCTAAATGAGACAAGGCTTGTCTCTAAATAAGGACTCCACAAATGAGGCAAGTCATGCCTCCTATGAGTACTCTTTTGCTAAGGTAAACTTCTCAAGGATACGCTCTAAATGACTCTTTCGTCACTTAAACAATGAAAAGGAGAAGCTATCATCTAAAAGATTAGAAAAAAGTTTCTAAATAAATAGGGAAAACCCTATTGGGACTAAGCAAGTCCCCTATAGATGGGTTTGGGCTACTAATGCCCAACGCCCAAACGCACTTAAAAGGCTAAGCTAGCCTACTAAAAGAAAGAAGGAAAAACTACTTGGACTAAACGAGTCCCCTAAAGATGGGCTTGGGCTAACGCCTTCATTGCCCTTACAAGGAGGACGGAAACCTGAGGCACAAGGGCTTTTAAAAAAAAAAAACTAAGTAAGTCTAACTATACAATAGAGAGGAGCGCTACTTGGACTAAGTAAGTCCTCTCAAGATGGGAAAATAACTCGAATTTTAACAATATTGACACTTTAAGATTCAATTACATTATTATTAACATTACAATTAAAGAGATTTGAATATATATGATACTTTTATCAGTGTAATATCACAGTTACCACCCTATAGGCTTCCATAGATTTCATGTTATCCAGCAACTATGAGATCATGATTTGAGTGCTAATATAAAATCTGATTCCCTAAAAAAAATACAATTTCCTTATATTCAATACTACTTAAAGAAAATTCTTATATATGACCACAAGACAATCAAGCTTTATCGAAAGTCAAACTCAACTGATCACAACAAAATAAGTCATTACAAGCATATCACAATTAGCACTGCATGATAAAATTTATTACAGATAAACAAAATTTCATTTTCCCATTAAATGATATAATTAACTTTAACTCAATAGAAAATACAAACTCTATGCTATATCTTATAGAGAATAGTATATCATGAAATCCCATATACAATAACTTGCCTCTAGAATTCAGTCAACTAAAAAAAATGATGGGTAGATAATTTCCCAAGTGAATGCTTTAATGATCATCAAATGACATTTTGATTCAATATTTTCCATTTAAAGTTCACTTTGGAAATATTAAATTCTAAGGGCTGCAATAGTCATAAGTCGAAACTACACAAGGTTTGTATACTGCTGATCAAAATTTGGTTACCATGAATTCGAGATGATAGTGAAAGGGTATGCGGCAAGTGGTGAGGCGGGCTTGATGGGTAAGCTATTGGACGAAATCAAAGAAAGAGAGGACGTGTATTGCGGTGTTCATGATTGGAACAATGTGATCCACTTCTAAGAAGAGATTGATGCAAGATGCTGAGAAGGCTCTAAAGAAAATGAAGGCTTTGGGGCACCAGCCTAATGCACAGACATTTCATTCGCTGGTCACTGGGTATGCTGCTCTTGAGGGAAAATATTTGAAGGTAATTGAGCTGTGAGGAGAAATGAAAGTGCTTTCCATTCCAGCTCAATTAAGTTTGACCAGGAGCTTTTGGACGCATTGTTGCATAGCTTTGTGAGAGGTGGGTTCTTTTTGCGAGCTAATGAGGTCATGGAAATGATGGAGCAAGAGAGTGTTCATTGACAAGTATAAGTATAGAACCCTCTTTTTAAAATACCATAAAAACTTTTTATAAGGGTAAGGCCCCCAAGTTCCAGACAGAATCTCAGTGCCAGAGGAGGGAAACAGCCTTGGCTTTCAAAAAAAAATAAAAATGGGTTGGCCTTATATCTTACAGAACGGGGATTGAATCGTGGACTGAACTTGTGCAAAACTGGAGTGATTTGTGAATAGATTTCAGTGCAAAAACTGAGTTGAAATATGAACAGATTTTATGCAAAAAACTGAGCATGAAATGGGACAAATTTCATGGGCTAAACCGGGCAAGAATTGGGACAGATTTTGTGGGCTGAACCGGGCAAGAATTGGGACAGATTTTGGGGCAGAATCTGTGACAGATTCATAGGTGAAATATGGACAGATTTTGGGGCAGAATCTGTGACAGATTCATAGGTGAAATATGGACAGATTTTGGGGCTAAAACTAGGTTCAAACAAGGACAGATTCTGTATTGAAAAATGTGCTCGAATATGGACAGATTCTGTGCTGAAATTGTGCCTCCAATATAAACAGATTCTGTGTTGAAATTGTGCTCAAACATGGGCAGATTCTGTGGATGAAACCTGGACAGATTCGTGGGGCAGAATCTGTGCTGAAACAGAGGTGAAACATGGACAGATTTGTGGGCAAAATCTGTGTTGAAACAGAGGTGACAATGGGGTAAAACTATGCTCAAACGAAAAGGCTGAAGTAGGGGAAAACTGGGCTCAATAAAGAGAAAAGTCTGCTATGAGTTATTATCATATCTTTTAAACATGAAGTATACTTTATCACTTAACATACAATCAGTCCAACAACAATTTATAACTTTTTGTTCTCAATCAAAAGTGTAGTAAATGTGTATCAAATTGAAAATTCAGTCTAAACCTTCCTCCACAGAATAAACATAGTATTATTCAACTTGTACAAAATCCAATAGTGACAAAGCAAGATAAAAAAGTTTCTATATTGTGTAGCAAAAGTAAAATAATGATTTAAAGATATTGACCTCAAAATTAATATTGAATAACTACACTTCATGGACAGCAAACCGAATGCTTGATTCTAATAAATAAAAGATGAAAAATTTCATACGATGACATCATCAAATTCAAAGCAATGAGCCCTAAGAAATGAACCATGTGTGGAGCTATGCTATATGTTTATAAAATCATCAAGACATAGTTGGGAACGAAACCTTATAAGATCTCTAAGACATGATTACATATGCTACCATTGTTAAAACATACATAAAAAAGGAAATCACCATCAGTCACTTGAATAATTAAAAGGCAGTAAAATAAAATAAATATTAATTTATAGGCATAAAACACTATATAATGTTTTAAAATGAAATCAATTTGTAAGTATATGGCAGTTCAAATGTACAAGGAACTGAACTATATGAGGATCAGAATATGAAATTTGAATGTGTAAAATCTGATAAAGGTTAAACCTTGGGTCTGTACTATTATGACTTGAACCCATATATCTAAACTCGTTAAATCATAAGGCTTGTGACACAAATGCCACTATGAAAAGCTAAGTAATGGGCGTGCCCACGTCTATGACAATCTATTTATATACCAAAGCCCCTTTTATCTTAACATATATTTTGAGTAATGCAATAAAATGTGAGACATTTTATGAACCTCATTAAACATAGAAATACTAATGCCAATTTCCTACAGAACACTAAATCAGTTAAGTATATCATAGGTGACACACAATAACCTTTATCACGAAAAGATTGATTACATCATAATTTCAATTTATTAATCATGCATCATTTAATTCATTTTATCGTCATTTTGTCCAAGGTATTCAATTATCATAAGTACATAACCAAACGTCCATACAGACAACATCTACCTTAGATAATGATCTATATGAATCTTCAAATACTCATGTTAAACTATCATCAAATTAACACACACACACCCGTCTTTATAACAGGTTATAACAATCCAGGCATATTTGCATTCTGAGTTATCATAATAAACATCCTCTTGCAACTGATGAGATTTCTAATCCAATTTAAGCGACTCACCTCCAACTGGATATCACACCCTATATAATATATTTAAATATAAATATTAACCTTGAATAACAACTAGTAACTTGAGAATAAGCTTAACATAACACAAAGCTTTTAACTCCAACAGTTTCATTATTACCAATTTATAACATCAATAGTTATGTTGCTGTCTAAAAATACATCCATATCAAATTCTTGAAACACATAAATGCTCTTTTCATGCTCTTCTCATTATCCTTAATCAATTCAAATACCAACTTACTCTAACTAATACATTTACATTACTTCATTCTAATCATAACATGAAATTATCATAGCTCCTTAAATATTATGAGAAGAACGGTACCAAAAATATAGAGCAAATTACACCCAGCCCACTCTCTATTTAAAATTATCATGTCTGTTGATCTAATCAAGATAAAAAACAACAAAATGAGCATGCCTATTATATGAAACTTGACTCTATGCCACTAAAAATCATTTTGTCATTCACTATAAAAACAAATCATGAAACATCATTAACATTTCCAAATAGTTCTAAAGAAAACCTCAAAACAGAGCATACAAACTGATCATGCTTCTGTCAAAACCTGATTCTGTTATTAACATGCCTAGAACTAACACACAGTCTACCAAAACAACCATAACTGTTTAACCACAGCTCCAAATTTTGACCAAGAGTACTTGTTGGAAAGATATTGAAAAGACCTAAAACTTCAAAGTTTATCATGTTTCCTAATTCTGTCATTTACTAGCCTAAAAACACGATTTAAAACAGTCCAGAAACTTGTAGCGAGAATTACATCTACACCATTATAAGAAAAGTCTACCTTAACAGTGTATCATGAAAATCTGGAATGATAACAAATCAATGAATTCCTCTATAGCTTAGAATCATGAACAAGTTCCTTTTTAGCTCAGAATCATGAACAAGCTCACTTAGCTCAAAATTATGTACAAGATCAACTCAAAACAATACTAATTCTAAATTCCTTGTAAAAATCAATTCGAGCACCATACATATCAATGCTCAAACAAGAAGCCAAATCTCTAAAAAAAAAAATTATAAATACCGCCAGATAAAAATAAATAAATAAATAATTGGATACAAAACATACACTTCAAGATCAAAACCTACTGGAATCTTAAATTGCTATAAACTATACTACCTATAAGGTTAATAAAGCAATAATAAATGATAACATGAACAATCAATTCAACAATTATAAAATCAAGGAACTAGAGATCATGTAGATCAAAGAAAAGTAATTCAATTAAAAAAATAAATACCTATTTCCTTCAGATTTTCTTCAGGCTACACAATCAATGGATCAAAGGCTTACAAGGCTAGATTTGCAGATGCTCCTTCCTTTCCTTCATATAAAATCCTCACAATCAACAGATCTAAGATTTTTCGAGAAAAAGATCACCGATCATAGATCTAAGTGTAAAAATTTGCAGATCTAAGATTTAAGCAAGGGAAAATTTCAAATCTACAAATTTCCAGGCTAGAAAGGGACGAAATTTAATGGAGAATGAAAATCTATACTGGATGCAGATCAAGGGAATAAAAGAGAGTTTTGGCTGAAATTGATCGGAATCTAGCCGGATCTTGCCTGAGAAGATGATCGGAGATAATAAATCTCACCAGAAAAAATGGAGGAAAGGAAAAAAAAAAAAAATAGATCCGGTTGGACTTTTGGAGTTTAAGGCGAAGACAAAGGTTTTTAGCTAGATCTAAGAAGAAACTTATGATAATGAGTGAAAACGAGATTAGATCTGCAGATCTCTCGATGAAAAAGGTGGCCGGACAAAAGGATTACACCAGCCGGAGCTTATGATCTCGCCGGAGTTTTGGACGGTGCTCGATCGGAGAAGAAGATCGGAGAATGTAATAAGGGTTTCAAAGAAAAAGAAAAGGGAAAATGGGTTTCTCTTCTATGAGCTCTGCTAGGGTTTGTGAAGAAAGCCTCAATCCCTTGCAAATGAGAGTCTAATCCCTTTTATAGAAAATCTCAAAATTTTTACCCCCATTATGCTATGGGACAACCCCCATTAGTAAATTTAGCTTTGCTTTTGGTATGAAAGGGTGGTCCACTGAAAAAATTTTAATTGAAAATTAGGAGAACAAATTCGTCCCTTTTTAATTGCCCCGGGACACCTTCCTGCAACAAATTACCCATGGACAGCCCCTATCTCGATTAACTCAACCCCCCTCTTTCACGCTTACACTACGGTCTTCTCCTGGCTCGTTCACTAAGCAAACGCGCTCGGATTTCGACGAAATTTTGCGGGTACCTAGATGAGACCCTAATCTAGCTTAAGGTGAAATTTGGGACCCTACCTAGCTGATTTGATAGGGTTTTGCACAAACACGAGAAGTTTACGGTACGGTCAAAATGGGGTGTCTACAGTAGGGGGGAAGAGAGATTCGAAGAGGGAGCCTTGAAACCCTGGTTTTTTTTTTTTACAGAAATCAGTGTGGAGGAGAGAAATCTTGAAAGCCCTTTCTTAAGAAACAAAAAAAATCAAATAACTCACCTCTGTGTTGGGGGAGAAGCAGATCCGCCGTGAGCTTGAGGCCGTAGAGGGAGGAGGGTTCTTGGAGAAGCAGAGATGAGAGGGGGAGAAGCAGAGACCCTAGACCAGCCAATGGAAAGGTTGCGTGGAAACGAAACCTCTTTTCTTTCTTGTTTTTGAGTCATATGTGGGCCACCCTAAACCAGCCAATGGGAAGCTTTCATAAAGCCTTCAGCGAATGAAACTTTGGTGCGCTTAAGCGTGTCAACAGTTTTCTCATATATATATATATATATATATATATATATATATATATATATATATATATATGAGAAAAGAGAAGGTACTCCCTGGAGTAGATAACTTATCTACTCCCTATCTTAAAATAACAGTTGGGGCCACAATGTTTGGGTGATCCAAAACATTCATTTGATGGGCTCTCACATAGATAGGGTGTGCCCAAAAAATCAGCTCGATAGGATCATCCTAACCCTATGAACGGTGAGGCAAAAATGGACATGTATAAACCTGCACAAATCTGTCCATTTTTTGCCTTCACAGTTCATAGGGTTAGGATGATCCTATGGAGCTGATTTTTTGGGCACACCCTATCTATGTGAGGGCGCATCAAATGAATGCTTTGGGTCACCCAAACAATGTGGCCCCAACTGTTATTTTAAGGTAGGGAGTAGATAAGTTATCTACTCCAGGAAGTACCTTCTCTTCTCTCTCTCTCTCTCTCTCCACAGTTCATAGGGTTAGGATGATCCTATGAAGCTGAATTTTTGTGGACATCCTATCTATGATAAGGCCTATCAAATGAATGCTTTAGATCACCCAAATATGTGGGACCCATGTGTTTTTGGGTGGCGGACTAGAGAATGATCTCTAGTCGGCTGGACTAGAAACACTTTTCTCATATATATATATATATATATATATATATATATATGAGGAAAGTTTTTCTAGTCGGCCTACTAGAGAAGCTTCTCTAGTCCGACGACCAAAAACACAGTGGGCCCATGTTGTTTGGATGATCCAAAACATTCATTTGATGGGCCCTATCATAGATAGGGTGTGCCCAAAAAATCAGCTCCATAGGATCATCCTAGCCCTTCGATTTGTGGAGGTTAAAAACATAGTGTGGACCCCGATCCGAGAGAGTCGGCGGGGACGAGCCCCCACACGCTAAGTCTCAGTGGATCATCCACGTGAATGGAGAGCTCTACCAAGGAACTCTCGAAAGAAGTGCCCCTCACAGCATGAGTGGCGATACAAAGGTGAGATACCTCTCGATTCGGGGACTAGCCCAGATTCGAGGCGTACCTTAAACAAAGAAGAGTCGCCATCCAAGGAAGTGGGCCAAGGATCCCATACTATGCTCTGTTGCAACGGATAACCAGAGATATAAAAGAAGGTTCGTGCCTGGTTACGAATTCGGAAGGTCTAAAGAGCACCTCATCCGCCCAAGTGCAAACACCTGGTCTCTTATGCCATTTACTTAATAATTTTGAAGAGTTTTGGGCGAAAATCATATGAAATAGGAACGAATATCTCCGAGAAGACGTCTATCTAATCATGCATGTCTCGGAGATGAATAATAAGCACACATAAAAGAAATGAAAGAAGTGTCGCCTAATAATAGCTAGGTTATGAGTGTCATACCTAATTGGTGTCTGAGTTCTGGTGTGTAAACAAATGCATGCTACAGCTAAAGGTATAGGATCTGTACATGAAAGTAAGAAAACACAGCAAAACATACAACATAAATCAATTCTAAACATAACTGGATAAAATGAATCCTAAAACTCTAATGCATTGACTCGGACCAAGATGGCCGTCCATCTCAGCTGTTCTACGTATCCCGGCCTCGGGAAGAATCAGAGTCAACGTAGTTCGATGCCCTATTCTAAACTACTATGCCTAACCATCTAGAACTGCTATCCTAGACTCGATCCACTAGACTCGACTGATTTTTAAAGCTTTTTTGTACAATTGCTTAAGTTCATGTGAATTGTAATTTTAGGACTCTCTATATGCCTTAACTAATGCAAGTTGATTAGCCTTAAGCTAATGCATGTGGGCCCTATATCCTATGTGTAACTAGGCTGTGCAACCTAAGGAAAACCATGGGCTGACTATATGCTTCCTAGTCTAGCCATCGATTCGACTGAATGTCTAACTGATCGACTCGAGGCCTCCTAACTCTAGGGACACTCACACGACATGACACACCATATCAACAAAAATAGGACAGACTCATAACTCTAAAACACCTCAAATAGCTAGGACAGAATCCTAACTCTAGGGGAAGATCTTTTTTGAAAAGGTTTTGAAGAAGTTTTTGTATTTTTGGAAGGTTGGAAAAGTTTATTTTTAAAGCTTTGGCTGGACCTGGGATGTGGATCCCAAGCTGCACTACGTACCCTGTTGAAAGGGATCAAGCCAACGTAGTTCGGAACTGATTTTCCTAACTACACTTAAATGACTCAAGATTTTTGAGATTTTTGGTTTTTCAGATGTTTTTTATGTTTTTGACTCAACAGGACATAATCCTATCATCATAAGGGGAGGACTGACTCCTGACATCCCACAAAGGTTGGACAGCATCCTATGCTTTGCGGGGGAAAAGAACAGAATCATAGCTCTGCAAGGGATGGACAGCATCCTATACCTTGCAAGGAACTGGATAAAAAATCATATGACTAGAGGAGAGGTTGGAAAGAATCCTAACCCCTATGATGATAGGACTGACTCCTGAAAGACTGAAGGACTGACTCCTATGCTAAAGACTGACTAAAAAACAAATGACTTTAAGAGGGGATGCTATCTAGACAAAACATGTCTTCTAGAGAAAGGAGAGACAAGGACGGGCAACTAGTAGACCGAGTTGGTCTTCTAGTGAGGGTACAACTGCTTGTGAGACTCGGGCAGTCTCCTAATGTACGACTCACTAATGAGACAGAGCTCGTCTCTAAAAGATTTGACTTTCTGATGAGACATAGTGTGTCTCCAAAAGGGGATAACTCCACCAATTTCATGACTCAATCAATTTGGCTTCTGAATTGGATACTAGAAATGGGACCATGAGTGAGCCCCACTATTTAGAGAGTGACAATTTAAACCAACTAGCACTCTCTAACCAACGAATCTCATCTTAACCTGCAGATTAACTAAAACAGATAACAAAATGAGATAGACTTAAGTATCCAGAATAGAGGAGTGAAGTTTAGTCCAAGTTACCTTCACACCTCAAAGATAGCTTTGATGGTCTAAAACAAAGGGTGATCTAACATGAACTGAATATATGTGCTAAACAGGGCAGCAACATGGACCAAATCTATGTGTAAAACAAGGCAGCAACATGGACTGAATCTATGTGCTAAACAGGGCAGCAACATGGACTGAATCTATGTGCTAAACAGGGCAGCAACATGGACTGAATCTATGTGCTAAACAGGGCAGCAACATGGACCAAATCTATGTGCTAAACAGTGCAGCAACAGGGACTGAATCTATGTGCTAAACAGGGCAGCAACAAGGACTGAATCTATGTGCTAAACAGGGCAGCAACATAGACCAAATCTATGTGCTAAACAGGGCAGCAACAGGGACTGAATCTATGTGCTAAACAGGGCAGCAACAGGGACTGAATCTATGTGCTAAACAGGGCAGCAACATGGACCAAATCTATGTGCTGAACTAAGAAAACAAGTGTATCACCAAACATAGAACCAATGAAAAACTGAACAAGTGTATGAACTATGTAGATTAGTGAAAAACTAAACCAATGAAGGGTTGTTACCAGTGTATAAATCTATAGGACAGCGGCTAAGTGCTTTGGGAGTCCATCTGGTATGCAAACAAAGCTGGGTCAACTAGCACGCAAGCAAGATTGGAAACATACTTAGAGTGAAAGCCATGGGCATTAATTCATGAAGTTCTGATATTTTCAATTAAACACCATAATTTTCACAAGCGAGAACCATGTGTCTCCGAAACAAATCATTTGCTCATTAATTTTCAAATACACATATAGTAAACCATGATCCATAGACAACTATATCTCCAAATCATGCTGCAGAACTTCAATTCTAGAAAATCTTCCCAGACACATTGGAGCAAGTGAAGGGGCAATTTCAGCTTGCACAACTATCAGAACATGGTGGTGCTCGTATTAATAGACATAACCATTATTATAAGCACTACCTTACTTTGATAATTGCCCCAAGACTACCTAAACCACATCATTACTTTATCCCAAAGTCATGAACTAAATCCAACTGAGGTCAAGTTATTAAGAGGTTTCCAGGGAAGGCAATTCCCTAAGAATACAATGAGTCTATGCCCAAAAGCACACACCTAAATCACATAGGCATATATAAATGTGAGGACAAAAAAAAAGACACGTGTATATCATTGGGTCCTAGCAAATCTACTTCAACAAATGACCTTAAGATATACCACGTCTCAAATATAAGACATCCAGATTCAGGTTCTATCATTTTAAATGCATATGAACACAAAGCAAAAGGAAGACTTGTCCACGGTCCATATCTCAAACTACTCAACTAATTTTGAAATTGTGCATCCAGATCATAAAAAAAATGCAAAGCAATTGAGACAACAAAATTCAGCAGCCTAAAAAATATGAGAGAATTAAAGCAATAAAAATCCAACAGCAGAATAATTTCAATGACTCAAAAGAAAACATCTATAAAAAAAGGCCCAAAATCAACAAATTCCACATTTTGTTCTTCCAATCGTTTATCTTATCTTTCAATTCCTACAAAAACCTGGTTAGATTTGCCAGACATGATAGAGCTATCATCATCATTTCATTTATACTATCAATGAAAGTAAAAAAAAAATGAAACACCATGAACCATTGCCAAATCCGACTACTACTATGAGTAAACAGTTAAACCATGACAACAGGAACAAGCAAGCTTTTTATGAAATTTTAGCTATATATCAATCAAGATATCAGTCAATAAAATTATCTCTTCCTAGATTCCAAAATAATATAAGAGGAATGAAGAAAATACCTGAAATTGCATCACTTACAATTGATTATCCTTTTCTTCTCTCATAGCTCGATCTTGAAAAGAGGATCCTCCACAATGAATTTCAGCACAATTAACAATAATAGTTCAGAAAATAAGTACATCAGAATTCAAGATCTTGATGTAGAAAAGAGCCGGAGAGGATAAGAGAAAAAACGAGTTAGGGTTTCAAACAAGTAGATCTAAGATTTATAGAGGAAATTGCTTGGCTTAGGGTTCAGATCAAGATCTAATTTGAAGCCAGTAGAGGAGCAAAAACAACTGTAATGTTGAAGCCGGCCGGAGCTCTTGATCTTGCAAGAATTTGATTGGAGAAGAAGAAGAAAAATTAAAGGTGCGGACATGAGGGAATGATAGATCGCAAGTTTTATAAGAAACAAAAATGGAGAAATAGCATGAAAGAAGTCTTGCCTTGCCGGAGCTTTGGCGATCCCACCGGAAAAGGTTGATCGGAGAAGAAAGCTACCAAAACCCCTTTTTCTCTCTCTGTTCCTCTCTAAAAAAATAAGAAAACCCCCTTTTTTTTTTTTAATGAGGCTAAAATGCTACTTATAAGTGATTTGAGTGTTTGATATTGGCACTACCAACATTGATGGGCGCACTATTGACGGAAAAATTGATGGGCGCACCATCCAATCGTGTCTTATTCGAAATCTGCTTTGCACCGTTCCAGGATAATTCACCCCCCTTTTCTGATTTACACTACGGTCCTCTCTCGGCTCGTTCGCTAGGCAAACGATCTCGGATTCTGATGAAATTTTGCAGGGACCTAGATGAGACCCTAAGCTAGCCTAAGGTGAAATTTGGGGTTTTAAAACATTGGTTTGGTTAGGTTTTGCTCAAACATGGGAGGTTTAGGGTACTGTCAAAATGGGGTGTCTACACATAGTGACCCCACGTTGTTTTGATGATCCAAAGCATTCATTTGATGGACCGTGACATAGATAGGATGTGCCTAAAAAATCATCTCCATAGGATCATCCTAACCCTTCGATTTATGGAGGTTAAAATGGACGCGTATAAACTCCACAAATCTGTCCATTTTTAACCTCCACAAATCAAAGGTTTAGGATGATCCTATATGGCTGATTTTTTGGGCACACCCGATCTATGCCAGGGCCTATCAAATGAATGTTTTGGATTATCCAAATAATGTGGGCACACTGTGTTTTTTGGTCGGCGGACTAGAGAAGCTTCTCTAGTCGGCCGACTAGAAAAACTTTCCTCATATATATATATATATATATATATATATATATATAAAGCGGAATTCTCTAAGCCGTGGTGCTGCCACGTGTCACCCCCTCTCCATCCCGTATATTACAAAGGTTTCTAAAATCGCAATTAACGCGCAATTAGGAGCGCGTCTTCGGCAACGCTTCTCATTCTCGCCTACTTAATACGGCGAGAAACAGATTGATGAGAATCTTGGGAAGCGATAATTTGTGGCTCCCTAAAATTATAGTCTAAAAAGAAGTGCCACGTGGCATTGCCTATGCATGCCGTATATTACAAAACAAAAAATGAAAACGAAAATCTCCACTATATCCCACCTTTTTGCACTCTTTGGAGAAAAAATCTACTATCACACATTTTTAGCAAAATTGTTTCTATTATTTGAGAAAAAATCTCCACTATATCCCTCCTTTTTAGCAAAATTGTTTCTCTCTCAATATCCCACATATATTAGCAAAATTGTTTCTATTTTTTTGGAGAAAAAATCTCTACTGTATCCCACTTTTCTAGCAAGATTGTTTCGTTCTCTAATGTATATGACCTTATGCATCCCATATCTTTGCAAATATTTCCCAAAACCTACTCTTCATATTCCACTAAAGCGTAATGAATTTCTGCGTATAGAATTTCAAAATTTTTTTTAGGGAAAACTACTAAAAACCCCCTGTATCAAAACTTATCTACAAGATTCCCCTAAAATTTTCTTAATTACCAATATCACCACCTTCTACCTTGAATAGCTTTTATTGTTTTTTCTTTACCAAATTTACCCTTGAAATTAGATGAAGTTACTTTTAATTAGATGAGTAAAAATAGCAAATCTCTCCCCTCTCAAACACATTAGTGATATAAAATCACTTGAGTTTGAAATCATCAAAAGAAGATGGGAATGCCAAGGTGGGAACCATTGGGCTTACAAGTTTGCTAACTACACGTTTACCATAATGTTCAAGCCTAATTCTTACCATTACCATATCATCGTCTTTGAATTCTTGTAACCTTCGATGTACATCTGAATACGATTTGTAAGATTCATTACTAATTATTATCTTTCTTCTTATTTCTGCATGTAAGTCTTGAATATGCTGCGCAAAGGACTCTGTAGACTCGGATACCCTAGAACTCGCACTAGCTACAGTAGGAATAAGATCTACTGGCTTCCTAGGGGTATAGCCATGTGCTAATCTTAAAAGGGGAAAGACCTGTACTACGATTCACATAACTATTGTAGGCAAACTCAGCTTGAGGAAGGACTCGATTCCAACAAAAAATGTGGTCTCCAACAATACACCTAAGGAGATTCCCTAGACTCCTATTAATGACCTCTGTCTGACCATCTGTTTGTGGGTGGTATGTACTAGAAAATTTCAACTCTGTTCCCATCATACTATTTCGATCCTGGCCACCATGGCTTTGATTGTGACGGCTGCTATTTCGGGATCAGGTGATAGATTTTGGATTCCTTGGTTTCCTTGCCTAGGTTGTTCATTATGGATAGTTCGTTGTTCAAGATTAGTTTGCCTAAGACCTTCTAAAGCAGCAGGTCTTCTATGCATATCTTGAATCTCATTACTAATGGATTGTAACTCTCGACTGTGGGCTTCACAATCCATTCTACTAAGCCGTATCTCTTCGCCGATAAGATTCAGATCTGCCCTAGTATCTCTAATAAGTTGGGCCGACTCATCATTAGATATCTGATTGCCGGATGCCATCATGTGGTAATCTTTACCACTCCTTGTCGGCATGCAAAGGAAAACTAGACACTAATCTGGATACTAACACCCTAAAGGTTTCCTAAGACCATGGCTCTGATACCAAGTCGATGCAGAACAATACCTAAATAAGTGAAAAATCCTACGCTCCTGATGGGATTAAAGACTATAGGAACTCTTAGGGCTGAATCTAAAGGCTAGAGGCACCTGTAAGAACCACTAAGGCTGATTTATTACGAATTTATTTTGCAGACAGCAGCAATATCAAGGCTTAAAACATCAATAAGAGATGTAAAAATAACAATTAGCAATTAAGTAAACCTTGCACAAATTATTCAGCAGTTAGAAGACCATTCGGGTAACTAGTCAAGAGCAAAATTAGGCTAAAACAAGGTTTTAGGCTTGAGACCAAGTAAAATAATTAAAACAGTTTCAAAAACCTATGAATTAAACCTTATTTTGATGAGAAATTAGCAATAATCCAATGAAAAACAGTAATAAATTTATGTAGCAACAAAACAAGGTCAAATCCGTCCAATTTAGGCCGAAAGGGTATTTTGGTAATTTGGACAAATATGTAATTTCGGGATTTAGGGCTGGTGGTTCATAGAGTATGATCTAAAAGATGAAAAGAAAACCAATTTCAGACCTAGGGTTCACTTTTGATGGCCGTTGCACCATCCATTTCCAAAAAAATGTGTTTTAGGGTTGAAAAAGGTTTGAATTTTCAATTGGCTGCAAATGGAGTTTAAAAGTATGGATCTTGGATGCTTTGGCTAAGGTTTAATCCCAACTAAAGTCCTTCAAAGTCTGAAGATGAGATATTAAATGATGTAGGAGATATTTGGTTTTTGGATTTTTATATTTTAGGGTTCAAGAACACAAAAAAAATTGAAGAACTAATGACTTGTTTATGGTTGATTTGAGAGGAGAATAGAAGTGAGAAGATTAGAGGGGATTGAGAAGAATGGTTCCAAGCCACCAAGAAGTGAGAAGAGAAGAAGTTCCAAGCTTCAATAGTTTCTTTTGCAAAAAACGTTAATTCCTTATTCAACATTCAAAAGTCCTTTACATTGCTTTCATAAGATATATTTATAAAAAAAGAAATTCCAGAAGATAACTTAAACCTAATCAACTAATCTCAACCATTCATCTAATCCAAAGTAAACTAAATAAAGTTAAAAACTTACCTAAAATAGTAATCCCGTAATAGATCTATACCACTTCCTAAAAACACTCATAACTTGCTCAAATCACATCGAATCCATGTGATCTTGGCCTCATTAGATAGGTAATTGAAAAACCTTTCTAATAATACCAAAAACACACCAAACAGATGGGATTTGATGCCTAAAATGTCGGCTACAAATAAAATGACGAAAATAGAAGATAAATAATAAAGAAAAAAGACGCACATGTCTGTGGCCCATGCTAGAGTATCCACCATCAATCTTGTTCACGTCTGCGCTTGTAAACCTTAAATTCACCCCTATTATTTATATCCCCATCAATTACCCTTTTTTGTTGTATGGATTTTATAGTTGTTTGTATGGGTAATGTAGTTTTCTTTGTTCCAAGCTGGAGTTCTATAGTATATACCCTCCAGCTTGGGGGGAGTGTTAAAGAGTGTGTGAGGTTAGTTGGTAAAGTTTAGTTGTGTCGATGTCGAAAGTATGTCATGTCTGTTAGTCTTTCTCATTCAGAGTCAGTGTTTTGTCTTTTGTCAAATCTGATGTAGAGCCCATTGAGGTGCGTCAAAAAATTACTGATGCACTTAAAGTCTTCAATTCAATAAAGCATTTGATTCTGTGTTTTCAATGTTCTATGATTCACTCTTAGATCTAATGTCTAGGAATTTAGTGAACTCCTTTTCCCACCCGCCTTTACCTCTCTCCCAACATTCAAAAAAAAAAAAAACCTTCAGACCGGTGTTTTGAAGGAGAAGGACTTGCTCGAGGCTTGTCCGGAGGTTAGAGACGATCGTCTAGTTGTTTTTTGCGACCTTGAACCAGATCTGATTCTCGGCGCTCATCTGCTTCACCTTCTCTTCTAATTATGTGTTCCTCCTACTCGCGTTCTTCGGGTTGCCAAGAT
Source organism: Tasmannia lanceolata (assembly GCF_043159265.1). Lineage (NCBI taxonomy): Eukaryota > Viridiplantae > Streptophyta > Magnoliopsida > Canellales > Winteraceae > Tasmannia > Tasmannia lanceolata. Next base: position 9,184,010 of record NW_027518688.1, on the reverse strand, counting down.
TTTGGCAAAACAACGGCGCTATTTAGATAATAGGTCATCAGGTTTGCCGAGATTTTGGCAGAACAATGGTGCTATTTAGATAATAGGGCCCTGCGTTCATATAGTGGCACACATCACATTTCAGGATGATGCATCCAGTGACAAGCACACTCAGCAAGTTATTGAGATCTAACTGAACCTTGCAAGAGCTGAAACCACTCTTAGGACAACGACAGAGCTAAGCCCCAAGTCACTATCTGTCTTATGTAAATTTATTTGTTTTCACTCTTTTTGCAGCTATTAGGCCTTGAGTTCTAAGTTCTAACCTAAAGTTTACCATGCAGAAAGTTAATGCGGAAATTCATAATCCAATTTGGTTCTTCTTGCAGGTTTTTGTGCTAACTATTGTTGGGTCCTGCTTAGTTGGATCCGTGGATACTGCGTTGCATGTCTGTATCAGGGACCCATTAATAATCAGAGCATCCGTCAAAGTGTCTTAGGTACTACTATTGTTTATAAAAATATTTTTCAATGTGTTTCCAACGACAATTCGGTGAACACAATCACATGACGACAAATGAAGACGAAGGAGCCCATCCACCAGCGGCTGGGTTTAAGGGTTCAACTAAAGTTAAAGGAGATATAAACTTCGTTCATTCAATTCAATTCGAGTCATTTGATGACATTGTTTAGTGACCCGGACCCGGAAAATACGGGCGGTCCGGGTCGACCCGCGGGTCCACCCTGCCCGTAAAAACGGGGCCGGTCCCGCTGGTGCCCGTAGTAGAGAAGTGAAATAACCTTTTTCCCGTAGTTTTTAGAGTTTCATACATTTTTTCCGTAGTTTTTCCGTAGAGGTATCTTTTTCCGTAGTTTTATGGGTAGTTTTTGTTAGTGATTTTGCATTTTCAAAATCATGTATATTACATGTTTTAGTGTTTTGGAAAATGTTTTATCAAAAGCGTTTGGGAAAAAGAAAATGTTTTCTTGGAAATATTTGCTTTTACAAAAGGATGTAGAAGTGTAGTTGAAAAGATAGTCCCGTACCGGATGAGAGAAAAGAAAGAGAAGGGCTTATAAAGCACAACCTTTTCTAACTCTTGTTGATTGCACATTGGGTTGAACCCATGGTTGGACCCGTGGGACGGTGCAACGCACCGTTCGCACACGCGCGCGCGCGGCGTGGGCAATGGGCTATAGGGCGCATAGTGGCGCTTTATTGGCGCACTTTGCACTTCGCACTTACGCAACGTCGCGAGGAGCGATTGGAGCCTTTAATTTTTCCAGATTTGATCTGCACCGTTGGATCAAGATGAAGGTGGACCGGTCGGATGGGTGGGTCAAATGGTTCGCAGGCCCATCAAGCCGAATGGTTCAGTTGGGTTGGGCTTCGGTTCGGGCCTAACGGTCGGCCCAACGGGCCCATGACTCCAACGGTCAAAGGGTGTGATCAAATGGGTTGTGTCCCTTCCCCCAACGGTCATGTGCCAAGGGGGTGCGATCCACACCATAGATGGTTGATCTAACGATGACCGGGTTGGAGAGAGGTTTTACTCAAACCAACAGTCACCTCTAGAATCGATCAGGACCATTCAATATCAATGGGTGCGATCTAACGGTCAGATTTCAAACATTCTGGAAAGGTGCCCTGTAGAGGTGTTTTTCACACTGAAAAGACACCAGATGGTCTATAAAAATGTGCAAACTTCAGTCATTTTAGAAAGAAATCGAATTGGCAATTCTGACTGATTTTACACTCTCTTCTACACTCCTACAAAAAATCCCCAAGTATTTCTACATACTATTTTTTCTTTTGTTTACTGTTCTAGATACTGTTTTTCTGCAGAAACGGAATCTAGAGATTTCTCTAAGGCTTGAAATTTCGGAAGGGCATTTCGGGTTTGATTCTGCTAGTGCTACGCGTCATCAAACATTAGTAGGGCTTCCCTACTAGGCTTCATTGTATCTTGGAGGCAATTCGCGGATCCCCTTTGCACACTACTAGTGGGGGCGAATCTTGTCTTAAGGAAAGTGATATCACGCCTTGAAGCAACAAGTTTCTGTTTTCTATCATCAACAGTACCCTCAACAAAATTTCCAACAATCTTAAGACAAGATTTTTCTAGTGTTGTTTCAATGGCACTTTATTCAGTTCGTCAAATGACCCAAGACTTTGTCAAACTCGAACGTTTCGACAAAGGAAATTTCAAGCGCTGGCAGAAGAAGTTGCACTTCATTTTGACATCACTCAAAGTGGTCCATGTTCTCACTACTCTAAAGCCGTCAGCAAATGAAAATGAAACTTTGGCGGAGGCTCGTGCAAGGATGAAGTGGGAACAGGATGACTACATTTGCAAAGGGCACATCCTAAATGCTATGTCAGATACACTATTTGACATATATCAAGGCATGGGATCAGCAAGTGAAATCTGGAATGCACTTGAAGCCAAATACTTGGCGGAAGATGCCAGTAGCAAGAAATTCACTGTGAGTCAATTTTTAAATTTTAAAATGGTAGATGATAAGTCTGTTATTGATCAATTACATGAAATACAACATGTAATTAATCAAATTCATTTGCAAGGCATCCTTCTTGATGATTCCTTCATTGTCCCGTCAATTATTGACAAACTTCCACCAAATTGGAAAGACTTTAGAAAAGTCTAAAACACAAGAAAGAGGAAATGTCTATTGACGACTTGGCTCAATGCATCAGGATTGAGGAAGAGTCAAGAATCAGAGACAAGAAAGAAAATGAAACTGTATCCTCTAAGATCCATTTGGTGGAAAATGTCAAGAATTCGAACCAACAAAGAAAAGGCAATTGGAAGAGAAACAAACACCCTGAAAAGAATACTAATAAGAATAAGAAAAGAAAGGGTGCTTGTTTCAACTGTGGCAAACCAGGCCATTACAAGAGTGAGTGCCGACTTCTTAAGGATAAGAAGTCGGGTGCACCAACAGACAAAGAAAAGTTTGTCGCCATGATTTCAGAGGCAAATATGCTTGAAGATGGCAATGATTGGTGGATTGACTCTGGTGCGACGATGCATGTCTGTAAAGACAGGAACCTGTTTTCAACTTATGAAACAGTTGAAGATGGAAGCGTGTTATACATGGGAAATTCGTCGACAGCAGAAGTCAAAGGGAAGGGCAAGGTGGAACTTGAGTTCACATCCGGCAAGCGACTCACTCTAACCGGTGTCTACCATGTACCAGAAGTTAGAAAGAACTTAGTGTCTGGAAGCATTCTCAACAAGAATGGCTTCAAACTTATATTTGAATCTGACAAGTTCATTCTTTCTAAGGGGGGTACTTTTGTTGGGAAGGGATATATGTATGAAGGGATGTTCAAACTTAATATCAATAAAGTGAATGTCTTTGCTTATGTTTTGGATTCTTCTTTATCTTTATGGCATAATCGTTTAGGACATGTAAATACTAGGAAAATGAATGATATGGTTAAGGTAACCTTAATTCATAAATATGAAAATGACTTAGTAGATAGATGTAAAACATGCATGCAAACCAAGATAATCACTAAGTCATTTCCTAAAGTAGATAGAACTTCTAACTTGTTAGATTTAATTCATAGTGATGTATGTGACATACATAGTGTTCCAACAAAGGGAGGTAAAAAGTACTTTGTTACATTTATTGATGATTATTCTAAGTACTGTTATGTTTATCTACTTAGTCATAAAGATGAGGTTTTAGAAAAATTTAAGATTTATAAAACTGAAGTAGAAAACCAATGTATAACAAGCATTAAATGTCTCAGATCAGATAGAGGTGGTGAATATCACTTTCCTCATTTCTGTGAATCAGTAGGCATAGTCCATGAAACTTCTGCCCCTTATACACCACAACAAAATGGTGTAGCAGAAAGGAAGAATAGGACACTTACTGAAATGATTAATGCTATGCTTGTTAATTCTGGTTTAAATAAAAGTTTTTGGGGTGAAGCCTTACTTACAGCTTGTTACATTTTGAATAGGGTACCAAGTAAGAAATCTAATATAACCCCTTATGAATTGTGGAAGAAAAGGAAACCAAACTTAAGTTACCTTAAAGTTTGGGGTTGTAGATCTATAGTTAAAGTCCCTAAACCTAAGTTAAGAAAATTAGGTGAAAAGGGTATTGAGTGTATCTTTTTGGGATATGCTAGTCACAGTAAGGCCTATAGGTTCTTAGTTATAGAACCCAATGATTTCATAGATGTCAATACCATAATTAAATCTAGAGATGCCTTTTTCTATGAAAATAGGTTCACTTCAATTCCTAAAGAAATTGAACCTACAACTTCTGTAGATCATCCTTTAGAATCTCAAATAGAAGTTGGTGAACCTAGTGTACAACCTAGTAAAATAAGAAGAAGCTCAAGAGATAGAAGGGATAGGAGTTTTGGCCCTGACTTTGTAACCTACCTGGTAGAAGGGACAAGGGAAAAACTCCAAGGTTCTGTCTTATTAAACTTAAGCATAGAAAGTGACCCTCAAACCTATGGAGAAGCCATAAAGTCACAAGATGCTGCTTTTTGGAAAGAAGCAATTAATGACGAAATGGATTCTATCGTGGGTAATAAAACTTGGATTTTGGTTGATCTACCACCTGGGTCTAAATCGATAGGATGTAAATGGATCTTCAAGAAGAAGATCAAAGTAGATGGGACCATAGAAAAGTTTAAGGCTAGGTTAGTTGCCAAAGGGTTTACTCCAAAACCCGGTATTGATTACTTTGATACATATGCACCTGTTGCTAGGATTTCTACCATTAGAGTGTTGATTGCCCTTGCTTCCATATACAAACTTCACATTCACCAGATGGATGTTAAAACCCGCATTCTTAAATGGTGAACTTGATGAAGAAGTGTATATGGAACAACCTGAGGGATTTATTCTGCCAGGCCAAGAGCATAAAGTATGTAAGCTTATCAAATCTTTGTATGGGCTTAAGCAAGCCCCTAAACAATGGCATGAAAGATTTGATAAAGTCTTAGTGTCAAATGGTTATAAGATACATGAGTCAGATAAATGTATATACAGTAAATTTAAGGGTGGCAAAGGTGTTGTTATTTGTTTATATGTTGATGACATGTTAATTTTTAGTACCGATATTGAAAGCATTCAAAGTACTAAATCATATCTTTCTCAAAACTTTGATATGAAAGATATGGGTGAAGCTGATGTGATTTTGGGTATTAGAATCATAAGACAGGATAATGGTCTTATTCTAACACAATCACATTATATTGAGAAAGTTCTCAAAAAGTTTAACCATTTTGAATGTTCACCCATTTCAACACCTTTTGACCCAAATATAAAGTTGTATCTTAATACTGGCAGGACTATCTCTCAACTAGGGTATGCTAGTGTAATTGGTAGTCTTATGTATGCTATGACTTGTACTAGGCCAGACATAGCATATGCTGTAGGTAAACTTAGTAGGTTTACCAGTAATCCTAGTTTTTCTCATTGGAATGCAGTCTATAGAGTTTTAAAATTTTTAAAGAAAACTATAGACTATGGTTTATGTTATAGTGGGTATCCAACTGTAATAGAAGGATACTCTGATGCTAGTTGGATAACTGAGCGTATAGACCATTTATCAACCAGTGGGTGGATTTTCACCCTTGGTGGGGGAGCAGTCTCCTGGGCCTCTAAGAAACAGACATGCATAACAACTTCAACTATGGAAGCAGAGTTTATAGCTCTGGCAGCATATTGTAAAGAGGCGGAATGGCTTCGGAAGTTGTTATTGGAAATTCCGTTATGGTCTAAACCAATGCCATCGATTTATGTCCATTGTGATAGTCAGGCCACACTATCAAGGGCATATAATCATGTTTATAATGGTGAGTCCAGACATATAGGACTTAGACATAGTGCTATAAGAGAGTTACTTACTAATGGAGTAGTAACTATTGATTTTGTGAGATCGAGCCAAAACTTGGCCGATCCATTCACTAAAGCTCTTGCAAGAGATCTGGTGTGTAAAACATCATTAGGGATGGGGTTAAAGCCATTAACCAATAGTCACCAATGATGGAACATCAACTCAACACTTGAATAAACACCAAGTCTTGAGTTCAATGAGTCCAAGTACATCATATGGAGTGATTGCAAGCACTATAATCTGTATTATTTGCCATCCCAAGATAAAGTGCTTGGTACCTGTAATGTTTAAAAGGAGAAGGCTGAGTATTTAAACTCTTAATATGCTTATAACATAGTGTTGGAGTGTTTTAGTTACAGGGGCACTCTTGATAAGCCTACTTATGTGAGTATGGAAGTGGTGCCGCTTCCTATGAGACCTGGCTAGTCTCTAGAGCGCTCATGAAACCAAGATATAGACACAAGGCCAGTACATGTGTCGGTTTTAGAAATTGCCCAAAGAGGTGAAATCTTGTGTGTGAGACGTATCCGGTTAACCAAATAGAATAGCTAGTTCAAAGATACGTCTACTATGCAATTCTGGTTAACTTTGATATGTCCTCACTAAGTGAAGGTTCAAATCGAGAGATACCTTCATCTATGCATAAGATTTTCAAGCCTGATGAGAAAATTTTCTTTGATTTTGAAAATGGTGGGGGATTGTTAGTGATTTTGCATTTTCAAAATCATGTATATTACATGTTTTAGTGTTTTGGAAAATATTTTATCAAAAGCGTTTGGGAAAAAGAAAATGTTTTCTTGGAAATATTTGCTTTTACAAAAGGATGTAGAAGTGTAGTTGAAAAGATAGTCCCGTACCGGATGAGAGAAAAGAAAGAGAAGGGCTTATAAAGCACAACCTTTTCTAACTCTTGTTGATTGCACATTGGGTTGAACCCATGGTTGGACCCGCGGGACGGTGCAACGCACCGTTCGCACACGCGCGCGCACGACCTGGGCAATGGGCTATAGGGCGCATAGTGGCGCTTTATTGGCGCACTTTGCACTTCGCACGTACGCAACGTCGCAAGGAGCGATTGGAGCCTTTAATTTTTCCAGATTTGATCTGCACCGTTGGATCAAGATGAAGGTGGACCGGTCGGATGGGTGGGTCAAATGGTTCGCAGGCCCATCAAGCCGAATGGTTCAGTTGGGTTGGGCTTTGGTTCGGGCCTAACGGTGGGCCCGTTTCGGTTCGGGCCTAACGGTCGGCCCAATGGGCCCATGACTCCAACGGTCAAAGGGTGTGATCAAATGGGTTGTGTCCCTTCCCCCAACGGTCATGTGCCAAGGGGGTGCGATCCACACCATAGATGGTTGATCTAACGATGACTGGGTTGGAGAGAGGTTTTACTCAAACCAACAGTCACCTCTAGAATCGATCAGGACCATTCAATATCAATGGGTACGATCTAACGGTCAGATTTCAAACATTCTGGACAGGTGCCCTGTAGAGGTGTTTTTCACACTGAAAAGACACCAGATGGTCTATAAAAATGTGCAAACTTCAGTCATTTCAGATAGAAATAGAATTGGCAATTCTGACTGACTTTACACTCTCTTCTACACTCCTACAAAAATCCCCAAGTATTTCTACATACTGTTTTTCTTTTGTTTACTGTTCTAGATACTGTTTTTCTGCAGAAACAGAATCTAGAGATTTCTCTAAGGCTTGAAATTTCGGAAGGGCATTTCGGGTTTGATTCCGCTAGTGCTACGCGTCATCAAACATTAGTAGGGCTTCCCTACTAGGCTTCATTGTATCTTGGAGGCAATTCGCGGATCCCCTTTGCACACTACTAGTGGGGGAGAATCTTGTCTTAAGGAAAGTGATATCACGCCTTGAAGCAACAAGTTTCTGTTTTCTATCATCAACAGTACCCTCAACAAATTTTCCAACAGTTTTTCTAATTTGAAGCCTTTTGCTAGCCACCTTTGCAGAAAGCTACTTGATTTTTTGGCGTTTCATCGCACATCGTGGAGCTGCCATGTGGCACCCTGTAACTTCTGCGTATAGCCCCTTTTAAGAGAAAAAATATATACACGCAACTTCTGTGTATAGAGACGTATTGGTGTGTTGTCCCCTTGGGTTATACCCTCTCAAAACGTCTCTTCGTTTAACAGTCCCTATTAAATATTGTCTTAATTTATTTTAATTTAAAGAAATTTATTTTAATTTAAAGAGACGTATTGCCTTTGTCGGTTAAAATTTGAAGCCCGATTTTTCGTATTCCATCCCTAACTCAAAAATATTCGCTTTATTTCATTTAGCGCCGAGAAGATGGGTATTCTGGACACTTTGCTTGGCCCTATTCGTTTTGGATTTCAAATTTAGCTGACCTATTTCATTTCATGTTCTTAGAGCCAACATGTGTGTATGTTATTTTTATTTTTCTTCTCTGCTTTCTCATCTATTTCTTTATGTTTTATCATATTTGCTACAATTTCTATGAACAATTTACTGGATTGTTTATCTATATCTTGGTTAATTTTAATTAATTGTCGAATCCCTTATTTCATGTACATTTTCTTTTTATTTCACATTCGTCGTGGAAATCTTCTGTCAGGATTGATGATTTGATATCATTTTATGGGCTTTTAGTTTAAGGGTAATGCCATTCTCTCCCCCAATGCTTTTCTTTTTATTTAATTTAGTTTTTCTTTAAATGTTTGTACCAGAAAAAGTTGAAATAATTGGTGAGTTTGGTATTATTTTCCCATTATATTGTATTGTGTAATGATAAAAAACTTAGCTATTGTATTTCCCATTTAGTTCAGAATATTTGGCACTTGGCTGTCTGTAGCTTAGCAAGCCGGGGAACCTGACTGGAATCAATGGCACTCCCATTTGCTACCATATTACTCCTTAGTTTGTGAGAAAATAGAGATCTCTTCAATTATGATCATTCTGAGCATGTCAAATGATGTATTATTGCTGCACTATGAGGTGTATGTTCTCCAACAAAAAGCTGGTGCGTGGACAACCATTCCATATGTTTTGCCCTAATAATGAGCACTCATTTCCCTTTCATCTTTCCATTGTGAGTCTTTTATTTAAGGTTTTTTTTTTTTTTTTTTTGCACATATAGTGTAATTTAACGTAAGTGATAGTCCATATGCTATTTGGAATTTCACATGTGCTGCTTAGGGTATTATTCTTTGGAGAATAGTTGCTTAGGGTATCAAATTTCTACTGTGTATTTTTCTTTGTTGCTTAGGTACCTTACTGAGAGTTGGAAATGACATATATTTCCCATTAGGTATACATTGCTTTTTTAAATATAACTCACAATTTTTAGTTCTTTCCAGTGCAAAAGTCGGAATTTATCATTATGGATAAATCACGATTAAAATGGAATTCGAAAACGCCATTAAAATCAGCAAATATGTATAAAGCTTCAAAATCGTTAAAATCCCATCAAAATCTCCACTAAAATCTATCATTATGGATATATGCTGATTTTTAGGAATTTTAAAAGGTATTAAACCTATTGAAACCAAGAAACTTAATCCAGTTGCTGATTTTTAGTCAATAGATTTCTTAGAGAGAGAATTAAAAAAGGAGATAAAATATCATATTAAACCAAAATGGTTTATAGGCTTTTTTATGCGTTTTATGAGTGCATATTTTTACGCGTTTGAAGTGTTTTTTTACGCATTTTTTATGCATATTTTTACCTCATCCCGTGCATCGCACGGGTTTGCAACTAGTATATATATATATATATATATATATATATATATATATATATATATATATATATAGAGAGAGAGAGAGAGAGAGAGAGAGAGAGAGAGAGATAGAGTTCCTGAGGGTGCCCTCATATAAGCTTATATGAGGTGGCTCTCACAAAACATAAGGGACCCACATTGTTAGGATGAGCCGAAGCATTCATTTGAAAGGCCCCATCATAGATAGGCTGTGTACAAAAAATCAGCTCCATTGGATCATCCTAACCCCTCCAAAAGTGGGGGCAAAAATGGGCAGATTTGTGGACAAAATGTGTCTGTGCATTTTTGCCCCCACTTTTGGAGGGGTTAGGATGATCCAATGGAGCTGATTTTTTGTACACACCCTATCTATGATGGGGCCTTTCAAATGAATGGTTCGGATCATCCTAACAATGTGGGCCCCTTATGTTTTGTGAGAGCCACCTCATATAAGCTATATGAGGGCACCCTCAGGAACTCTATTCTCATATATATATGAGAAAACTGTTGATACGCTTAAGCGCACCAAAGTTTCATGCGCTGAAGGCTTTATGAAAGCTTCCCATTGGCTGGTTTAGGGTGGCCCACATATAACGCAAAAACAAGAAAGAAAAGAGGTTTCGTTTCCACTCAACCTTCCCATTGGCTGGTCTAGGGTCTCTGCTTCTCCCCCGCTCATCTCTGCTTCTCCAAGAACCCTCCTCCCTCTACGGCCTCAAGCTCACGGCGGATCTGCTTCTTCCCCAACACAGAGGTGAGTTATTTGATTTTTTTTTTGTTTCTTAAGAAAGGGCTTTCAAGATTTCTCTCCTCCACACTGATTTTTGTCAAAAAAACCAGGGTTTCAAGGCTCCCTCTTTGAATCTCTCTTCCCCCCTACGGATACGCCTCTTCTCCCCCACGGCTACCGACCCCAACTATTTCTGTCGAAAAAACCGAGGGTTTCAAGTTGATTTCTCTCGAACCAGGAGGGTTTCAAGTCTCCCTCGAACCAGTTTTATGCAGGTTAGTCTTAACTCTTTTAATCTCTTTCTTTTTGTCATATGAGAAAACCCTAGATATATCTCATCTCTCTCATCAGATTTTGTATTCCCTTTCTTCTTCACTTTTTTAGGGTTTTCCATTTTCATCTAAACAAAAGATCTGGTTCATCTTTCCATTTTCACAAAATTCCGCTCCTCAGGTATTTCTTCGCCCGCTAAAATCACTTCAAATTTTCATATAAACCGTTGTATGGAGAGTTAAATTGATTGTCTAATTCATGTTCCCAATTTGGGATTTTCTTCTTTATTCAAGAACTCATGATCTGGTCGATGCTTCTATATATGATTTTTTTTTCGCTCCATAATTTCTTTAGGGTTTCTATTGTGAAATATTAGGGCATTGTTCTGTATCTTGTGCTTTCTGCTGAATGTCTTACTGATTCTGGGGTTCGTTACCCACAGAAAATTCTAAATAAGGGCTTCTAAATATAGTTTCTGGTTTATTATCTGTGAAAAAAATGGGGTTTACTTATTTGTGAAAAATTGGGGTGTTTCTGTGTGAAAAAATTGGGGTTTTCTATGTGAAAAAATAGGGGCTTACTGATTTGTGAAATGCCCACAATCTCTTTGATGAAATGCCTAGAAGAAGAGGGAAAATATCACTCCCCTTTTGTCTTGTTTCAGGTTGGTTTATTTTGTGTTTTTTTCTTGTTTCAGGAAATTTATTTGTGAAATGCCCACAATCTGTTTGATGAAATGCCTACAAGAATAGGGAAAAAATAGGGGTTTTATGTGTTTGATCATTTTCAATCCATTTCTCTGCAACTTAGAATTCTTTTTTTGTTTCAGGAATTGTTTCTCTCTAAAAGTTTAAAACGCCCCCAACCGAGCCACCCTCTCTTCTTCACGACTTTTTTGGGTGCGATTCTCCCCTACAGCTTCAAACTTGGTGACTGATTTGTTTATTTATTTTTCCTTATCTTGGTGATTGATTGATCTAACCCCTATAAGAAGAAAATTTTAACTTTCAGAGAAAAAAATGGAGGGTCTTTTTTTTTCCTTGTCTTGGTGATTGACTGATTTGTTTACTTTTTGCTATGGTTTATTGTGGATGTGATATAAGATGACCTATTCGAGATACTATGAGTAGGAGCCGTGACGCTATACCCGCCTTCTAGAGCACCGCACCAGTAGTATACTCAACACCTGGATACTTCGTGTGTAAAACGGACATAGTTCGTACACTGGACGATAGTCACAGTGTACAAGTAACTATGCACCCGGCCAGGTGGACCTCAGCCTTACCCCCTCTATATATTGGAACCATACAAATGATTTTCTTATGGTTATTTATAATGTGGGTACCTTCTTATTTTTCTCTTCTTTCAATTACTAGAAAAATTGAACCAACCTCTTCGCAACCTTGTTGGTTACGTATCGAGGATAATGACCGTGCACAGTCTGGTTTTGTTGATGATGCTTTCTCGCAAGCCTCCGGGTTAGGTATTGAAGAAGTTGACGCCCATGGTCTTATTGTGGTTGATGATGGGGGTGATGATGGGGTTAATCTGATTGAAGATAATATAAAATGGCCAGATACTGATATGAATGACGCAGATGAGGGTGGTAGTACGCCCAATAAGGGTACTAGTGAGAATAGTAGTGTGAATAAGCCGTTTCTGAACCAAGTGTTTGATGATTGGATGTCTGCGTTTGAATTCTACAATTCTTATGCCCTGGCTACTGGTTTTGGATTACGAAAATCCAATACAAATAGTTCTAAAAAAACAAATAATGTGAACTCAAGTAAATTTGTGTGTGATAGAGAGGGGGTAAAAAAGTGTAAGGCAAAGAAAGTGGATGATGGTAAGGAAAGGAGGGAACAACGAGTTGTTAGATTGAATTGCAAAGCTAAGATGATCATAAATTAAGAGATGGGAAGTGGGTAGTGAACACCTTTGATGACACTCATTCTCACATTCTGACCTCCCCACTTAAGAGGCAAATGCACCGTTCCCATAATAGATTCAGTAAGAGTGAAAGTATTAAGACGTTGATTGACTGTCTTGATGAGACTCAGATGCCGGCTGCGAGGATTGCAAAGGCCATTAATTCAACAAACGATGGAATATCAGGTGTGGTAACACCTGATCAAGTTGGTTCCCAGTTGAGAAAAAAGAGGGTGAACAATATAAGCCAAGAAGCTGTCTTAGTGGCCAATCATTTCCAAAACAAGCGATCAGAAGACCCGAATTTCTTTTTTTCGATGGAGTTAGATACGGATGGGACCTTCCGATCTATGTTCTGGGCTGACGTTAGGGCTAGAGATGCTTACATGACATTTAGCGATGTCATTGTATTTGATGTCACTTACAAAACTAATAGGTTATCTTTGCCATTTGTACTGTTTACGGGAGTGAACCATCATAGACAGTCGACCCTATTCGGATGTGCCCTGTTAGCTGATGACACAGAGAAAACCTTCAGTTGGTTATTTGAACAGTGGTTGACGTGCATGCATGGTAAAGCACCTAATGCAATAATAACTGATATGGATCTGGCCATGAAAAAAGGCAATTGGAAGAGTTTTTCCAGACACCCATCATAGATTTTGTTCGTGGCACATACACAGGCATCTGCTTGAACATGTTGTAGAGATGAGGGATTCGACTAGTGATTTCTGCCTCGATTATAATCGGTGGTTTTTTTTCAAAAAAATGGAGGATTGTGAGCAGTTGTGGGAAGATTTGGTTTGTAAATATGAAATCGGGGAAAGTGATTGGTTATCTAGGATGTGGGAGCAGCGAGAGTATTGAGTTCCTGCATATTGGCGAAACACATTCACTGTAGGAATGACTTCGAGTCAACGTAGCGAAAGCATGAATGCATTCTTTGATGGATATGGGAATAGCAAAACTGGCTTGCATAAGTTCTTAGATGCATGTGATAGGGCACTGGTTCAACGTCGTAAAACGGAAGCCGAAGAAGATTTCAAGTCAAAATATTCGAAAGCAAGTATGAAAACGAATAGCCCATTGGAAGAAGAGGCGGGGATATTCTATATGAGGAATATGTTTAACATTTTTCAGGATGAGTTGAGGGATAGTACTGGTTGTTGGTACGACCACTTGAGCAAGGATGGGGCCATGGAAGAATATTTGGTAGGTCCTAGAAATGATGTGAAGAGTAGATGGTGCAGGGTATTTTATGATGATTCCGATGGAGTGATTGTCAAATGCGATTGTGCTAAGTTTGAAAGGGAGGGGATCTTATGCAAACATATCCTTCGTATTATGGATACGAAACAATTGAAGAAGGTCCTCGACCATTACATGTTGAGGAGATGTTCAGGCAATGTATCAAGTAGGGGGTACAATATCTACAAGGCCACAAGTAGGTAGTAGCGTGAATCCGTTTCAGAGGTGGTGCCTAATCTCAAGATGGTAATGACTGGTTGATGGACCCGGAAGAGATGAGAAAGTTTTTAACATGATGACTGAATTTTGTGATCTTTTTTTTGCTGAAGAAGAACAAAAGCAGAAAGAAAAGCAAGTTACATTGGAGGGTAGTGAGTTACCAATCGTTGGTAGCGAAGTATATTCAAACATTGGCGTGAGTCAAATACCTGAAATCACAATTTGAGACCCACCCATTGCGAAGACCAAGGGCCGTCCAAATAATCCAACACGCTTGAAATTTGGCATAGAGACATCTGTATCCCAACCAAAGAAACGGACGTGCAAATTATGTGGCGAAAAAGGACATTATAAGTCGACATGTAAAAAGAAAGGCGAGGTTTGTTTTCTTCCCTATTTATTCATTTGTATGTGTATATGGAATGATATTTGTTAATGTTTATATATTGATCATGTTATGGTGAATGCATTAGAAGCAGCCTAAAAGAAAGCGGCAAGAGGAAGGTGACGTAGAAGAAGAGGAAGAGGAAGAGGCATAGGAGGAGTACGTATAAACTATGATCTATCTCATATATTTATTTGAACCACTTTTAGTTTGTTACTTTCTGAGCATAAGTAATTACTCTGTTCATAAACTTTCATACAGAGGAAGGAGAATAAGTTAGTGTAGTTAGTATCATAACTTCTGCACTAGTTTTGTGGTCTGTTACTATTCCATGTCTTTTTTTTCTTTAGAACGATTTGCATGTTCCAGAAGTTTTTATTCAGGCAGTAATATATGTATTTTTACTTCAAAGGATTTGTACGTAAATGACAAGTTTGTAACTGTTCAAACTTGTGGACCCCGATCCGAGAGAGGAGGGAGGACGAGACCCCACGAGAGTCTCTCTCTCTCTCTAGATCATCCACGTGAATAGAGAGCTCTACCAAGGAACTCTCGAAAGAAGTGCCTCTCACAGCATGAGTGGCGATGAAAGGTGAGATAACTCTCGATTCGGAGACTGGCCCAGATTCGAGACGTACCTCAAACAAAGAAGAGTCGTCATCCAAGGAAGTAGGCCCTAGATCCCATACTATGCTCTATTGCAATGGATAACCAGAGATATAAAAGAAAGTTCATGCCTGGTTACGAGTTTGGAAGGCCCGAAGAGCACTTCATCCGCCCAAGTGGAAGCACCTGGTCTCTTATGCCATTTACTTATTGATTTTGAAGAGTTTTGGGCGAAAGTCATACGCAATGGGAACATATATCTCCGAGAAGACGTCTATCTAATCATGCATGTCTCAGAGATGAATAATAAGCATACACAAAATAAATGAAAGAAGTGTCACCTAAGAGTAGCTAGATTTTGAGTGACAAGCCTAAATGATGTCTAAGTTCTGGTGGTCAAACACATGCATGCTACAGCTAAACGTATAAGGTCTGTACATGAAAGTAAGAAAACACAAAAAAACACACAACACAAACCAACTCTATACACGACTTGACAAGGCAAATCCTAAAACTCTAATGCAATACTTGACTCGGACCAGAATAGCCATCCACTCTGGCTGCTCTACGTATCCCGGCCTCGGGAAGAATCAGAATCAACGTAGTTCGATGACCTATTCTAAACAACGATGCCTAACCATCTAGAACCGCGATCCTAGACTCGATCCACTAGACTCGATTGATTTTTAAAGCTTTTCATACGATTGCTTGAATTCAAGTGAATTGTAATTTTTAGGACTCTCTATATGCCTTAACTAATGCAAGTTTATTAGCCTTAAGCTAATGCAGGTGGGCCCTACATCCTATGTGTATCTAGGCTATGCAACCTAATGAAAATCACGGGCTGACTATATGCTTCCTAGTCTAGCCATCAGTTCGACTAAATGTCTAACCGATCAACTCGAAGCCTCCTAACTCTAGGGACACTCACACGACATGACATACCAAATCAACACAAACAAGACAGACTCCTAACTCTAAAACACTCCAAACAGCTAAGACAGACTCCTAACTCTAGGGGAAGATCTTTTTGAAAAGGTTTTAAAGAAGTTTTGTATTTTTGGAAGGTTTAAAATGTTTATTTTTAAAGGTTTGGCTGGACCTAGGATGTGGATCCCAAGATGCACTACGTACCTTGTGGAAAGGGATCAAGCCAACGTAGTTCGGAACAAACTTTCCTAACTACACTCCTAATGACTCAAGATTTCTTAGATTTTTTATTTTTCAGATATTTTTCAAGTATTTTTGCTGTTTTGAAAATGTTTCAATATTTTTGAATTTTTAAAGGATTCCCCCTTCTAGCCAAAGGGAAAACAAAGAGACAATCAGAAAGAAAAGAACACTCCTGTGATCCATAGCCTGGAGAAGTGTCAGTTGAAAAGACGGAACCCTTTTAGCCTAAGGGTTGTCCTAGACCGGAAAATCAGTGTCTCAAATAAATGATAGAATGGAAGGAATCCCAAGAAGGCGTGAAAACCTAAGATTACTGAATCAGGAATGAAGTCTTGCACTGCTTTTCTTTGAAAGAGTGTGCAGATGAAACAAAGCATGTCTCTCAAATGAAAATGGTCATTGGGATCAATGAGACATAGCCTGTCTCCTAAAAGAGAAGAATCAATTAGAGAATGAGACTGAGGTGAGTCTCTTAAAAGAAAAATTATGAGACTAGACAAGTCTCGCTAAATGAAAAGATCATCTAATGAGACAAAACATGTTTCCCTAAAAATATATGACGAGTGAAACAAAAGAGACAAAGCCTGTCTCCCTAAAAGAATGGTAACCACTAGGATAAATGAGACACGGCCTGTGTCCTAAGAAAGGCTCTAGATAGCTCTTTCATTGCCCACTAAAAGACTGAGCAAGTCTTTTAAATGAAAGAAAGGAATACTACTTGGACTGAACAAGTCCCCTAATGTCAATACTCTCATATATGGACATGTATAGCTGAGTCTAAGGCAAATCTAAACAATAAAAAAAAAATGAATTCAAAAGCATCACGCAACCCAAAGAACTACTCTCAGATTAACCTTGTATTGAATAAAGATACAATGAACCAATATTTCTTACTATTACCATAACAGAAATGGATCAAGTCCATGTAATTATCAAGGAGCAAATATTGGAAAAAATGAAATATAAATCAAATCAGTTTACAAATGGAATAGATGACCTGGTCCCCATCTATTTAATAACTTTAATCCAAACAAAATAACTTATACATCAAGTAACTTTGACATATTTCTTTTAATCTTTCAATGACTCATACCTCAACTAATTTTTCTAATGAGTACAAGGCACAATTCGAGATATTGAGAAAACTAAAATGATATCCAAAAGAAAGCAAATTTATGTTCCCACCTTGCCCCATGTACTATCACTGATCTACTCCAGCTCACACCATTTGATAGACCTTAGATTATCGTAATCGGATTACAGATGTATAATGACAGGAAGGGATAGTAGTAAAGAATAACCATGAAAATCACATAAGTACATAAGAATTATAGGGAAGGGGTAGCAATTACAGAAAGAAAGCTAAAGGCTTCTCTTTCCTCCTCTATGGATCAGACCCTAAATCTACTCAACTATTTTTTATAGCCCAGAAAATGTAAAAAAACTCCAAAAAAGAATGGTGATGGTAGTGGCCATTTGTGGGAAAGGTGGCTGAATGAGAAAAAGGGTAAAAAATGGAAGTACGAGTCATATATTGGTAAATTTAAAATAGATTTTAAATGACTGCAAGGGATGGCTGCTGTGGTGATAAAGATGAATGATATGCTTGATGGTAAAAAATAAAAAACTGAACTTGGGTTACCATTCAAGAACAAATGTAATTGATTATCACACAGATAAGACATATACAATACTATCTTATTAAAAGTTAAACCATAAAGGAATATGCTAATCTTTACAATATATGAAGCATGGGCTGAACCACGCTGAACTCTTTAACATATAAAGCATAGACTGAACTACAAAAGGATAAATTGATCTTCACAACATACAGAGTATGGGCTGAACTTTATATGAATAAGATGAACTTGTGTTACACAAAACAAGGGCTGGGCTATGGGCTGGACTATGCAAAACAGGGCTAAAATATGGGTTGAATTGTGAACTTGTATTGTGTGCCAAAACAGGGCTGAACTGTGGACCGGGCTGTGCAAAACAGGACTAAAATATGGGCTGAATTGTGAACTTGTATTATGTGCCAAAACAGGGCTGAACTGTGGACTGGACTGTGTAAGGACAAAATATGGTGAAAAGGGTGGAAATGAAGACTGTTAATATCATAGTGAAGTGAGGGATGCAAAATATGAAAGTGGTAGTGGGGCTGTAAATATCAAAGTGAAGAGATGGCTACCAAAATCAACATGTTAAGTGGGCTATGGATGTGAAAAATCTGATGGGATTATGACAATTCAAACAACAAATTCTAAAATCCAAGTGAAGGAGTAACACTATAGCTACTTTGACATTTTTCAACCAAAACCCCTTGTGTTTTATAGTTTAGTAGGTTATTTCCATAAGGAAACATGAAGAAAGAAACACACATTTTCACAAAAATTCTCAACAAGATATCAAAAAGGCCTACAAAGATATCCCCCAACATCATCTTATTTTACATTAGCCTCAAAATAATAAAGAGCTGTGGATCAATATAAAATCCAAATCCATGAAATGAAAGCCTAAAAGGTACCCTGTCTATTCAAATCTATGAAATGAATTTGCCTTTAGTCAAGCACACCCTTAGTTTATCAGAACCATTTTGGGTTAAAATGCCAATACTCTAACCAATAGTACAAACATGAGCACCACTATTATAAGAAGCCTTCTACAGAGGACAGTATCTTTGGATCCTTTTTCAAAATTAAAATTATTCTATAATACTTAAATGATATGTAATATAAGGGAGAATGTGTGTAAAATGTGATCATGCATGTGGGTTAAACACTCTTCTATGTAACAAGGATTTCAAGATGAAACTACAATTTCAAAGTGATGAATTAAACCAAATAATGTTTTAACTGCCAAGGAATGGATGAAGGTTATTCCAGAGTTGACAAATCATAAGGTACCGAAGTAAGATTCCAATAAAGGATAGACATCTTAACATCAAAGTACTAAACATGACCACCAAAATAGTTTGTGTAAACAACACCTGTGAAGACATATCTACAAAGAGAAAAAAAACAAAATCAATTTTTTTTCTTAATGGCATCAATCAATCTAATCTATACTATCAACCCTAACCCCAACCGGTCATTATAGATGCCGAAATTAGTGAAGAAGGCTAAAAGTCAATAAGATTTCAGGGTGAAAATCTTGGAAGGAATACTAATCATATCAAGCCAGATCGATCAAACAACAGACATTTTGTAAACACCTGAATATGAACGTACTGATATTATTTCATTTTTTCAAGCTTCATCACATAACACTAAAATTAACATAAAAGCTTGAGATCAAGCTAAATAACAATGAGATTAAAGTAGAAACATCTCTATCATCTATGCGATCCTATTCAAATCACTGATCATTAAATACAAAAGGCAAAAATTCAAGAAATCCTTAACACATATAAATGTAGAATCATCCAACACTCTATTCATAGATGCCGAAACAAAGTAATCAAAAATTAACTTACCTCTTTTACTGCACTCCTTGAAAAATCATATGGAATAAGCTTTAAATCCTTTTCTCAACAAAGATCCAACTGGAATTCCCGCAACCTTGCCGAAGATGATTGAAGAAGAAAGAGAAAGTTCAGATTTCAAGGTAAAGGATTTATAGATCTACGGTTTTAAGAGTTTAAACTAGGGTTATTAGCTCAAATTAGGATCTCAAAGCTTAAAGGAGAAAATTTAGGGTTTATAAGGTCTGTAAAAAAAGAAAAGAGTAAAGATCTGCGCAAGCTACAAATAAAGGAGGAGTTGATCGGAGACTTGCCGACGATCGGCCAGAAAAACACCACCGGAGAAGAAGAAAAGAACGAATACGGTTTGAATTATCAGATCTACTTTCTCTCTCCCCTTTTCTCACTCTCTCTGATTTAGATTAGAAAAAACCTAATTAAAAATGAGAAATGAAGATTAAACTGTTATTTATAGGCAAAGGTTGGTGCGGATATTGGCACTACCATTTTGATAGGCGCGCGGTTCGCACAAAAATTTGATGGGTGCACGAAGAAATCATGTCTTTTCTACCCCAGGCCGCGTCCTTTCCAGAATAAATTCGCCCCCCCTTAGGATAAATTCACCCCCTTTTTTGGTTTACACTATGACACCGCCTCGGCTCAATCGCTAGGCAAACGCGCTCGGATTCTGACGAAATTTTGCAGGAACCTAGATGAGACCCTAACCTAGCTTAGGGTGAAGTTTGGGACCCTAATTTATTCATTTGGTAGGGTTTTTTCACAAAATGGAAGGCTTAGGGCACGGTCAAAATGGGGTGTCTACAGATGCCCCTCTTTGGCAGAGCATGCTGGTCGCGCGAATGTCAAAGCTGAACGGACAACACATTTTGATCGATCCGAAATTAAAATGGATAAAATTTTGATTTCAGGTTTTGAAAATGATATTCACAAAGTAAATGGGTGAAATAGCTTTTCACCGGACTTGGACTCTACAAACGTTGGTGATATAGCCTCTCTCCAACTCTTAACTCATCATACAACGACGAGATAACCTCTCTTCCAAAACTTTAAAGGATTGATTTGGTTATGAATGATCTCAAAATTTGAAGAGAAAATGGATTTGGATGCCGTGTAAAAACGGACTTGAATGCTGTGTAGAAACAGACTTAGATGAGAAAAGGGGACTTAGATGCCGTGTGAAAACAGATTTGGAATGCCGTGTGAAAACGAAAATGTTGTGTGAAAATTGACTTAGAATGCCGTGTGAAAACGGACTGGAATGCCGTGTGGAAATGGGCTTAAATGCCGTGTGAAAACGGACTTGAATGCCATGTTAAAACGGACTGGAATGTTGTGTGGAAACGGACTGGAATGCCGTGTGAAAACGGACTTAGAATGACATGAATGCCGTGTGAAAACGGACTTGAATGCAGACTTTGAATGCCGTGTGAAAACGTACTTTGAATGCCGTGTGGAAACGGACTTTGAATGCCGTGTGAAAACGGATTTTGAATGCCGTGTGGAAACGGACTTTGAATGCTTGTGAAAATGGACTTTGAATGCCGTGAAAGGTGAAGTGAGGATGGATGCCGTAGAAAGCAAATGCTGAATGATTAAAGAAATTAGATTGGATTCAAAATTAGAAGATGATATCCAACTGACTCAGCGGGGATCGATTGATCATCTCCTGTCGAGAGAAATAAAGAGTTCGTATTCTCTGCTGAGAACAGAACTTAAATGACCTGAAAGGCTGAAAGGATTTTGGGTACTAGCCCCTTTCCAATTTCAAAATAGAACTGTATTTTACTGATATGAAGATTATTTTGAAAATAAGTTTGAAGAAAACTACTTTTCAAAAGCATTGACTTTGCTGAAAAGAATTTGACTGAGAAGCCGGATTCAAAGAATGCTCAAGCTCCCCTTGTCTTTATTTGTTGAGAATAGCCATCTCCATTGCCATTGCTTGCTTGATATCTTTTATGACCTGAATGCTCGGGTCATAAAAGATGGCCCTAGTATGATTTTACTTCCATGACAGATTCATAAGAGAGCAAAACACAGGAAAATTGTCAAAAAAATTTCATTTCATTGAATACTTGAGGTTACAAAACTTTTCATATGTACAACAAACTGAATCTGACTGATAGCTCCTTCATTTTTATTTCTTCTGCCGATTGGATCAAACTGATAATTTCTTTTTATTCCTGCCAGCTGTTAGTGTTTCGAATGAGTCTGAGAATCTGCCATTCATCTGAACTCTTGTTCGACTTTACCTCACCCCTGAGGAGACACAACTTCATCATTCATTTTTTTATCACCCTAACCTTGGGAAGGATACTTGCCACACAGGACTCCCCAAACAAGGCTCTGAAAATTGACATTGACTCGACAAAGAAAGGACTTTGACAATGATATCAAGAACTCCAATGATGACATGACTTGAACTCTAAGAGAGACTGAATCTGCTTCTTAGCCTGATAAGTGTTTTAAAATGGTATAGTCCACCACTCTTAGATTATTTTGAAAACCGTATTTAAAGGTGTTTCATTCCTCTTTCCGGTATTTCCATCATGGTTATTATCCCTTTGGATTGCTTAGTCTTAACTCCCTTAGCCTCGAGAAGTTTTAAAGAAGCCTCATTGGCACTTACTCAAACATTGAAATGATGCAAAAACAAAAATGAAAGTCCAGCTGGCTTCCAGAGGTTTTGTCATTTATAAAGTCACTGCCATGACCAGATCGCCTTTTTTAGGTTTTCAATCTGGTGGACCGCATGCCTTATATTTTGCCTGGACTGTCTGCCCTTGCAGATTTTCCATCCAGCAGGCTCAGTACCTTGATTTTTGCCTAAGCCGCCCTTTCGGGTTTTCAGCTTAGCGGGTAAATGACCCTAACTTTTGCCTAGACTGCCCTTGCGGGTTTTCAGTCTAGCGGGTCTAAGACTCCATCATTTTTTTTCTTTCTGTTTCTCTACAAACCTGGGCCTAAATACACCAGAATGACTTTTAGGTAGGCTTGGGTTCAACAGGTTAACCTTTGGTAAGTTTTCATGTATTTTGACCGAATCTGGCCCTCCAGACTGCCTACGTATCCCCAAGGAAATGGGAATCAGGTCCGCGTAGTTCGCCCATTTGGCTTTCAAGGATTGTTTGTTTTGTTTCTTTCTTTTCTAAGGATTTGAAAGATTTGACCGAACCCGAATTGATCAGGCTACCTACGTACCCTGTAGAGAGGGATCAGGTCATGACGTAGTTCATGTTCAATATCTTTTATGACGCAAGTCATAAAAGATGCCCCTGGTTTGAATTTATTAAAGAAAGAAGGTTTTCTCTCTTTTTTTTTAGGCTCAAAGGGTTTGCAAATGGATTTTGACTTTGAGGTTGTTGGCTTTTAAGCTCTGATTGACCAAAGACGGCCTCCTGGTGTATCTAAGCATAATACTTCTTTAGTTGGTCTAGGTTTGTAGGTTCTGTTAATTTTTCTCCATTTTCATTGAGGAGTCTTACGGCTTTTCCAGGCAGGACTTCATCGACGATGTAAGGACCAGACCAGTTTGGTCTGAACTTTCCTCTGTGATCAAATATTGGTGGCCTGTAGGATTTCAGGACAAGATCTCCTGGTTTCAGGTCTCGGACCTTGACTTTCTTGTTGAATGCCCTTTCGATTCTTCTCTGATACCCTTGGATGTGATATAAGGCTCTCAGCCTCTTTTCATCGATCATCTGTAATTCCTGATGTCTGGATTTTGCCCATTCAGACTCTGGCAGATTCGCTTCCATCATAACCCTTAAAGATGGGATTCTCAGCTCAACAGGTAGGACTGCTTCCATTCCATACACCAGCGAGTACGGAGTTACACCTGTAGAGGATCTTATCGATGTCCTGTAAGCCCACAAGGCAAAAGGAAGTTTTTTCAACCAATCCTTGTAAGTCTCGGTCATCTTACTGATTATGACCTTGATGTTCTTATTCGCTGCCTCTACAGCCCCATTTGTCTGTGGTCTGTAAGGAGATGACTTATTATGCTTAATTTTGAACTCTTCGCATAGGTGCACTACCTCTTTCTTAAAATGAGATCCATTGTCAGAAATCAGCTCATGAGGTACTCCATATCTGCAAATGATATTTGCACGGATGAACTTCGCAACTGTATTGGAAGTTATGGAAGCATACGAAGCAGCTTCTGTCCACTTCGTGAAGTAATCAATGGCTACTAGAATGTATTCATGTCCACTTGACGACTTTGGATAAACTTTACCGATGATATCAATCCCCCATACTGACAATGGCCATGGTGAGGTCATAAAGTGTAACTCTGACGGAGGCACATGAATAAGGTTTGCATAGACTTGGCATTTATGACATTTCTTCACGAATGTGAAGCAATCTGCTTCCATTGTGGGCCAATAGAATCCAAGTCTTAGGATTTTCCTTGACAACATCTTACCATTCATGTGAGGGCCACAAACACCTTCATGTGTTTGTTCTATGAGCTTTGTAGCCTGATCTTCATCAACACACAGAAGTTGTATCCCGTCAAACGACCTTCTGTAAAACTCTTCACCACAGATGATGAAGTTGGTAGCGAACATCTGAAGAGTTTTCCTCTCCTTGCTGGAAGCCTCAGGGGGATGCCCCTTGCCTGAAATTAGATTTCTGCGTACCACGGTTTTCCGTCTGGACACCTGGCGGATATTTCAATGGCATTTACATGTGCTGGAGCCCATTGTAACCTCACAGCTAAAGGCTGAACCTCCATTGTAGCAGAAATCTCCAACATTGATGCCAGAGTAGCTAGAGCGTCAGCAAAGTGATTCCTTGTCCTCGACAAATGAGTAAAGGTGACACTCTTGCACTTCTTGACCAGAGATTCAAGATAAGTGTGGTATGAAATCAACCTTTCCTCTTTTGTTTTCCAATCCCTATTTATTTGACAAATGATCAAGATTGAATCTCCGAACACATCGATGTCTTGAATTCGCAAAGCCAAAGCTGCCTCAAGTCTTGCGATGCATGCTTCATATTTTACCATATTATTGGTGCATTCAAACTGCAACTTGATGGATATAGGGATGTACTCCTTCTTTGGAGATACCAAAGCTGCCCCTATTCCTTGACCATGATTATTGACAACTCCGTCAAAGTACATAAGCCACTTGGAACTCGGAGGCTCTTCTTCAATGTTCATAATCTCTTCATCAGGAAAGTCTGCCTTTAGAAAAGCATTCTCCTCAACAGGAGCATCAGCCAGCTGTTCAGCGATAACCCGCCCCTTAATTGATTTCTGAGTGACATAAGTGATGTCAAACTCAGACAACAATAACAACCATCTGGCTGTTCTCCCAGTAAGAGTGGGTTTTTCGAACAAATACTTCAGCGGATCCATCCGTGAGAGCAAAAGTACCTTGTTCGACAGAAGATAATGTCTAAGCCTTTGGGTCGCTCAAACCAATGCTAGACAAGTCTTTTCCAAGACAGTGTACTTGATTTCATACTCTAGCATTTTCTTGCTAATGTAGTAAATGGGCTTTTCTTTCTTAGACCCTGCATCTTGCTGAGCATGCATACAACCCATTGCTGTATCCGTGATGGATAAGTACAATAGCAGCGGTTGGCCTGGAATGACTAGGGATAAGACAGGAGGCAAAGACAAACATTGCTTGACTTTTTCAAATGCTTCTTGACATTCATCATTCCATTTCTTAGAAGAATTCTTTTTCAATAACTTGAAGATGGGTTCACATGTCATAGTTAAATGAGATATGAATCTCCTCAAGTATTGCACCTTGCCAAGGAATCCACGGATCTGCCTTTCCGTCTTTGGTGGTTGCATTTCTTGGATTGCCTTGATCTTCTGAGGATCCACTTCGATTCCTCTCTCGCTGACCATGAATCCGAGCAACTTTCCTGATGTGACCCCAAATACACATTTACTGGGGTTCAAGCGAAGCTGATACTTTCGAATTCGCTCGAAGAATTTTCTTAAGGCAACTGTGTGCTCTGCTCGAGTCTTTCCCTTGACAATCATGTCATCTACATATACCTCAACCTCCTTATGAATCATGTTGTGAAGAAGAGTAGTTGCAGCCCTTTGATAGGTAGCACCGGGATTCTTGAGACCAAATGGCATTACTCTGTAGCAATATGTCCCTCACTGAGTAATAAATGCCGTCTTCATCATATCCTCGGGCGCCATTTTGATTTGGTTCTACCCTGAGAATCCATCCATGAAAGATAAAAGTGCATGACCAGCTGTATTGTCAACCAAAAGATCAATGTTCGGAAGCGGAAAGTCGTCTTTCGGACTCACCTTGTTCAAATCTCTGAAATCGACACACATCCTGACCTTCCCGTCTTTCTTGGGTACTAGTACGATATTTGCAAGCCATTCAGGATATTCAATTAATTCGATGAATTTCACTTCGAGTAGTTTCTTAACCTCATCATGAACTTTCAACTCCCATTCTGTTTTAAGTTTTCAGAGTTTTTGCTTCTTCGGCTTGATGCCAGGGATTAGAGGTAATTTGTGTTGGACAATGTCCACACTCAATCCTGGCATGTCATCGTAAGACCAAGCAAAAACCTCCTTAAACTCTGTTAGCAAGGTGATTAATTCTTCGCGCTCCTCATGAGATAAAATTTTGCCAATCCGTATCTCCCGAATTAAGGATTCATCACCTATATTTACGGTTTCAATTTCCTCTTCGAGTGGTTTTGCTCGGCGACTCTCCTCTTGTTGAATCATATGTTTGATTTCAAGGGGAGTGTCGTCGGCTTCCTCATTAGAGGGGGAGTTTTGATTATCATTATTAGTTACTTGATCAGGTTTAGAAGCAGAATCAGCAGAAGAGACAAGTACAGGAATATACCCAAAATAGTCTTTTATTTCATTGGAACGAATGATTACATTAGTAAGATAGCCCACAACAGGCTTTACAGATTTTGAAATTGAATGAAAAGACAAATTGACATCAGTGTCAATACAATCAGAAATATGTACAGACGAAACATCTATGAGAACGTCCTCAGACTTGGACTCGACGTCACCAGGGACAGACTCTTCACCCACTCCAGAAGTAGATCTGATCTCTACAGTACCTGCATCAAGAAAAGTTAGAAATGACAGACTCTGGGACGGACTCAAAAACTGACACAAATTTTGAAACGACGAACTCTTTTGAAGGAACTGGACTATGTTGAAAGACTACTTGGGGTATAACCTGTGAGGTCCAATTATCCAGAGGTCCCTCGGCTGAGGTGATACAGTTCTGTGGGTTCACGAAAGGTGCGTCTCCTCCAATCATAGCAATGACTGGTGCCTCAACCTGAAACAGAGAGTCTAGGA
This sequence comes from Tasmannia lanceolata, assembly GCF_043159265.1. Classification (NCBI taxonomy): domain Eukaryota; kingdom Viridiplantae; phylum Streptophyta; class Magnoliopsida; order Canellales; family Winteraceae; genus Tasmannia; species Tasmannia lanceolata. Next base: position 9,157,016 of record NW_027518688.1, on the reverse strand, counting down.
GCTCTGATTCAAGGTTCTCAACCCAGTCCGAGTCTGGTTCCTCTGCCACTGCTGTTACTGCAATCTGCTCACTGTAAAAATTTGCTGGCAGCTCATCTGCGAAGAAGATCTCAAGACCCGGCAGCTTTGTCTCATTCTCATCATACCAATGCTCAGGAAAATCGTAATAAGGGCAATCAACTCCCTCTTTTCTGAATCGGCCATTCATGACCATACTGTATGGTCCCATTGGAAATTCTAAGCCTCGGCGGCGACATTCGGCCCATTTCAGCATGTAAGCTCTCATTTCCTGCATCTCCTTGCGAGTTGGCTTGTATCCCAACACAAACAATCCTTCAACCACTTTCATCTCGGGCCGCTCAGTCGGACCTTGCAAATTCTTTCCCAGACCAGCTCCGGGGATAGATCCAAATCGACGCATCATCTTGACTACCCGAGTATTGGTGCTAGAGAGAAACATAATTTCTTCACTCATAGCTTCTTCCACGGTGATAGTTGAAACCTCCACTGAAAATCCTGTCAGACTAACATCTCTTATGTTTTCAGTAACAAGCTCCTGAGATATCTGTCCGATTTCCGGTTCGGGATCTCCCCTGACTGTGATCACCCAGTTGTTTCGAATGAATTTCAGTTTTTGGTGAAGTGTGGAAGGGATAACTCCAACCTTGTGCAGCCAAGGTCAACCAAGCAAGAGACAAAAGGAAGTCTTGATATCCAACACTTGGAATTCAATGTCAAAGGTTTCCCCTCTGATGACAATCTCAGTAGCCAATGTTCCGATAACGTCTCTTCGAGTGCCATCATATGCCAGTATACCTTGTTCAGACGGTATGAAATATTCAGGCTCGAACCCTAAAGTAGCGGCAGTGCTCAAAGGACACACGTTCAGAGCTGATCCATTGTCTACCAGTACTTCAGAAACTTTCTTCCTGTTGCACAGTAGGGTAATTTTGAGAGGACGAGTATGGTCCTTTCCTTCTGGAGGCAAGTCCTCGTCTGAGAAAGATAAGGCTTTTGAAGCTCTGGTCATGGCCACCAGACCGACCAACTCGTCTGGAGTAATCTCAACTGACACTTGTGACGCATTTAGCTCACGAAGCACAACCTGTCTGTGCTTTGGAGACACCATCAGTAAACCCCAAATTGAAACATTAGCTTGCGTTTTCTTAAGCTGATTCAGCAGGTTATCTTCTTCTTCATCAAGTCTCTGCTTTTGTTTCTGATGGTCAACTGCTCTTACAACCTCAGCGGGATTCTCGACTCTGAGCTCGGCCGGTTTGAAAACTCGTCCACCACGTGTGACATGGCGGAGTTCGTCGCACTGATCATTCAGGAGCAGCAGATCTTCATATTCTATCTTAAGGATGTATGGGGCTTTTATCTCTTCTTCCTCATCATCACTCACCCTTAAGACATACAAAGCTTCACTCTCCTCTTTTCATCCTCACACTGGAGAATGTACGACCGGTTTGATAGCCCAGCCACATCAGGGTCATTCTAGGATAAGACATATGGCTCTTCCGTTTCTGTCCATTCATCTTCTTCCTCAAATTTCCAGACATAGGTTTCTTCAGATTCAATAGCGCATATGAAGGAAGCAGGATCAATGACAGACGCTTCAGCGCAAATGACATTGACCGAGGGTGGAGGCGGCATTGCATGTGTCGGAAGGGGATTTCTGGTCACATTTGGCAATTCAATTGCAAGCTCCTTCCTATCGATCATGTTCTGTATTTGGTGTTTCAAAGCTAAACATCTATCAGTGATATGGCCTGTATTGCGGTGATAATCACAGAACTGATCCTCTCTCCAGGATCTCGGCAACGGATTGGGCAGAGGTTTAATGTCAGGTAGTTTGATCTTCCTGTCCTTCAACAGCTTTTTCAAAGCCACGGACAAAGAATATGGGAGGGGATCAAAATGACGAGGTGGTTTCTGCTCCATCGGCGGTCTTCTCACTTCAGTGATTGCCCTGGGTGGTGGTCTGACATAATTGACATTGTGTACCTCTTTTGGTGCCATCACATGTTTTTTTCCCTCTCTGACATCAGAGGAACTCCTTGATCTTAGGCCTTTAGCCAATGCATCTTCTATCTGAGTTCCGGTCTTAATGAGATGGTTGAAATCAAGGAAATACTGGATATCCATATGATGATAATATTGCGGCGACAGATTTTTCACCACAATTTTAATCTGGTCCTCATCTGACAGACGATGAGTCATCTGCGCATCTTTTCTCCTTCATCTGCGGATGAAGGAAGTGAAGGTTTCATTGTGACCTTGCTTCAATGCTTTGAGATCTCGCTTAGTTACGTCGATCCCCTCCTCCATGGAGAACTGCTCGACGAACTTATTGGCAATATTCTCCAAGGTTTTGATTTCTTCTGATTTCAAACTCAGGAACCACTTCTTAGCTGTTCCAACAAGGGATCTAGGGAATAGAAGAGCAACCTGCTCTGGAGATAAGCCGTGTTGCTGTAGAAGCGGAAGAACAGACATTAAATGGCTTCTAGGACACACTGTCCCATCATATTTATTCATATTTGGTACTTTGAATCTTAGAGGCAATGTGACTCCCAGATAAATCATGAAATCAGCCATATTCAACTTCTTCGGGCTTTGAAATTTTATGTTTTCCATCTCTTGAGTTAGCTTATCCAGTTTGTCTGTTATCACTTTGCTCTTATCAGATCTCTCTAGATGAGGAAGACAATTATCTTCTGCATATTGCTCATCTTTAAAGTCATCCTCAACAGTGAACACTGCCGGTCTAGTCATAGGAGGTGGAGGAGGTATGACCGGGGGTTGCCGAGGTGCATGCTCTTTGGAAGTAGACTCTCTGTCATTTTTAGCCTGACTATCTCTTCATTCATATTATTCATTTGCTGGAGCATAGCTTTCATCATTTCGCTCATTTCAGCCAGAGCGGTTCCAGTCTCAGCCATTTGTTCAGGTGTGGGTTGAACTGGTGAAAGTATTTCTTGGAAGTTCGAAATAGGTAACAAATGAGAGGTAAAAGAAGTAGGTGAGGAAGAATATCGACTCAGCCTGGAATCAGTAGACTGACAGGACCAGGTTGGTTTTGAAATGAGGGTTTTCTTAGGAGCAATGGCTGCTCAATCAAGAATCCTGTAATGGAAATATAAACACTAGATTAAAAATTTGATAATCGAGATAAAATATTCTGATCAAACAGTGACAAGAGAAACAGAAACACACTTTCATTGATAAAATTCAAATTGTGATTCAACGGATGAAAATATTAATCTTTGATCACAACTGGATAAGCAGACTGACAATAATGGGAAATGCAGAAATCAAGATGATAAAACATAATATAGATCCTCAAGGCTCCTCAATCTGAGCTCTCCTGCTTGCAGGCTCTTCCGATATTTCTCCACGTCGGATTTTAGATGCTAAAGAAAATCTCCTCTCCATATTTTTGTTTTCCCAAGCAGCCACAATGGATCTAATGAGATCAGGAGTGAGATCTTCACAAAGAGGAGGGACTATGGCTCCGGGAGGACATGGGATTCTCATAACCTGATGGAGAAATCGCATGGGTGCATAAAAAGAAGATTTCTCAATATCCATGAGGTAAACAAACGGATGTGGGTAGGTGCTTGTGAAAAGTTGGAAGCATGAATGACTCACCCAACGAAACTGGCTCTCCTCTACACACTGCAACCAATTGCGCCATTCATCAATGGACTGAGGTTGATTAGCTATTGGTTGCCATGCACGCAAATTCTTCAGGGTATACGGATTTTGGTTTTGTCGTTGAAGAACCTGAAGTTTCTCACCAAGCCAGACATATAGTAATTTAACACATCCACAGAAATTATCTTTGACTTCTTGAGAAGCAATAAGGTCTAGTCCCAAGAAGGTCTCTGCTAACATGGTGGGTATAGGATTCCTCCCCTCATTGATCTGATCTACCACTCCTAATAGGGTCAAAGATGCAACATGGGAGTTTCTGCGAAGAACGTGACGTGCGAAGACCATAAAGATTAAAGCGCTACGTCGACAATCCTGAAAACGGGAATTGGTAGGATCGACATTTTTGGAAAAAAGCTTAATCAGGTCTTGAACTTTCACGCACGTATCCGTTAGACACGGCAGAGCATCCACAGTTTCATTTTTGAATAGTTTGCAAAAGAGGTCACGAGAGGATTCTATTCTTGAAGGTTTGATCCAGAGTCCCTCAGATGGGAGCTTTAGCAGGGTACACCAGTCCTCAAATATGGGACAGAGTTCAAAAGGGCCAAATCGGAAGACATGAAGAACAGGATCCCAAAGTCCAGCGGCTGCTTGGAGAAACTTCCAATTTATATCACGACTGTTCAAATGAGTGAATGAATTGATGAAATGATCAGCCATGGTTCTCCTTGAATGCTCAGATGGAAGATCTTTAATGGTATCGGCTATCCAGTTATCCAACAAAATGTTCGCCATAATCAGACCTGACACAAAAATAGGACGGGATAATGAGGGAACGAAGATAACTTGGAATAAACAAAGAATAGGGATAAACTTAGCAATCAATAATAAAAAAGATACAATTGACAACGTCGAATGTTCCACTGATGATCAAAGATGATCAGAAATTCAGAAACGAGACCATGGTCACAAAATGACAAAAGTAAATCATAGACCGGATCTAAATATGGAAGATGAATGTCAAAACTGTATGATCCAGGAGATCAACAATGATAGGCTATGGTCATAGAGATAGTAGACAAACTGTCGACCATATCTAAAGACAAAACAAGCAAAAAATTTGATTAATACATACGCAATATGAATGACACAACAAAAGAATGGATAAATGAGGCTTGACTCTGAAGGATAAAAACAGGTAAAATTTATCATCACTGGGTCAAGGAATAAACCGTAGCTATGAGTGTGACAAGTATAAGCCACTAGCCAGGTTTAGATCTGAGAGATGAATAGACATGACAGATTGATTCAAGCCAGGAATCTCTACTAGAAAGTAGGTCATCATCTTATAATCAAGAGATATATGGACAAAAATCTCAATGAATAGAGCAAAAGATAGGCCACGACCATGAATATGGCAAGTAAAAGCCACTGGTCGGGTCTAGATCTGAAAAACGGACTGATACAACTGATTAGATTAGACAAGGAAACCTCACTAAAGAGTAGGCCCCAATCTGATAATCAATATATAGATATATACATATATATCCTAACCAGGGGCACCAACCATAAATATAATCCAGCAGAGTCAAGACACTTGACTCAAGACAGACATGTGAGTACACTAGGACTGCGTTGTAGCCACATAAGGTGAACCACAATAATCTATGGATAGGACATGGCTCCTAAATCTAGGCTCCAACATGTGTAAGTTACACATGTTCGTCTTTATATGAATGCAATATATATATATATAAGCACATGCAGATCCTAATTGGGTTTCACTAAGTCGGCAAATATATCCATATACATAATATATGTAAAATAAAAGTAGGGCTCCAGACTCAATATATCGGGTACTATGCTTATGATCCATACTTTAGATGTAAAACACAAGTATACCTAGTGTTATACATAGTAGCTTCATTGCTCATCGGCTGCTATAAACACAAGTACGCCTAGTGTTTATGGCTGCAGCACCGGCACATAGCTTGGAAATAGATACAACAATCCCATCAGGGTAATGACATCCCATCTGGCATGTATTAGTATCTATCCCATGGAGCCAATAATAATAAAATCAATAAAAGAAAATAAAAATAAAATGAAGTATGTTGTGCAGTGTGTGAATCCCTTGTTTTAAACACTTATTTGGTACCCCTGGATTCTAAGCGATTAAATTCTCATTTCACACGATTTTGGCCCAAATTTCTTCAAAATTAATTAAAATGGCATTTTAACAGAGTTAGGCAATATCTCGAAAGATCCCCAGCAGAGTCGCCAGCCTGTGGACCCCGATCCGAGAGAGGCGGGAGGACGAGTCCCCACGAGAGTCTCTCTCTCTCTCTCTGGATCATCCACATGAATAGAGAGCTCTGCCAAGGAACTCTCGAAAGAAGTGCCTCTCACAGCATGAGTGGTGATGAAAGGTGAGATACCTCTCGATTCGGAGACTGGCCCAGATTCGAGACGTACCTCAAACAAAGAAGAGTCGCTATCCAAGGAAGTAGGCCCTGGATCCCATACTATGCTCTATTGCAATGGATAACCAGAGATATAAAAGAAAGTTCGTGCCTGGTTACGAATTTGGAAGGTCCGAAGAGCACCTCATCCACCCAAGTGCAAGCACCTGGTCTCTTATGCCATTTACTTATTGATTTTGAAGAGTTTTGGGCGAAAGTCATACGCAATGGGAGCATAATCTCCAAGAAGAGGTCTATCTAATCATGCATGTCTCGGAGATGAATAATAAGCATACACAAAATAAATGAAAGAAGTGTCACCTAAAAGTAGCTAGATTTTGAGTGACAAGCCTAAATGATGTCTAAGTTCTGGTGTTCAAACACATGCTTGCTATAGCTAAAGGTATAAGGTCTGTACATGAAAGTAAGAAAACACAACAAAACACACAACACAAACCAACTCTATACACGACTTGACAAGATGAATCCTAAAACTCTAATGCAAAACTTGACTCGGACCAGAATAGCCATCCACTGTGGCTGCTCTACGTATCCCGGCCTCGGGAAGAATCAGAATCAACGTAGTTCGATGACCTATTCTAAACTACGATGCCTAACCATCTAGAACCGCTATCCTAGACTCGATCCACTAGACTCGACTGATTTTTTAAAGCTTTTCATACGATTGCTTGAATTCAAGTGAATTGTAATTTTTAGGACTCTCTATATGCCTTAACTAATGCAAGCTGATTAGTCTTAAGCTAATGCAGGTGGGCCCTACATCCTATGTGTATCTAGGCTATACAACCTAATGAAAATCATGGGCTGACTATATGCTTCCTAGTCTAGCCATCAGTTCGACTAAATGTCTAACCGATAAACTTGAGGCCTCCTAACTCTAAGAACACTCACATGACAGGACATACCAAATCAACACAAATAAGACAGACTCCTAACTCTAAAACACCCCAAACAGCTAAGACAGACTCCTAACTCTAGGGGAAGATCTTTTTGAAAAGGTTTTAAAGAAGTTTTGTATTTTTGGAAGGTTTGAAATGTTTATTTTTAAAGGTTTGGCTGGACCTAGGATGTGGAGCCCAAGCTGAACTACGTACCTTGTGGAAAGGGATCAAGCCAACGTAGTTCAGAACAAATTTTTCTAACTACACTCCTAATGACTCAAGATTTCTGAGATTTTTTATTTTTCAAATATTTTTCAAGTATTTTTGCTGTTTTGAAAATGTTTCAATGTTTTTTGAATTTTAAAGGATTTTCCCTTTTAGCCAAAGGGAAAACAAAGAGACAATCAGAAAGAAAAGAACACTCCTGTGATCCATAGCTTGGAGAAGTGTCAGATGAAAAGATGGAACCCTTTTAGCTTAAGAGTTGTCCTAGACCGGCAAATCAGTGTCTCAAATAAATGATAGAATGGAAGGAATCTCAAGAAGGCGTGAAAACCTACGAATACTGAATCAGGAATGAAGTTTTGCACTGCTTTTCTCTGAAAGAGTGTGCAAATGAAACAAAGCATGTCTCTCAAATGAAAATAGTCATTGGGATCAATGAGACATAGCCTGTCTCCTAAAAGAGAAGAATCAATTAGAGAATGAGACTGAGGTGAGTCTCTTAAAAGAAAAAGGATGAGACTAGACAAGTCTCCCTAAATGAAAAGATCATCTAATGAGACAAAACATGTTTCCCTAAAAATATATGACGAGTGAAACAAAAGAGACAAAGCCTGTCTCCCCAAAAGAATGGTAACCACTAGGATAAATGAGACACGGCCTGTCTCCTAAGAAAGGCTCTAGATAGCTCTTTCATTGCCCATGCAATGAAGGAGCCCAATGTCTTAAGGGATATATATCTAAAAGACTGAGCAAGTCTTTTAAATGAAAGAAATGAATACTACTTGGACTGAGCAAGTCCCCTAATGATAGGCTTGGGCTGGCGCCTTCATAGCCCTTGCAATGACAAGGACCTAATGTCTAAAGGTATATTTAACTAAAAGACTGAGCTAGTCTTCTATAAGAGAGAAAAAGGAAGGAAATGCTATTGGGACTATGCAAGTCCCCCTAAAGGATTTAACCAATCTCCTATAAGAATAAAACATATACATCTTTAAACATAAAAAATTAGCTCATATAAATGACATACCATTAAACACACGGAGTAACCCTAAATGCACAATGCAAAAAAAATATATATGAAAGAAATGAAAGTGTTCATTAATCATGAGAATAATTGAAATTTTGAGTCTTACCAGATACTACCATTGGTCACCCCTTACCATTAGAATGTAATCATGCACATGTTGTTCTAATAACTAATTTTCAACTCCAACTTATGATTCTTCATCCAATAAATGGGTTCATTATAAGAGAAATTTGGCATCAATACTCTCATATATGGACATGTATAGCTGAGTCTAAGGCAAATCTAAACATTAATAAAAAAAATGAATTCAAAAGCATCACGTAACCCAAAGAACTACTCTCTAATTAACCTTGTATTGAATAAAGATACAATGAACCAATATTTCTTACTATTACCATAACAGAAATGGATCAAGTCCATGTAATTATCAAGGTGCAATGTTGGAAAAAATGAAATATAAATCAAATCAGTTTACGAATGGAATAGATGACCTGGTCCCCATCTATTTAATAACTTTAATCCAAACAAAATAACTTATACATCAAATAACTTTGACATATTTCTTTTAATCTTTCAATGACTCATACCTCAACTAAGTTTTCTAATGAGTACAAGGCACAATTCGAGATATTGAGAAAAATAAAATGATATCCAAAAGAAAGCAAATTTATGTTCCCACCTTGCCCCATGTACTATCACTGATCTACTCCAGCTCACACCATTTGATAGACCTTAGATTATCGTAATCGGATTACAGATGTATAATGACAGGAAGGGATAGTAGTAAAGAATAACCATGAAAATCACATAAGTACATAAGAATTATAGGGAAAGGGTAGCAATTACAGAAAGAAAGCTAAAGGCTTCTCTTTCCTCCTCTATGGATCAGACCCTAAATCTACTCAACTAATTTTTTATAGCCCAGAAAATGTAAAAAAACTCCAAAAAAGAATGGTGATGGTAGTGGCCATTTGTGGGAAAGGTGGTTGAATGAGAAAAAGGGTAAAAAATGGAAGTACGAGTCAGATATTGATAAATTTAAAATAGATTTTAAATGACTGCAAGGGATGGCTGCTGTGGTGATAAAGATGAATGATACGCTTGATGGTAAAAAATAAAAAACAGAACTTGTGTTACCATTCAAGACCAAATGTAATTGATTATCACACAGATAAGACATATACAATAATATCTTATTAAAAGTTAAACCATAAAGGAATATGTTAATCTTTACAATATATGAAGCATGGGCTGAACCACTCTGAACTCTTTAACATATAAAGCATAGACTGAACTACAAAAGGATAAATTGATCTTCACAACATACAGAGTATGGGCTGAACTTTATATGTATAAGATGAACTTGTGTTACACAAAGCAAGGGCTGAGCTATGGGCTGGACTATGCAAAACAGGGCTAAAATATGGGTTGAATTGTGAACTTGTATTGTGTGCTAAAACAGGGCTGAACTGTGGACCGGACTGTGCAAAACAGGACTAAAATATGGGCTGAATTGTGAACTTGTATTATGTGCCAAAACAGGGCTGAACTGTGGACTGGACTGTGTAAGGACAAAACATGGTGAAAAGGGTGGAAATGAAGACTGTTAATATCATAGTGAAGTGAGGGATGCAAAACATCAAAGTGGTAGTGGGGCTGTAAATATCAAAGTGAAGAGATGGCTACCAAAATCAACATGGTAAGAGGGCTATGGATGTGAAAATCTGATGGGATTATGACAATTCAAACAACAAATTCTAAAATGCAAGTGAAGGAGTAACACTATAGCTACTTTGACATTTTTCAACCAAAACCCCTTGTGTTTTATAGTTCAGTAGGTTATTTCCATAAGGAAACATGAAGAAAGAAACACACATTTTCACAAAAATTCTCAACAAGATATCAAAAAGGCCTACAAAGATATCCCCCAACATCATCTTATTTTACATTAGCCTCAAAATAATAAAGAGCCGTGGATCAATATAAAATCCAAATCCATGAAATGAAAGCCTAAAAGGTACCCTGTCTATTCAAATCTATGAAATGAATTTGCCTTTAGTCAAGCACACCCTTAGTTTATCAGATCCATTTTGGGTTAAAATGCCAATACTCTAACCAATAGTACAAACATGAGCACCACTATTATAAGAAGCCTTCTACAGAGGAAGGTATCTTTGGATCCCTTTTCAAAATTAAAATTATTCTACAAAACTTAAATGATATGTAATATAAGGGTGAATGTGTGTAAAATGTGATCATGCATGTGGGTTAAACACTCTTCTATGTAACAGGGATTTCAAGATGAAACTACAATTTCAAAGTGATGAATTAAACCAAATAATGTTTTAACTACCAAGGAATGGATGAAGGTTATTCCAGAGTTGAAAAATCATAAGGTACCGAAGTAAGATTCCAATAAAGGATAGACATCTAAACATCAAAGTACTAAACATGACCACCAAAATAATTTGTGTGTGAAGACATATCTACAAAGAGAAAAAAAAAACACAATCAATTTTTTTTCTTAATGGCATAAATCAATCTAATCTATACTATCAACCCTAACCCCAACTGGTCATTATAGATACCGAAATTAGTGAAGAAGGCTAAAAGTCAATAAGATTTCAGGGTGAAAATTTCGGAAGGAATACTAATCATATCAAGCCAGATCGATCAAACAACCGACATTTTGTAAACACCTGAATATGAACGTACTGATATTATTTCATTTTTTCAAGCTTCATCACATAACACTAAAATGAACATAAAAGCTTGAGATCAAGCTAAATAATAATGAGATCAAAGTAGAAACATCTCTATCATCTATACGATCCTATTCAAATCACTGATCATTAAATACAAAAAGCAAAAATTCAAGAAATCCTTAACACATATAAATGTAGAATCATCCAACACTCTATTCATAGATGCCGAAACAAAGTAATCAAAAATTAACTTACCTCTTTTACTGCACTCCGTGAAAAATCATATGGAATAAGCTTTAAATCCTTTTCTCAACAAAGATCCAACTGGAATTCCCCCAACCTTGCCGAAGATGATTGAAGAAGAAAGAGAAAGTTCAGGTTTCAAGGTAAAGGATTTATAGATCTCTTGTTTTAAGAGTTTAAACTAGGGTTATTAGCTCAAATTAGGACCTCAAAGCTTGAAGGAGAAAATTTAGGATTTATAAGGTCTGTAAAAAAAGAAAAGAGTAAAGATTTGCGCAAGCTACAAATAAAGGAGGAGTTGATCGGACGCTTGCCGACGATCGCCCAGAAAAACACCACCGGAGAAGAAGAAAAGAACGAATACGGTTTGGATTATCAGATCTACTTTCTCTCTCCTCCTTTCTCACTCTCTCTGATTTAGATTTGAAAAAACCTAATTAAAAATGAGAAATGAAGATTAAACTGTTATTTATAGGCAAAGGTTGGTGCGGATATTGGCACTACCATTTTGATAGGTGCGCGGTTCGCGCAAAAATTTGATGGGCGCACGAAGAAATCGTGTCTTTTCTGCCTCAGGCCGCGTCCTTTCCAGGATAAATTCGCCCCCCCCCCCCTTCAGGATAAATTCACCGCCTTTTCTGGTTTACACTACGACAGCGCCTCGGCTCGATCGCTACGCAAACGCGCTCGGATTTTGACAAAATTTTGCAGGGACATAGATGAGACCGCTTAGGGTGAAGTTTGGGATCCTAATTCATTCATTTGGTAGGTTTTTTGCACAAAATGGAAGGCTTAGGGCACGGTCAAAATGGGGTGTCTACAAAACTCTTCTGTTGCAGGTCATTATGTGACTGTGGAACTGTTGAGGTCGTTGCACCCATTGCAGCCACAGTTGAGGATATCATGCTACTGTAAGCATTTTCTATTTATGAATATATATTTCTATCATATCTACAACTTAAGTTGTTTTGTGTAGCATTTTTCTAGTTATAATTATGAAACTCTATGCTTGTGGTGATCCAGGTACTTCAAATACCTAATGAAGAGGAGGATATGATTGTTGCGTATATGTTAGAGGAACCTGATTGAGGAAATGTTTCATGTAACATGCGGTGCTTACATCAGATTTGCAGCTTGCATGAAATTTGTACCTTTTAATTAATATACATTTTGGGTCATTCTGTGTGGATTGTTGCGTATATGTAAATTTTGACCGCCCAAAATATAATTTTAATTGGAGTTTTGGCTATATGTCGATCTGGTGATCAGCCATTGTTTCTTTGCAGGTTAACTTATGATCTTAAAACACTTTATCAGATTTTAGTGGAGGAGAAGATGATTGATAGGGGACCCATTACAAATTTTCAACAACCCAAAGGGTCCATTGGGCTCGTTTCTTCAATTGCTATGAGAGTGGTTGTGTGGGTAGAAAAAAAGCTTATTATATGAGAGATTGAGAGGTGTGCTAGGCTCCATGTCCAATATTTTCCTATATTTTCTTAATTGCAAACCAATGTATTTGGGCATATTCTTCAACCTTTATTTGATTGGACTATTGGGCCTACCTTGATTTGTATCAGATTTAAAACAACCCTTTTAAAAAAAAAATTAAATCTGATGGAGTTTGGGCTCACTGAGTTGGGCTGAAGTCCCAATCTGACATCATGAACCGTCCACAATTATCTCATAAGTGGTTCCTGATTAAGCATTATTACTCCACATTTTGTACCTTTTTTTCTCTCCTTATTTGAGGAGTACAAAACGACTAGCATGTCACAGGAGATAATAAAGATCGGGGAAATTGCACAACAATTTTAGCCGAAATAACAAGAAGCCTTGAACAATGTTTCAACTCCAACTATGAAAATAACTACATTATAAACAACCCCATCATGTTTCAACCCAATTTACAACTGTCATTTCCAGAAAAAGATGAAAAAAAGAACCTACAAAGACTAATACTTAAAGCATCAAAATTTCATGCTTTAACATGAACAAGGTACAAGAAAAACAAAATCCCTATAGCTGCTAAGACTTTAAGCAAGCTATTTTCATTCTTGAGGAAGGTGATCTCATGCGTTAGGCAGGCGATCCCATTCTTAAGGAATGTAATCTCCTTCTCAACTGCTTTGATATGTTCTTCGTTTATCCCCTTCTCGCCATAATCTGCGCATCCGGTGTTGAACCTTTCCTCCCTACTAGGCCCGGCCTCGTCATCCCAACAAAAATATTTACAATTGTGGCCCAGCATGTTATTTAAACATTACATTCCCACAAGTTTTCCAACAACTTTTTCAAAAAAGAAAATAGATAACAAGTATGGAATTTTACTCACAGGATAATCAGCACATGGCAAAAATGGACGGCCTTGGTTATTATTTTTGTTGGTCCAAGTGATTCTTCGAACTAGTGGCTTTTGACAATAACATAAGTTCGAGTCAAATCCATCGCATAATGTACCACTATTATTGCTTGAAGATGCCATTATGTTTCAATTTGTACTACAAGATAATTGGTATTAAAAAAATTCACATAGTCCCAAACAACATAAAACTAAGTAAGCAACTTGGAAACAAATGAGCATGAGTAAGAAGCAACTTGGAAACAAATGAGCATGAGTAAGAAGCTATAGAATGGGCCATTGCACATTGCAATCCAGTGGAGATAAAAAAATGGTAATGTAAGGCTATAGAATGGGCCATTGCACATTGCAATCAAGTGGGACTTAATGGTAACATTGGACATTGCAATCCAGTGGGACTTAATGGTAATGTAAGGCTATACAAATCCCCATACTCTTCCCAATATTAATGGTAATGTAAGGCTATAGAATGGGCCATTGCACATTGCAATCCAGTGGAACTTATTGGGTAAGAGCTTCAAAGTGTTGCCCCAGCCCTCTAAACTTCTAGTCACTAGTCATGCACAAACTTACATTCAAAGAACAGTACTAGAGGATATTCAACATTGGTCTATAAATGAGAGAAAACACTAATTTTTCAGAGTTTGCTTGTCTATTAATTTCAGAGTCTGTTGTTGCTACATCTTGCAACCCTGAAAACCAACTCATGGAGCAAATGTTCTTTGAAAGTACCAACTCCAAGATACAGAAAGCTACATCTTGCAAGACATTCAGCAAAAAGCACAAGATACAGAACAATGGCCTAATATTTCACAATAGAAACCCTAAAGAAATTATGGAGCGAAAAAAAAATCATATATAGAAGCATCGACCAGATCATGAGTTCTTGAATAAAGAAGAAAATCCCAAATTGGGAACATGAATTAGACAATCAATTTAACTCTCCATACAACGGTTTATATGAAAATTTGAAGTGATTTTAGCGGGCAACGAAATACCTGAGGAGCAGAATTTTATGAAAATGGAAAAATGAACCAGATCTTTTGTTTAGATGAAAATGGAAAACCCTAAAAAAGTGAAGAAGAAAGGGAATACAAAATCTGATGAGAGAGATGAGATATATCTAGGGTTTTCTCATATGACAAAAAGAAAGAGATTAAAAGAGTTAAAAGACTAACCTGCATAAAACTGGTTCGAGGGAGACTTGAAACCCTCCTGGTTCGAGAGAAATCAGCTTGAAACCCTCGGTTTTTTTGACAGAAATCGTTGGGGTCAGTAGCCGTGGAAGAGAAGAGAGGCGTATTGAAATTCCAAGGGTGGTCCCTAATTGGCAACTAATGAGGAGTGAAAATTAGGTTTCTAACAAGTTTTGATCTTTTGAAAACTTAAACCTAAATTGAAGATTAAGAGATCAAAAAGAAATTCAAGCACACAAGTTAAATCTAAAGGTGCAATGCAAATAAAGAGCAAGAGTTCAAGAGAGAGTGCACCCGAGATTTAAAGTGGTTCGGTCATCAAAACGCCAGGACTACTCCACTCCACCAACCAAACCCGTTGATGGCTTCACTATGTGATCTTCTTAACTTCGGCGAAGATCGGTGCCGATTACAAATTCTGATTACCTTTAACCTTGGTGGCAATCTTCACCACGGAGAGTGAGCTACGCTTCTCCGAACACTCGCCCGATACAAAGTTCTTGATAAGAAAGAAAGAACAAAAAATCCCTCACAAGGGTTTACAAGAATTGCAGAAGATGTACAAATTGAGCCTATGATCCAAATCCTACGCTTTAGAGGATGAGAGGCATAATCAAGTTTGATTTACTCTTTGGATGTTCAAATGGAGTTTAAGAGTGTTAGGATTGATCATTTAGAAGTTGGGAATACCCATATATATAGAAAAACCTAAATATGACCGTTTGGTGGCATAGTGGTAATTCTGAAGAAAACACCAACTGATATAAATCTGACCGTTATTAGTGTTCTCGGAGTTCCGAGAATATTTCTCGGAGTTCCGAGAATATTTCTCGGAGTTCCGGGAATACAAACAGAAGATGAAAAATGTCTACTGGACCAAATCTCGGAGGTCCGAGAATTCTCTCGGAGTTCCGAGAAGCCTATGTTGAGTAGATTTTCACTTCTTGTTTTTGGGCTTCCAATTCTCAACCAAGATGGGATTGCTATGGGTTTCAAAATTCTAAACTAGGATTGGATCTTAGTACAATCTAATATAACTTTGATCTTCAATGGATTCTTCAAGTCTTCATTTGTCTTGGACTTCGATGTCTTTGGCCTTCATGATGTGGTCCAATGAGATCTTCTTGGCCTCAATCCAAGCAATGTTGTCTTAGCACCAATGTGATCTACAACTTAGACAATCAAACACATTAGTGATCATAAATCACTTTTGTATTGGAATCATCAAAATAAGATGGGAATGCCAAGGTGGAAACCATTGGGCTTACAATCTCCCCCTTTTTTATGATGATAAGCACAAGAGATTTTCCAATAAAAGGCATTCACATTTTTCTTACACTAGAATTCTCTCCCCCTTTGGCATCAATAAAAAAGATTGGGGTAAAAGAAAAACAAAGGGATGAAATATTCAATTTAAAGCTCCCCCTTTTTCAAGGAAAAAGACAAACCTAGAACTCCCCCTATTGAGAATTTTTATTCAACATAAGAGGGGATATTTTAATTATCCATAGAAAGATATTCAATTTTAGAGCAAAAACCCCTAATCTAAGCACATATGAAGATAATCATATGTGGGCTTTGGGAACCCAAGATTTCTTGGTTCCAGCACTATCCCTAATCTTAAATGCACATTGGAATTGGTAATGACCATTTATTCCACAATAATGGCATCTAACATGAGGGTTAGATACGCTAGTCCTATCATATGCATGTTTAGGTCTTTGACTAGTCTTCTTTAAGATTATGTCAATAATTTTGTCACCATTTAAGAATCCATGGAGACATAATCTTAATCTTTCATTTTCATTATGAAGATGGGTTATTTGATTTAGAAAATCATTAAATTCATCTTCATAAGATTTGGAAGAGCTTGCCACATCTTGGAGTTTTGCAATTTGGCAAGTTTTCTCATCCAAATAACTCTTAAGGGTTTCAATCTCAAGTTTAAAATTTTCAAGTTGTGCTTGAGATTTGGAAGAAGATTCATTTTTCAAAAAATTAAGTTCATTTTCTAATTTTGAAATGGATTTCTTTTAAACTTTATTTTTAGAAATTTGAGAGTACAAGGTTGAGCACAATTCATCATATGATATTTTTTCACTATCACTACTAGATGAATAACACAAGGGGTTAGAGTTTACCTCATCTTCATGGGTGAGTGCCATGAAGCAAAGATCATCCTTTTTATCTTCCCCTTCGCTTGAACTCTTTCCCGATGTGCTAGTAGCATCCCATCCGGCGGCAAGAGCCTTATGTTTCTTCCATTCCTTCTTTCCCTTGTATTTTGAGGAAGATGACTTGAGAAGTGGACAATCCGGTCTTTTGTGTCGGGTCTTCTTGCAATTATAGCACCTTATTCCTCCTTCTACTTCACTTTCTTCTTTCTTCTTTGTTTTATCCTTTTTATGTTTCTTTCTCCATAAGCTTTTAAATTTTCTTAAAGCTTCTTCTTCATCGCTATCCGCCTCGCTAGAGGATGATGAGTTCGCTTGGGAGGCTTTTAGAGCTAGAGATCGACTCTCTTTTTCTTTCTCTTTCGGCTTCTTCTCCTCTTATCGGCTAGTGAGGAGCATCTCATGGGTGATGAGAGATCCTACAAGCTCCTCCATGGTTAGCGTCTTGAGATTCTTTGATTCTTGTATGGCGGTTACCTTTGGATCCCAATATGGAGGAAGAGACCTAAGCAACTTACTCACAGGCTCATCAGTAGGATAAGATTTACCAAGATTAGCCAGTTCATTAGAAATTTTAGAAAAACGTGTATACATTTCGGAAATGCTTTCGTTTTGATCCATTCTAAACATTTCATATTTGCTCTTTAACAAGTTTATTTTGGAATCTTTAACTTGTGATGTTCCCTCATGGGTAACGGCAAGTGTATCCCAAATAATCTTGGCGGAATAAAAAAGAGCAACTCGATTAAACTCCTCCGTAGATAAGGCGCAAAACAAAGAATTTATAGCTTTGTAATTTAAATTTGCATGCCTTTATTCTACCGTATTCCATTCTTCAAATGGTGTGGAAGGCAAAATGTATCCATTTTCAACAATATGTCAAAGTTCCACATCTATCGAAAGAAGATAGATGCGCATCCTTGTCTTCCAATGTCCTTAGTTGGACCCATTAAAGAAGGGAGGTCTAGTTGTAGAATGGCCCTCCGGAAGTCCGGTTCCATTTCTATCCGCCATTTCACAATTAGAAAGTTGCCAAAAGATGTTATGATCTTTCCCTTGGTGAAATTTTTAAAGAAAAATTTACCAAAGATTTATAGAAAATAAAATCTTTTAAGAGCCTTTGCTCTGATACCAAGTGAAATTCCAAGAGTGGTCCCTAATTGGCAACTAATGAGGAGTGAAAATTAGGTTTCTAACAAGTTTTAATCTTTTGAAAACTTAAACCTAAATTGAAGATTAAGAGATCAAAAAGAAATTCAAGCACACAAGTCAAATCTAAAGGTGCAATGCAAATAAAGAGCAAGAGTTCAAGAGTGCACCCGAGATTTAAAGTGGTTCGGTCCTCAAAACGCGAGGCCTACTTCACTCCACCAACCAAACCCGCTGATGGCTTCACTATGTGATCTTCTTAACTTCGGCGAAGATCGGTGCCGATTACAAATTCCGATTACCTTTAACCTTGGTGGCAATCTTCACCACGGAGAGTGGGCTACGCTTCTCCGAACACTCGCCCAATACAAAGTTCTTGATAAGAAAGAAAGAACAAAAAATCCCTCACAAGGGTTTACAAGAATTGCAGAAGATGTACAAATTGAGCCTATGATCCAAATCCTAAGCTTTAGAGGATGAGAGGCATAATCAAGTTTGATTTACTCTTTGGATGTTCAAATGGAGTTTAAGAGTGTTAGGATTGATCATTTGGAAGTTGGGAATACCCATATATATAGAAAAACCCAAATATGACCGTTTGGTGGCATAGTGGTAATTCTGAAGAAAACACCAACGGATATAAATCTGACCGTTATTAGTGTTCTCGGAGTTCCGAGAATTTTTCTCGAAGTTCCGGGAATACAAACAGAAGATGAAAAATGTCTACTGGACCAAATCTCGGAGCTCCGAGAATTTCTCAGAGTTCCGAGCTCGGAGCTCTGAGAATTCTCTTGGAGTTCCGAGAAGCCTATGTTGAGCAGATTTTCACTTCTTGTTTTTGGGCTTCTAATTCTCAACCAAGATGGGATTGCTATGAGGGTTCCAAGGTGTTGGAACACCACAAGGACAATCTCTTATACATTTAGGGTGTGTGAGATTAACTTAATTATGCCTTTCAAAATCCTAAACTAGGATTGGATCTTAATACAATCTAATATAACTTTGATCTTCAATGGATTCTTCAAGTCTTCATTTGTCTTGGACTTCGATGTCTTTGGCCTACGTGATGTGGTCCAATGAGATCTTCTTGGCCTCAATCCAAGCAATGTTGTCTTAGCACCAATGTGATCTATAACTTAGACAATCAAACACATTAGTGATCATAAATCACTTGTGTATTGGAATCATCAAAATAAGATGGGAATGCCAAGGTTGAAACCATTGGGCTTACACGTATTCGTAGGGGGGAAGAGAGATTCGAAGAGGGAGCCTTGAAACCCTGGTTTTTTTTGACAGAAATCAGTGTGGTGGAGAGAAATCTTGAAAGCCCTTTCTTAAGAAACAAAAAATAAATCAAATAACTCACCTCTGTGTTGGGAGAGAAGCAGATCCGCCGTGAGCTTGAGGCCGTAGAGGGAGGATGGTTCTTGGAGAAGCAGAGACGAGAGGGGGAGAAGCAGAGACCCTAGACTAGCCAATGGGAAGGTTGCGTGGAAACAAAACCTCTTTTCTTTCTTGTTTTTGCGTTATATGTGGGCCACCCTAAACCAGCCAATGGGAAGCTTTCATAAAGCCTTCAGCGCATGAAACTTTGGTGCGCTTAAGCGTGTCAACAGTTTTCTCATATATACGAGGAAAGTTTTTCTAGTCGGCCTACTAGAGAAGCTTCTCTAGTCCGACGACCAAAAACACAGTGGGCCCATGTTGTTTGGATGATCCAAAGTATTCATTTGATGGGCTCTATCATAGATAGGGTGTGCCCGAAAAATCAGCTTCATAGGATCATCCTAGCCCTTCGATATGTGGAGGTTAAAAACATAGTGACCCCACATTGTTTTGATGATCCAAAGCATTCATTTGATGGACCCTGACATAGATAGGATGTGCCTAAAAAATCATCTCCATAGGATCATCCTAACCCTTCGATTTATGGAGGTTAAAATGGACGCGTATAAACTCCACAAATCTGTCCATTTTTAACCTCCACAAATCAAAGGTTTAGGATGATCCTATGTGGCTGATTTTTTGGGCACACCCGATCTATGCCAGGGCCTATCAAATGAATGTTTTGGATTATCCAAATAATGTGGGCACATTGTGTTTTTTGGTCGGCGGACTAGAGAAGCTTCTCTAGTCGGCCGACTAGAAAAACTTTCCTCATATATATATAAGGAATCCTCTAAGCCGTGGTGCTGCCACGTGTCACCCCCTCTCCATCCCGTATATTACAAAGGTTTCTAAAATCGCAATTAACGCGCAATTAGGGGTGCGTCTTCGGCAACGCTTCTCATTCTCGCCTACTTAATACGGCAAGAAACAGATTGATGAGAATCTTGGGAAGCGATAATTTGTGGCTCCCTAAAATTATAGTCTAAAAAGAAGTGCCATGTGGCATTGCCTATGCATGCCGTATATTACAAAACAAAAAAAGAAAACGAAAATCTCCACTATATCCCACCTTTTTGCACTCTTTGGAGAAAAAATCTACCATCACACATTTTTAGCAAAATTGTTTCTATTATTTGAGAAAAAATCTCCACTACATCCCTCCTTTTTAGCAAAATTGTTTCTCTCTCAATATCCCACATATATTAGCAAAATTGTTTCTATTTTTTTGGAGAAAAAATCTCCACTGTATCCCACTTTTCTAGCAAGATTGTTTCTTTCTCTAATGTATATTACCTTATGCATCCCATATCTTTGCAAATATTTCCCAAAACCGACTCTTCATATTCCACTAAAGCGTAATGAATTCTGCATATAGAATTTCAGAAATTTTTTTAGGGAAAACTACTAAAAACCCCCTGTATCAAAACTTATCTACAAGATTCCCCTAAAATTTTCTTAATTACCAATATTACCACCTTCTACCTTGAGTAGCTTTTATTTTTTTTTCTTTACCAAATTTACCCTTGAAATTAGATGAAGTTACTTTTAATCAGATGAGTAAAAATAGCAAGATACAAATCCCTAAAATCTCTCCCCTCTCAACGTGTTGATTTTCATTAAAAATCTGTTTAGTTTCTCCTTGGTTTTCTTTCCACAGGAATTTTCTTGGAAAATTTTTCCGTGGAAAATTTGTTGGAATATTTTCAATGATGGACTTTTTACACCTATGCAGCATGGGTGGGGCCCATTATTTTAAAACACATTTTGATAGGGTGACGCCCATCACTTTACACCCATGCATAACATGCCTAGCCATTTTACAGCTCAGGTTTTGATACGACCACGATTGAAACAATTTTGATAGGGTGAGACCCACCATCTCTACTTTTATCCTTGCATTGGCTTGGGGCCCACCATTTTCTTCACGTTTTGATGTAGTGGGTCCTATGATCGAGGCCCAATTTCAGACACAAGTGGGGGCCAACCATTTTACACCTCATGTTTTGATGAGGTGGGTCGCATGATCTCCACTGAAGTTCATGAATAATTCAAATTAAGCTAATTTGAGGCGCCCATTGATCCAAGTTTCTGATATTTGATGCAGATAAGAAGAAATCATTTGATATAGTTGCTCAGGCAGTAGTACGGAGAAATGCGTCGTTCACAAAGATATTAAACCTTCAAACATCCTACTCTCTTCGAACAGGAAGCAGAAAGTGAGTAAGATTTTCTGATTTCTTTTAAAAATAATGGCTGTGAAAATGTTTACTATCATAATTCGGGTGATTTGCAAATTTCAAAATTCAGTTGTTTTTCATTTTGGGATTTGATTTTTGAGTTTTCTGTTTGAATTCGTGGGATTTGGGTTTTTTTTTACTTACTTTTAACGTGGCCCTGTTCATGATTATTTTTTATATTGGAGGGTTGTTTTCTCTGATTGTTTTTTTTTTCATTGATGGGTGAAGAGAGCTGGACTTGGTATACTAATATTTATTGGAGAAATATTCAATTGTTGCTAAACATTGCCTAAAGATCATATCCTTTCATCTAATATCTAAAGCTAAAATTCACAAAAGATGCATTGGAAAATGGGATTCCTTTGAGATTGGCAAAGAATTCAACAGCCATACCATTCAATAAAATCATAAGCTAAAACCTTAAGTGAAAGAAATGCGAAAAAGAAATGCACGTCTAAATATTTGCTAAAATCCATGATAAATCAGGAAGAAACTGATATCGGAAACATTTATGGAATTTATCATCAAGCCATGAGACTTTTCGAAAGCTACGCCTAGACTGACTTGCAAATGTCTATTGAATAATTCTAACTCTATTATTGTTCTTTGTTATTCTGAGATCCCAAGGTTTAATTTCTCTCTTTCGGGAAAAAATGTAGATTGTGGTCTCTATCCTTTTTAATGATTTCTGAGCTGATCTATGATTGGATTGTTCCTTTGACTGTTTCTTTCCTTGAAAATTGGTTTCTGTATTTTTCTTCCATTTTATGGCAGTCCGAAAACTTTATACTTATTGAGGATAGTAAGAACTCTATGTCCCCCATGCTCATTAAAATATGAAGAAGCTCATAACAAGCCCCTATAGTAATTTATGAAGAAAAATGATATCCAACTCAATTAATGTTTTTCTATATGAAGCTTGGAAGCCCCTCTTGGAAACAGATTGTTAGGTACCTTACCAATACGCCAAAAGCTCCAGAGCTGATGGAACGCGTTAGGCAAGGCCCTTTAAACCTGTCACATATCAGGCTGGGTCTCACCCAGTCACATACCTAGGCCGGGCCCCACTTAGTGTTGGGTATATATAATATAACCCATGTATGTTCTAATATAAGCCCAATAGGTAATGGATCAGGTGTAGTGAGCCCATTTGGGCTGGAGCCCATTAACCTCTTATAACCCTAGTGTATCTCTATATATAGGGGCTGGAGGCAACAAACTTGGTATTCCAAACTAGATACCTTGGGTGTAATGCTTTAAGCATCCTTGCTTAAACCCTAATTACACTAACAATCTTAAAGCATTATATTTTAGGGTTTCTCCGTTTGATTTTTGAAGAACATCGAAACATCCTCTATTCCCACAAAGGAAGAGACATCGTTTGTTGTTTTTGTGCGTGGTTTTTTCCTTAATCCCTCAGAAACAAGAAGGGCGTTGGATCTTCTCTCAAGAAGGAGGAGGAACAAGAAGTCGTCCCTCTCGTGTTCGTTTCTTGGGCGTCTCTCTTGGAATCTAGATTTTGGACGTCTGATCGGATTTCCCAAATTGGATTCACGCATTGAGAAATCTGTTGGCATCAAGGAGGAGGAAAAGCCGCTGCACCTTCGTTTTTCTCTCTTCCCCACCAAGTTCGCCTACCAACAGCCCTCTGTTTCCATAGAGTTGAGACATCGATTAAAACCCATGTCTCTCTTTCTCGTTTCTCTGTTTCTGGGTTTCTAAAAAGGACGGTCTTGGGTATAGGGTTTCTCATCTTGCAGATCTTGTAACCCTCTCTCGTACCCATTTGAAATTCACAATTTTTTTTAAGAATTGAATCTGCACCAGGTACGTCTAATCTGTTTCTTGAAGTTTTGGCTTCAGATTACAAGCAATTGAAGGCCTTGATCTTCTAGCCCTAATTTAAGAACAAGAACAGAGGACGAGAAATTGCAGAGAAGGTTTGGGGTTCCACCCTCTGGCCACCCAAAGAATCCGATCCTCGACCCCCTTTCACTCCCACATAATTAGGTTGGGCGTGGATTTCTTCGACCCACAGATTTTAATTTGGGTTTCGTTCTATTGTTTTTGTGTGGAGAAACTCAAATTATTGGCGTCGAATCTCTCTGCACCACCAGTGGGTATTCTCGTCTTGACGGAAGAAGGTTTGTTGGGGATCTCACAGCAGTGAGGTCGGGGTTTCTTCTCTCTCGGTGGTTTTTTTAGCTATTGCCGAATGTTGGATTCGGTTCTTGGTGAGACCGAAGTTGACACTTGATTCTTTGATTTGCCTTGGTGGAACCGACGCTGAAAATTCTTTCGAGGATTGGTCCTTAGCTTTCGGTTCTCGGATTGGGTTCTTGCGATTCGCCAACCAGGTGCACTCTTTCCACTTTTAATTTCATCTTAAATATCCAATGGAAAAGATTTCTATGCCTCTTGAGATGGTCAAACTTCACTCCTTTGGTGGATCTGAGTTTAACTCATGGAAGCGAAAGACTCAATTCAGTCTAAAATATATGAATTGTTTTTACACCGTTTTGAGTACCTTTGCTGAGACGGATGAAGAAGTTGATGAATCTCAATGGCTTAGAGATGAGGATTTCTGCAAAGACTACTTGTTGAATTGTCTTTCAGATCGTCTTGCAGAAACCTATAGTAAATTTAACACTGCTAAAGCAATATGGGACAACTTAGATGCTCAATTCAAGAAGGAGGAGGAATTGTCCAAGACCCATCTTGTGGATTTCAAGTTTCAAGAAAACAAGGAAATCACTTCTCAAGTGAATGATCTAGAGAATTTGAGATCTAAGTTGCATAATGAAAAAATAGTTGTCTGTGATTCGTTTCTTGTGGGTGCAATTATATATAAGTTACCATCTGCATGGCATTCTTTCAAAACCGAGATGTATAGGAAAAAGGTGCAAGTGGGACTGGATGATCTCAAACGATTCATTCGAATCGAAGATGAGAATCGAGCTAGGAATAACTTGGAGATGGTTAGACAGCAACAATCTGCTGCTAACGCGGTAATATATCCCAAGAAATTTCCTCGGAAATCCAAGTCACCTAAAAGTGAATATCCCAAGTTGGAGGCCAAAAAGACTATCTTTCAGAAAAAGAAGGACAAGTGCCACAACTGTGAGAAATGGGGTCACTTTGCTGCAGAGTGTAAACAACCTAAGAAGGCTAAATCTGACACACCACAAAAGGAAGCTCATATGATGGTGGGCAGTGCTGCGCCTAAGAATTTTATTGCCATGTTAGGCAATGGTAAGGCCAGTACTTCTTCAGACTGGTGGTTAGATACAGGTGCCACCTGCCATGTTTGCAACTCGAAGAAACTACTTACGGATGCTGTTGGCGTGAAAGAGACCGTTACAGTGGCTAGTGGAGCTGAGGCAGAGGTGACTCACACTGGAACTGCGAACCTGGTCCTTTCTTTAGGTAAAATACTAACTTTAAAAAATGTTAAAGTAGTTCCTGCTATTCAAAAGAATTTAATTTCTATTAGTCTTTTAGACAATGCTGGCATGTGTTCATCTTTTTTTGGGTGGTAGGGTAACTTTAACTGTTAACTCTTATTATTTTGGCTGTGCTTTCTTAATCGATGGTATGTATAGACTGAGTTTAGCAAATGAAACCGTTAGTCAGGTTAGTTCCACTTTGATTGATCCTAAGTTGTTACACACTAGATTGGGACATGTGAACTATAGGAAAATGGTCAAACTTGCTAAAACTTATAATATACCTTTAGATACATCGATTAGATTTGACAGGTGTGAAGTGTGTGCACAAACCAAGATCACTAGAAAACCTTTTCGTTCGGTTTCTAGGAGCACACAACTTCTTGAGTTAATACATTCTGACCTCTGTGACTTTAAAAGTTTCACTACTCGAGGTGGTCGGAAGTATTTAATCACATTTATAGACGATTTTTCTAGATATTGTCATATTTATCTCCTAAAATCGAAAGATGAAGCTTTTGATAAATTCAAACTTTTCAAGAATCGTGTTGAAAATCAATTGAACTTGAAAATTAAGCGATTTAGGAGTGATAGAGGAGGAGAATACACTTTGACAGAGTTCATGGAATTCTGTGCCTCTCAGGGCATAATACTTGAAACGACTGCTCCTTACTCACCTCAATCTAATGGCATAGCTGAACGTAAGAACCAGACGTTAACTGAAATGTTAAACTCTATGTTATTGACAGCTGGCATGCCTACTAGCTATTGGGGAGAAGCAGTTTTAACTGCAAATCACATCCTGGATAGAGTACACCACTCTAAGTTGACCACTACTCCTTATGAGTTATGGCATAAACATCCTTGTAGATATGACACTCTTAAGACTTGGGGCTGTATTGCTTATGTGAGGATACAAGACCCTAGGAGACCTAAGGTAGGACCTAGAACAAACGCTTGTGTTTATCTAGGTGGTGCAGCAGATAGTGCTGCTGATCGGTTTTTGGATCTATCTACCAATTTGGTTATAGAATTTAGAGATGCAGTATTCTTTGAGAATAAATTTCTCAGAGATCATGGTTTGAACCTACCTGACGATACTGAAATTGTTACAGAATCGCATGTAGAGTTTGAACAGAATACTTCTGACACCTGTCCTACACTGATTTCTACATCAGAACCTTTAAGAGTTTCTACAAGAGATAGAGTACCCAAGAACTTTGGTGAGGACTTTGTGACCTACCATGTAGAGAATGATCCATCAACCTATAAGGAAGCGATGAGATCTAGGGATTCTTTGTTGTGGGCAGAAGCCATTGATGATGAAATGAGCTCTCTGCCAAAATCAAACTTGGCAGCTAGTCGATTTGCCAAAAGGGGCTAAGACTGTGGGCTGTAAGTGGATTTTGAAGAAGAAACTTAATCCTGACGGATCCATAGCTCGGTATAAAGCACGTTTAGTAGCTAAGGGCTATACTCAAGTCAGTGGGATAGACTACTTTGATGTTTACTCACCGGTCTGTCATTTGGCAACGATAAGAATTCTTCTTGCTTTGGCTTCTATTGAGAAGTATGTTGTGCATCAAATGGATGTAAAAATGACTTTCCTTAATGGAGACCTCACAGAGGAAATCTACATGAACCAACCTGAAGGGTTTGTCATGGAAGGTTTCGAGAACAGAGTTTGTAAGTTACACAAATTTTTGTATGGTCTTAAACAAGCACCTAAATTGTGGCATCAAAAATTTGACAAGGTAGTAAAGAGCTTTGGTTTTCAAACCAGTTACTCAGATAAATGCCTTTACTATCGTTCTGTGTCGAATAAGGTTGCAATTATTTGTTTGTATGTAGACGATATGTTGATTCTTGGTTCTGATCTCTCTGTAGTGAGTGACGTGAAAACCACTTTGGCTCAAGAATTCGACATGAAAGATCTTGGTGTGGTTGACACCATTCTTGGTATGAAAGTAAGTTTTGAAAGGCAAGGGATTACTCTTAGCCAAGCCCATTATATTGAAAAACTACTTTCTACATGGGGATACAGTGCGTGTAAACCGATTGAGACACCATTTGATTATATCAAGAAGTTGATCTCTAATGACGGAGACAGTGTGAATCAGTTAGATTATTCTAAACTGATTGGTAGTCTCATGTATGCTATGAGTTGCACTAAACCAGACATAGCCTTTACAGTTGGCATGCTGAGTCGTTTCACTAGTAATCCTGGCCATGAGCACTGGGATGCCCTTCTGAGGCTGATGAGATACCTTAAGGGTACTCAAGGATATGCTCTATGTTATACTGGCCATCCTCCTATCCTGGAAGGGTATTCTGATGCATCATGGGGCTCAGAATCAGGAGACAGTAAATCTACCAGTGGTTATGTTTTTACACTGGGTGGAGCCGCTGTTGCATGGAAGTCAAAGAGACAGACTTGTATTGCTCTGTCATCTATGGAATCTGAACTTTATGCTTTAGCTTCTACAGGAGATGAAGCAGAGTGGATAAGAGATCTGATCCTGGACATTCCATTGACCCATTTAAAGATTAACTCTTTAAGTTTGTTCTGTGATAATCAAGCTACAATTACGATTGTGAAAAACTCACTCTTTAATGGTAAGAGGAGACATGTCAGGCTGAAACATGCCACGCTGAATTATCTTCTAGAACAAGGTATTATCACTTTGGTTGATGTGCGATCGAAGGATAATATGGATGATGCTCTTACGAATGGACTGAACAAAGATCGAATATTCAAAACTGTGGGGGAGATGGGGTTAAAGACTGTGTAGACGTGTCTTAACCTACATTCCTATTATTTTGAATTTTTTGAATCTCCCTATCTTGGCCAAGATAAGCACTTGATATGTTTCAATGATGTTTACAGTTATCTTTATGTCATTCCACATTTGATGACATGTCCTTCTTGGGAAAGGTTGTTTCATTCCAAACTTGATGATACAGCTTAACTCAATTTGGATATGATGCATGTAACATTCCAAATGGAAACATGGAATGGTTCTTTGTAAAAGAAACTATTTAGGTCTTGTTCTTGATTGAAACTTGACATTGATGCTTATTGATATTAACATTTGTTTTTTCAGCCATTATGAAATTGTACTAAGTTCTTCTGGTAGAACTAGATACTTTTAGTAAAATACACAAATGATTGGATTCATTTTTTAATGAAATTAATATTTGATAATTTACAGGAGTTGGCGAAAATGGAGGAGATTGCCTCAATTTGGATCTTGATGAGGATTACTTACTTGATGAGTGAATCCTTATAGCGCAGTGGAACTATTATTTTCTTTTCCGTTGTTAAATAGTTCACCTACATATGAAACTGCTTATGTTTGAGTTTAGATTATTTCTAAAACTTTTGGTTATTCTTTAAAGTTTTTGTTTTCAATTGGATTACAAATCTTTATTGATATGGTGATATGGGTGCTTCAATAATTTTGTTTGGACATCACATTATCTATCTATTGGATTGTGCTATATGTAGAACATAGGAGGAGATTGTTGGGTATATATAATATAACCCATGTATGTTCTAATATAAGCCCAATAGGTAATGGATTAGGTGTAGTGGGCCCATTTGGGCTGGAGCCCATTAACCTCTTATAACCCTAGTGTATCTCTATATATAGGGGCTGGAGGCAACAAACTTGGTATTCCAAACTAGATACCTTGGGTGTAATGCTTTAAGCATCCTTGCTTGAACCCTAATTACACTAACACTTAGGACCGTAATATATCACCATGCTTTCGTCCCATACCAGGCTGGGTCCCACCCAGTCTCATACCTAGGCGGGCCCCCACTTAGGACCGTAACATACCACCATGCTTCCGTCCCATACCAGGCTAGGTCCCACTCAGTCCCATACTTAGGCGGGCCCCCACTTAGGACCGTAACATACCACCACACTTCTGAATCCACCGTCCTCGGCGGCCCACTCTGTGACGGCTTTCACTCTGGCCTTTTTTCCAAGTAGCCCTTTCCACATGTCGCTCCTTCCGCGGCGGCCCACTCTGTGGCAACTTCACTCTGGCGGCTTTCACTCTAGCTTTTTTTTTACTAGGTAGCCCTTTCCAGGTAGTCCTCTCCACAGGTCGCTCCTTCTGTGACTAGAACACGGGACGTGGTGGCTGCTCTGATACCAAATTTTAGGTACCTTACCGATACGCCAAAAGCTCCAGAGCTGATGGAACATGTTAGGCAAGGCCCTTTAAACCTGTCACATACCAGGCTAGGTCCCACCCAGTCCCATACCTAGGAGCGCCCCCACTTAGGACCGTAACACAGATCTTCTTTTAGCAAAACTATGATTTATGAATAATATATGGAAGTACTGAAATCCGTTATTAGAGAGGAACATTCGAAGCAAAATTCATATGCGGTAACAAAAAAATAGTTTATCTTAGAATTTTTTCGTCTGCAAAATAAAGTTGTCCATAGATGTTGCAATTTTAAGGAAACTTTCTTCAATTATCTTTTATCAAAATTTTCAATTACTCAATAATAAGGAAGTTTGTAATAGGGTCTTGATTACATAATGAACATCTAGATAGCTCCAGATTTTCTTATATTGTTGACAATTATCAATTGTTGATTCTAATGCAGGTCTCTCTACTCTTTGGGGTGTGGCTTGGGAGGGCAGCTTGGGTGTGGTTCTTATATTGTTGAAATGTCCCTTTGATCAATCGAACAGTTCCATGCTTTGAACCTTCATCCCACTGTGGTATCAGCAGCGGCTTCGCATGCCACTGATGTTAGACGTTACGGGTGTGTCTGCACATGGGGCTAGGAACGATATGGTTGATTGGGGCATGGAAATGAAGATAGTGGGTTGGTTCGTAAGTTGGCTGGACACTCAATTGGGATCTCAATTGGAATTGATGAACATGTCTTCCATACTCATCTCTGATTTCGTTTATATGGTCTTGCTTTGTTTACACAAAGGCATGTAAGGTCGAATACATATTCAATATTGTGATAATTCCCTTTTGGCGAAATTTTATGAATTCATTTGCTTTTGTGCTTAAATTTGTTATGTATTTCAACTATTAAGTATTTCAATTATTCATTATTTTTGGTTAAAGATATATGTCCTTGGTTCTTTAGATGGATTTTTATGGCCTCTTCTGTTGAAATTTTCTCTATATCGTCCTTATGAATGTTTCTTCTTTCTTTTCTTTTCTTTTAAAAAAAAATTAAGCTATAAAGCTCGCTTTTTTGGGGCGCTCCGTGCATCGCACGGGTCTGCAACTAGTTAGAGAATGAAATCAAATCATTTAGAATAAGATCAAATCTTCTGATTTGATATGATTATGTTAGATTAAGTAGTTGGGCTAGATTAGGTAAGTGAATTAGATTAGCATAATCTCCTTTTATTCTTTTCTTTGTTTATTCCTTAAGCGCTCTATATAAGCATTGTTAGGATTCATTGTAATCATCCAAGAATAATAGAAAATCTCTAAATTTATCACACGAAATGCCTTCTGCGATGGATGCTAGCAAATCCCTTTTACTATATTTTTTCCTTTATAATAGTTTTTTGTTTTTTTGGCATTTCTTACTGTTTTTAGAAAAAATATATTGGCTCTCCTAAGTCACTGCGTTGACACTCCTAGTCATATTCTATATGTATAAATAATTTATGTAACAAAAAGTGGTTATTTACAAACTTAGAAGTTAATATTTTCTACAGATATTAAAGACCTAACATAGCAAACAATAAAGTTAAGGGAATGCATACATTATATTCTGGGAAATGATATTTTCCCCCGTTGACGGACAAAATCCCTCCCTTCAACGTTATTCGTTAAGTTTTAAAAGCAAAGAAAAACGGTAAATTGGGTGAATTTATCCTCAAGCAGTGAATTCTCACAGAAACAGTTAAAGGAGGGGATTTTATCCATTTAGGGAACAACGCGGGGGGAGGGGGTTATCATTTCCCTATATTCTATATATAAAGAAAATACTTGGGTGGTTCGATTGTTATTTGAAACTACGAAATTAGAGTCTGCACATATCTCCTTTCTATTAACTGGGATATAGAAAAGATTACAACACATAAGATTGAATTCCATGATTAGAAGGGAAAAGTAAAACAAAAAGATTCACATGCTAACTATATAAAGGCTAGAGATAAGGATAACTGAAAACAAAAGGATCTAGAGAAGTCGGGGCCACACTAATGCTCCCCCTCGAGTTGTAGCGTGGTTGTTGCAAATGTTAAACATTTTCCAAGATTAGAGTTTCTAAC
This sequence comes from Tasmannia lanceolata, assembly GCF_043159265.1. NCBI lineage: Eukaryota > Viridiplantae > Streptophyta > Magnoliopsida > Canellales > Winteraceae > Tasmannia > Tasmannia lanceolata. The sequence continues at coordinate 9,125,567 of NW_027518688.1, read as the reverse complement.
CTTGGTTGTTTCCATGTTTTGGAGTTGCCAAAACTTGTGGCCTTGCATATTTAAGCAAACTTTCTTCACTTAGGGTTGAATCCTTAAGTTTAGAAACGTTTGGAGACGAAAAGTTAACTCAAATTACACTTTCTAATCTGACTGTAAAAGTATGAGAGCTTTTGCCTTATAAAGGAGACCCTTGTTCTCTCTTCCTACGACTACAACGTAAGAGTTCATCGAGATAAGGAGAGTTCGCCTTAAGAGAGGTTCCCCATAAACTGAGTGGTGTGCAAAGGAAGAGGAGCGAAGGGGCGTTTCTGGGCCTTCACTGTGCTAAGAAAAGATAGAAAAATCGTCGGATTTACAGTTCAAAGCAATGGTCATGGTACATCAAGCCCATCTCGTTTGTATTTGGATTTTTCTTTGTTTTTCATTGCCCAAGATCCAAAGGGATCATTAAGTAAATGTTTAGAATAACAGCAAACACCCAACTTGGATGTAAGGATAAGAAATAATTGATCCTTGCCAAGAGCTTTAGTGAAAATGTTCATCCGTTGATCACGAGTAGGTACATGAGCAGTGCATAGCAGACCTTATTGTAATTTTTCATGAACCAAATGATAATATAGTTCAATGTGTTTGTTGTGCTCGTTTGTTGTGCTCATGAAACACTAGATTGGCAACAATGTGAAGAGCAATATAGTTCAATGTGTTTGTTGTGCTCATGAAACACTAGATTGGCAACAATGTGAAGAGCTGCTTGATTGTCACAATATAAGCTCATTTGTGTTGAATGAGAAATACCAAGATCAGCTAAAAGATACTTGAGCCATGCTAATTCACAACTAGCATTGGCCATTGAGTGATAGTCAGCTTAGGTAGAAAAGCACGAAACAATTGTTTGTTCCTTTGTTTTCCAAGAAATGGGACAATCACCCAACATGGTGCAATATTTACTGACAGATTGTCGCATCATGGGACAAGCATCCCAGTTACAATCACAATACATGGAGAGATGAAGCTTCCTCGTAGAAGAAAGTTAAATTCCTTTTCGGGGATAACCCCTGAGATAATGAAGAACACGAATCAATGGCGGCATCAAAGGGCGGTTTGCGTGGTTGGTTCATAAACTGACTTAATATGTGAACTGCAAAAACAATCTCCGGTCCTGTAATGGTCAAGTAGATCAATCTACCAATGAAGCGCTGGTATGGTGTCAGATCTTGAAGTATATGTATTGTTAAGGCATAGGTTTTGGCCCATATGGAAAGTAACAGGACGTGAAGCAAGTAAGCTCATGTCTTATAATAAGTCGAGTGTATACTTATGCTGTGATAGAAAAATGCTTTTCTTTGAATAGCAACTTCAATGCCTACCAAATAATTTCGAAGATCCCAATACTTCATATGAAATCCGTTGTGGAGAAAGCCTTTGAGTTTTGAAAGAACATTGTCGCTGTTGCTAGTAATTAAGATGTTATTGACGTAAACAAGTACAAAAGTATGAGATGGGCTATGGATGGAAGGGGACAGAGAATAATAAATCTTAGATTGCGTATAACTGGCTACTTGAAGAGATTGAAAAATTTTGGCAAACAAATTTTGGAATGCTTGTTTTAACCGTATAGAGACTTGTGTAGTTTGCAAACACGACTCTCCCCCTTGCGAGAGAAACCAGGAGGAAGTCTCATGCATACTTCTTCATGAAGATTGCTGTGGAGGAAATTAAGCATTTTGAATGTTGAGTTGATGTAATGGCCATCCATGAATAGATGCCAAGGCAAGGAGATCTTGTACAGCCACAAGTTTAGCAATGGGTGCAAAGGTTTTATGATAATCAAGACCCTCTTGTTGGGTAAATCCTTTTGCCACTAAACGAGCCTTGTAGCATTCAATGCTACCATCAAATCTATACTTAATTTTTAGACCAACCGATGGATTTCTTACCATCTAGTTAGTCAATGTTCATATATCGTTTGCTTCTAAAGTACTTATCACTTGGGACATGCAACTCGCCAATGTTGGTGTCAAATAGTAGTAGAAAAGGACATGGGTTTAGAGGTGATGAATAGCTACAACAAGAAATTTATGGGAGGAAGATCACTTATCATAAGAAAGAACCGAGCTAAGGGAAAAGGGTTAGTAGGCTTAGGGATTGGGTTGGGTTGGGTATATAGAGCGCGTTCGGCAACCATTATTAAAATGGTTTTTGTCGAGTTTTTAGGAGTCAGGGAGGAGCAAAAAAACGTTCAGAATGCGTGACCCACAAAGCTCATTTCCGCCTATTCTCATTTTCACACGTCTAAACGATGAGATTCCACAGAGCGACTCAGAGTTACTTCCGTAGATTCTCATCTATCCGTTTCTACTTAATAATGCATGCTAGGATGAGAAGCCTTGCCGAACAGGCCCATAGTAACTAGGTGGGTTAGGATGAGGTGGTGGTATATATGGGATCGTCAATGGGTGGAGGCAAGGGAGATGGGTTAGGTGGTGGACGAGTCGGGGGAGGAGGCAATGTCATCTACTGCGATATTGCATTAGTCTATCTTGGTGTTGATAACCAGTGAGATTTTTTTAAAGCACAAGAATATGTAGTAAGGGTCTAATAAGAGGCAAGCACATCCTAATAATTTTTCAGCTTAGTGAAATAAGCTGCAATGAAAAGTTGATCTTGTTGAAAGATAGCAATGAGCTTCTTCAACTGAAAAATACAGGAGTGTTGTGTTGAGAATAGCGATATCTGAGGTCGATCCATATCTCATTTGTAGTAGTAGTAGTCTAAACCACACCATGGCCATATTTGTATGTTCTAGCTCTATTAGTAGTTTATTACCTCATAAAAACGATATAAATGTTAGGTTCCATTTACCTCTTAGATTGGTTAGTGATGTAGGTGCATCTTGCGTACTCAAGAAGATCAACGGTCAAGATCATTAGAAACTTGATCGGACCGTCAGAATCCCTCTAATCAGAAGATATTATACGGCACTCAAATCAATGGTCCATGTTGATTACTAATCTTCAAGAGAGTTCTATTTTAGTTTGATTTTATTTAAGATTTGCTTTAAGTAATTTTAGCAATGCTTTAAGTAATTTTAGCAATTTTCTTTAGATGTGACGTCCAAGAAAAGGAATTAGTTAATAGACACACTTTTATATAGATTTAGTTAGAGGATTTTTAGGAATTTGATTGAGGTTAGGAGTTTTATTGTTTTGGGAAGTTTCTTTAGAGGAGGAAATTAATTAACGTATGATTAGGATTAGGATTAGTCTTTTCAAAAACCTATAAATAGGCATAATTGTAAAACGTTTTGATCATTATTGGAATAAAATTTGGTTGCCTATTGTTGCTTTTTAGAGAACGTCCACTAGAGCCACATGTTGCTCTTTTGACCCTCTATGAGAGAGCCACCTGCTGCTATCTCTACAACAAGCCATCTGCTGCTTGTTTTTGCCGCCTCAATTCAATCCGCCACTACGCCCATGCGTTATTTGGTATCAGAGCTTAGGGAACAAAGGATTCCATCTCCTTTGTAATCTTGGGTCAGAAAAATATTAGTGGTCACCATGTCTCTATCACAAGCAGATATAATCGCCAAGATGTTTAAAATTATAACTGATATGGAAGAACAACAACCGGCTCGAGATGAAGAACAACGGGTTCGCGATGAAAAGTTTCAAACTCAGATCGACACCCTTACTGAGCAAGTCAAGGCGATGGTTGATAGATTAGACCAGCGTGTTGGTAAACATAGTTTGAGCAAAGCACAATCTCCATCTATCCCTGAAGATCCACAGATGCCAGAAGAACCGCTCCTTGAGGATTCCTTGGAGGAAGAAGACGAAATCGATAAGGATGCCGATGAAGAATTGATTGAAACCGAGTTCAAAGCCCTTGATTCCGACAAAAGCAAAAGCTACTTTCTTCCTTCACAAACAATGTTAGATGACCATAGCGAGGGCAAGCTTTCCACTCAAATCAAATTCCATCGTTTGACTGAACATGCCACCAGGTGGAAGTATCTAATCTGTTGGAAAGGCCTCCAATTCCAAGTTGGAGCAAAGATTGCTAACATATCCTATGATCTGAACTCGTGGTCGAGTTCTTTTCAAGAAAGGGGGTCTGATGCAGGTGCATCTTTCGCACTCAAGAAGATCAACGGTCAAGATCATTAGAAACTTGATCGGACCTTCAAAATCCCTTTAATCAGAAGATATTATGCGGTGCTCAAATCAACAGTCCACGTTGATTACTAATCTTCAAGAGAGTCCTATTTTAGTTTGATTTTATTTAAGATTTGCTTTAAGTAATTTTAGCAATGCTTTAAGTAATTTTAGCAATTTTCTTTAGATGTGACGTCCAAGAAAATGAATCAGTTAATAGTTTCACTTTTATATAGATTTAGTTAGAGGATTTTTAGGAATTTGATTGAGGTTAGGAGTTTTATTGTTTTAGGAAGTTTCTTTAGAGTAGGAAATTAATTAACGTATGATTAGAATTAGGATTAGTCTTTTCAAAAACCTATAAATAGGCATAAGTGTAAAAGGTTTTGATCATTATTGGAATAAAATTTGGTTGCCTATTGTTGCTTTTTAGAGAACGTCCACTAGAGCCACATGTTGCTCTTTTGACCCTCTATGAGAGAGCCACCTGCTGCTATCTCTACAACAAGCCATCTGCTGCTTGTTTTTGCCGCCTCAATTCAATCCGCTACTACGCCCATGCGTTAGTTAGGCCGAGGTTGTTACAACCTTTTAAACATTAATTTTTCTTTGTCTATTAAATACATTATAAATGTAAACTACTTATAACTATTGAATAGCTATAAAAAACAATTGTATTTAAGAAATCTGTATATTATTATACAGTATATTATTTTTACTTGGGATAGCCACCTCTGGTGTATCTATGGTGTATCTATGAGTGCAGAGGGGCTGATTTACTTCATGTGGGTAGGATTCAACGGGCTTGATTGCCACGTACAATGTAGTTGGCTGTCCCATGGAAAGAAAAGGAGCGGATTTATCGTTTCCCTAGATTATAATATGTCTATACTATACTACTATAATAGGAAACCCTGGGTTTCCATTTCTACTCCATGAAGTTATTTAAAAAATTTATGCATGTAATTTTCGGGGAAATGATATCAGCGCTCCATTGTTTTGATATTTCCGCTCACGTTTCTTGCTTTTATTATTTAAAGAGCATGTGAGAACTTTTTGGGAACCGTAAGAACCTTTTGACAACCCTTTAATAACTAAAAGACAAGAGGCTTGAGCGGAAATATCAAAACTTTGAAGCGCTGATATCATTTCCCAGTTTTCTTTATAACTGTTTAATAATTCACAAATATTAATTTCATAATAAGTATTAAAAATGGGGGGAGAGAATATCACTGCCCAATATTATTTAAAACATCATATGTGTACTTTTCTTTATAGAGCCTCTAGCTCAATGGTCAAGCCTTTGTTCTTTGACCTTGAGGTCAGGATTCAACCCCAGCTTACCTACCAAAAAAACATGTACTTTTCTTTATAACTATTAAATGCCTTATAAATAATAATTTCTTAATTGATTTTAAAAATCTTATAAATGTAAATTTCTCATTAGCCATTAAATACATTATCTACCCCCTATAAAATGAGAGAATTTGGATTGCCATTGCGTCTCCCCTATATTATTTAAAACCATATAAATGGAAATGTCTCTATAACTCATAAATTTAAGCTATCAACTCTTATGATTTATATTTTTCTTAATAAAATGTTATTATAAAAACACATTTTTTGTATGAATAAATTTCCCACATAGGATACTCTCCCCTCTCTCTCTCTCTCTCTCTCTCTCTCTCTCTCTTCATGGCAAGGTGTGAGACTGTTCCTTCTTAACTAAGTTCGCGGTTCAAAAGTAGCAACATAGTAGTAGACTGTTCCTTCTTAACTAAGTTCGCGGTTCAAAAGTAGCAACATAGTAGTAGTAACAATCATAATAGGTGTCGTTAACACCACCCCCCCCCCCCCCCCCCCCCCCCCCCAAAACATAATATTGACACCCCATACATTATTTAGGTGGCCCGAATTTTAAGCTGAACTTCATAATTACGTCGGCATTTTGAGGTAGTAGAATGGTTCCATCTTTATCAAACATGCTCAGAAATAGGACCATTGCTTCCTCGAAGGAGCAAGTCTTATAAGAGTTGCTCAAATGCACAAATCATTACTTTCCAATCATCACCCACTACCCATGTGATGTGGGCCGAATTGAAATGAAAGACATGTCATCTTCCGACGGGCCAGTCGGAAGGCGAGGTGGGTGGAAATGGGCCAATGGGTGAAGAAAAGAGAGGAGACTGAGACTATCCATCTATAGAAAAACCTAATGAGGTACATGAATGTGAGGCCTTGTTGAAGAAAGAACCATGGATATATGAAATGATATTTCACCCTCTTTACTACTATTTTCATCCTATCTTCGTTGCATTTTATCAAAAATGGCTATATTTCCACCTTATTTGTTTGTCTTTCATGAACAGAGTCATTCTCAGGTAAAAAAAGATAAACAAAATGATCTGGAATTGTTGAGAAAGGAGTACAGATCTCATTTTAATTGTCTTTTCTTGAAAATGACTATTTGCAACCCTTTTGTTTGATTTTCACGACTTTATTTTCATGGATGAGTAAAACAAAAGGGGTGGAAATACCATTTCCTATATAATTGGAAGAACAGTATGGTGCGCGAAAAAATGAAGCCTTGGGGTTAGGGGTGTAAACGAGCCGAGCCGAGCTTGGCCAGGCTCGGCTTGGCTCGGCTCGGCTCGGCTCGGTCAGGCTCGGCCAGGCTCGCGAGCCTTATCGAGCTCGAATTATATTAATTTCACACCCCTCATCTTCCCTGGACAGCCCTATCTAGTGTTTTTTTACTACTCTTTTTACACTACGGGGGGTGGTCCAAGTAACAAATGGGGTTTCAAAAAAGAAGTGACATATTTTACCTCCCCATTTCACTCCCTGGACAACCCTTTTAGTGTATATATTAATATATAATATATATATTTAAATATATTAAATTCTTAACGAGCCGAGCCGAGCCGAGCCTGGACTAACTCGGGCTCGGCTCGTTAAGCTTAACGAGCCTGGCCAGCCGGCTCGGCTCGGCTCGTTAAGGATTCGAGCCGAGCTTTTTTCGAGCCGAGCTCGAGTGAGCTTCCGAGCCCGAGCCAAAATTGACACCTTTACTTGGGGTCATGTTTGGCAACTATAATTTCTTTTTTCCATGGAATATTAGCTTGGCAGATGGTGAGAGAGGGAGGGAGAGGAAGACTTGGGAGGTATCATGACCCATACTAAAATGTAGGATCCCAAAAGCACTCCAAAAGGGAAATGGTAAAGGTATAGGCACTAGGGCTGCAACTCGGGTCGGGCGGGTCGGGTTTTGGAGAACCCAACCCTACCCGAGAAATATCTCGGGTCGGGTCGGGTCGGGTTTTTTTTCGGAAAACCCACGATTCCCAAACCCGGCCCTACCCATGATAAATCTCGGGTCGGGTCGGGTTTTTTCACGTTGACGCAATTTTTTAAGGAAAATTCTTGTTTGGCAAGGCAACTCAACTCATAGAAGTAGAAATTACACTCACATTACACTTGAATCAAACAATGATGTAATTACACTCACATTACACTTGAATCAAACAATGCCGTAATCAAACAATATTGTAATTACAATCAAACAATGCTGAATCAAACGCTTGAATCAACTCAACTCATAGAAGCAGAAATTACACTCACATACAATGACAGTGGGTGCGTGGGTTTTCACTTTTAACTTGTAACTAACAATAGAAAAAAATGTACATACTATAACTTATGTAACTCGGGTCGGGTCGGGTCGGGTCGGGCCCCTTCAAACCCGGCTCGACCCAAGATTCATGCGGGCTTTTGAATGCTCAACCCGGCTCGACCCGAAACCCATGAAACCTGAACCCGACCCAGGTTATTTTCGGGTCGGGTCGATGCCGGTCTGGTAAAACCCGGCTCGAGTTGCAGCCCTAGGTATAGCTATCTCGCTTATTTCACTTTCCCTCTAATAAGATGGTTGTGGGAGTGACCTCCAACTATCTTATTCCAAGTGAACCCACAGAAGGAAAACCCAAACCTTCATAATGCCCTCTCAGGCAGTGGCGGAGCTACATGTAGCATAAGGGGGGCAGCTGATCCTTTTGAGTTGGGCCAAACTCCTTAATAGGCCCAATTCAATTGGGCCCAACCCCCTTTAAAATTTAAAGCCTGCCCCCCTTATGGCCTTATATATAACCTGCCCTCCTTATGTATAAATCCTGGCTCTGCCACTGCTCCGAGGTCTCTCTTTCTCTCACCCTGGCCGCCTCTATCTCACAAATTGATAAACTAATATTCCATAAAAAATATTTTCATGGTTTCCAAACATGACCTCATAAGACAACCACCGTTAGGATTTTACGGTTGTGATGTTGTTTTGTCACGGTAGCAGGAACGTGTGGGTCAATCATTGACATTGTCTGACTCATAACAAAGAATATATTAACTACCCGATATTGAGACCCATAAAATTAGTCATGACAATGGTTTCAAATTTCGGTTCTGGAATGTCAATTTGAGCTGAAATTTTGAAATTTCCTCCGAAATCCGACGGAATCACATTAATGGCTATTTTTTCTGGTACATAATTTCGACCAAAATTTCCGAAATTTCAGGATAATATTAATTAATTATCAAAAATCGAGATTTTTGGGTGAAATCCCTTAAATTTCAGATGAAATTTGGGGATAAATGAAATTTTGACTGAAATTTCAAAATTTTGGCCGAAATAAACTACTGTTTCGGCCATTACTGATTTCAGTTTCTATGGACTGAAATCCGAAATTTCGGATTTGGGATGAAATTTAAAACCATGGTCATGACACCCTTTCAATTTTTTGTCCGGTAAAAACATAAAAACTAATAAAATAAGAAATTAATCATGAAACCCAGTCAATGGACCTATTTGTAAAAACCAAAAAACTAATAAAATAACAAATGATACGGTGCATTGCGTCCTATATATTTTAAACTGTTGCCATTTGCTGTAAATACTGAAATAGAAGATTTATATAGGTAGAAACGTAATCATTTGGAGGAAAATGATATACTCGACCCCCACCCCGTCTTTTTTTTTTTAATTGGGAAAGCCCCCTATGGAGTAAAAGAGTAGTCATAAATACGCTAGAGGTGATTGTCCCGAGTAAAAAAAGGGGTGAGTATATCACTTCCCCTTATTCTTGAGAAATTTTTTTCTTTTCTCCATTTAGAAGAAAATAACATTATTATGGATTAGAGGAAGTCTAAACTGAAGGGAGCCCTTTAAAAAAAAGAGGTGAAAGAGCTCCCCCATTGGCTGCACATCACCATCATGTTTGACCTTTTGGTCGTTATTAATACATGATAGTGATGTGTAGCCAATAAGAGAGCCCTTTCACCTCTTTTTTGCAAGGGCTCCTTCAGTCTAGAATCCTCTTATGATTAATTTAGAATATTTTTCCTTTCCAAATTTTTTTTAAAAAATCTTGCAATCCAAAGTAAAAATATATACAAACAAAGGAAGGAGGTGCATCTATCAAAAAATGGAGGGACAAAATCTCTTTTATACAAAAAAATTGAGGGGAAATTCCCTAAAATGCAAAGCCACTGGATAGAAAAAAGAAGAAGAAAATGTTAAAGAAGAAAGTCATTGTTGATACCGGAGATTTTATATGGTCAAAAATCACTGTGGGGCTCACTTCTTAGGATGATCCAAACTGTTCATTTGTTGGGCCGCACCTTAAATAGGAAGTAAATCATTTCCATTGGATGATCCTATCCTTCTTATCGCCCAATACATGAACGGTTTGGATCATCCTATGAAGTGGGCCCATTGTACTTTTTTGGCATAGAAATGAGAGAAGGTGGAGATATCACTATCCAAGTGAGCAATTTTAACGCTTTTTGACGTCAAATCACGTCATATGGAGGGCGCATGAGTAATGCAGGGGGTGAAAATGTCATCGCCCTTTTTTTATTCCAGGAAAAACCCATTTTTTAATCTTTTTTTATACAGCTGGAGAGTACGCATAATTTCCTGGATTGCTTGATTAGGCACGTGGCGACACAAGAGAGATGAAGCTCTGTGGTGACACCTGGCATTTGTACACGTGGCACTGGTGTCCAAAAAAACGATGTCAATTAGGAACGTTACGCAGACAACCTTCCTTACCTCCTCAAATCCACCTTTTTAATTTATTTCGCTCATATGAAAAGGACCATGTGGCCCAGCTCACCTTCAAATTCTCCTTCTCCTCAATAACTCTTTTACTTATCATCTCGCGAGAAATTCATTTCTACTATCACAAATTTTATACATAATTGGACGTTGTTTTATATATTAAGATCAAGATCCGGTGATCCTAACCCTCGGATATATTTGGTGTAAAATGGACGGCCTAAAAAGTTCAAAAATGATAATAGAAGCCTCCATAAAAAATCAAAGGGTTAAGATTATCCTAGGGAGACTATTTATGGCCGAACCAACAAATGACTCGTTTAGATCATCCAAATAAGTAGGCCACACTATACTTCTATTTTATCCAAGTGTGTTTCCCCTCGTATCCTAATGAGTTTCCCAAAGAAAAATACTAGAAATGAGTCCCAACATTCGGATCCTAACTATCCAATCAATAGTTGATGAATGTTGGTCCATGGCCCGCATTCAACAACAAAAATAAAGTTAGTTGTAGATTGAAATTGATATGTCAATTTTATATCTAGGCCATTGGATTGTCCGAATAAACAAAGGCTGTGGCTCACTATGTGATATGTAATCAAGGTTCAAAATTTCAGTTTCGGTACCGGTTTCGGACCCTGAAATTTCGGTGAAATATTAAATTAATTTAAAAAAAAAATAGATTTTTTGGGTCAAATTTCGGAAAAACCGAAATTTTGACCAAAATTCCGAAATTTCGGCCCAAATAAAATAGCGTTTCGGATTTTATTGATTTCGGTGTCGGTCTCCACCGAAATCCGAAATTTCGAATTTCGGTCGAAATTTAAAACCATGTATGTAATAGTGGGCGTGCCTTTAAAATGAATAACATAGACGCACTCTAGTTGGCTTGTGTAGAGGATTCAATTGCCAAACATGTGGTTCTCACCAACACCACCGATTATAGTTTGAAATTGGATCCACTGTGGATCGCATCCACCTATGTTGTGATCAAGATCCGTCTGGATCCTTCATTGGTTGAATCCTTTTAAAAGTATTTTTCGATCCTACATCGGACTCTCCGTAATGTCTTTTGTTCTACTTATGAAGAATAAAATATATGAAGGATATTTCTGCATAGAGTTTGTCATGGACTTTCGCAGAAAGGCATATTTCTTGGCTGGGTGTTGTATGAGAGAGCTGCCACACTGGCTCACTTTTCACCAGATTCTGTCTTTTTCATTTAGGCCACACTTGGATACCTACAAGATTTAGATTTGGATTTCTCACATCTGGCAGTTGAGATTTGGATGTCGATCAAATCCTTAAATTTCCAAATCAGTTACAACAGTGAAAAAATGAGTTATCCAAAACTCTGGTACAACATGAGGATGAAAATGATTGATGTATTTTGTATTCAATACTCAAATCCAAATCCAAATACAACACATGAGGTGTTCCAACGTAGCCTTAATTCATCTGAGGTGGTTGCTCTCTCATGCAACTGCTTGGCGTGAAATGCCCTTTTGCAGAAGTCCCTAGCAAATCCATTTACATTCGATTCATTGGATTCTGGATCCGTTGACACTAGGGCTGCAACTCGAGCCGGGTTTTACCCGACCCGCATCGACCAGACCCGAAAATAGCCTGGGTCGGGTTCAGGTTTCATGGGTTTCGGGTCGAGCCGGGTTCAGCATTCAAAAGCCCGCATGAATCTCGGGTCGAGCCGGGTTTGAAGGGGCCCGACCCGACCCGACCCGAGTTACATAAGTTATAGTATGTACATTTTTTTCTATTGTTAGTTAAAAGTTAAAGGGATAATTACATTTACACCCCCTCTAGTTCCTGACACATACACTTCCACCCCTATAGTTTAAAACGTGACAAATACACCCTTGTAGTTTCAATTTGTTTAAGGTAGGCCCCCTCAGCTGAAGGTTCGTCCATAGATTGAAGGGTTAGGATGATCCGATGGAGCTGATTTTTTGGGCACACCCTATCTATGTCAGGACCCATCAAATGAACGCTTTGGATCATCCAAACAATGTGAGCCCACATTATTTGGATGATTTTTTGGTAGTGTTTGGATTCGGGTAGGGGCCCACATTATTTGGATGATCCAAAGCATTCATTTGATGGGTCCTGACATAGATATGGTGTGCCCAAAAAATCAGCTCCATCAGATCATCCTAACCATTCAATCTATGGATGAACCTTCAACTGAGGGGGCAAACCTTAAACAAATTGAAACTACAGGGGTGTATTTGTCACGTTTTAAACTATAGGGGTGGAAGTGGATGTGTCAGAAACTAGAGGGGTTGTAAATGTAATTATCCCAAAGTTAAAAGTGAAAACCCACGCACCCAATGTTATTGTATGTGAGTGTAATTTCTGCTTCTATGAGTTGAGTTGATTTAAGTGTTTGATTCAGCATTGTTTGATTGTAATTACAACATTGTTTGATTACAGCATTGTTTGATTCAAGTGTGATGTGAATGTAATTACATCATTGTTTGATTCAAGTGTAATGTGAGTGTAATTTTTGCTTCTATGAGTTGAGTTGCCTTGCCAAACAAGAATTTTCCTTAAAAATTTGCGTCAACGTGAAAAAACCCGACCCGACCCGAGATTTATCATGGGTAGGGCCGGGTTTGGGAATCGTGGGTTTTCCGAAAAAAAACCCGACCCGAGATATTTCTCGGGTAGGGTTGGGTTCTCCAAAACCCGACCCGCCCGACCCGAGTTGCAGCCCTAGTTGACACTACCACCATTGATCAAGGCTTATTATTATTTTTTTTTCTGGTCAGACCCGTCTCACCATATCACCGCCCATTAACTGTTTAACACGATTCCAATCTAGCTCACAGAAAAAAAAGGAAGTTCTTTATTGTAGTCTCCGTCAGACGCGTCTGACCATATCATTTCCTTAACCTTTTCTTTGCTGCCAAAACCGACGATTCAAATCGCGAAATAAATGCAACCTCTCGTATGTCCAAGTCCTGACAATTGTATGTCCAACTTCTCGTATGTCCTAAACCTATCGAAAAAAGAAAAAGAAAAAGTCCTGACAATTGTCTAACGAACAGATAATGCAAACTGTAAAATTTATTGGGAGAAGATCTTTTCGCTCCCACTGTAGGATAATACGCCTCACTTTTACCGTGAATTGTGGGCAGATTTCAACGCTTTTTTGACGTCATTTCATGTTCAAGGGGGGCGCATTATCCTGCAGGGGGTGAACAAAACATCGCCCAATTTATTTCATTTTAAAGTAGGAAAGATTTCTTAATTCTGAAAAAACACGAAGCAGATCTCACATCTCTTTTTTCGTCGAGAGAGAGAGAGAGTTAATGGCTCTGATAAATGCCGGACGCCAAGTAGGTTTCTGAGCTATATTTCAGGAAGATTTTAAGTCCGGTGTTAACATTGCCCTTAAAGACGAGAGAGAGAGAGATTCAAACGAGCATTTGAGCATTTGAGATAGGTATTATTTTTCCCCCTTTTTTCTCTCGGAAAAAAAAAATGGGCAGATCGTCAAGCTCTTGCTTGAAGATCATAACCTGTGGGAGCGATTCTGCTGAAATCGACGATGTAGAACCGTCTGAGGTATTTGATTTCCTCATTTTTTCCGATCAGGCGTTGTTTGGATTGCAGGAATAACATTTCTAATGAAAAAAAGAAAATTTTTTTTTTCTAGATTTTTTTTTGTTTCCGCAATTTAGAGGCTAATAATTTGGTTGGGTCTTATTTAGAGGGATATGATTATAAAAATGATGGTCTTATAAATAAAATTTGAATTGTGATGATTCAATTTGCTGTTTTTTCATGTGTAATCAAACAATGCAAAGGCAGAAAAAATTTGAATTTTTTTTTTTAATTTTCCAAAATTTTTCAACAAAATCCTGCAATCCAAACAGGACCTTTAGATTCCAGTTTTTTCTTCCTTTGATTTCTGTAACTGTAAATGCCGCTAATATCCTACATTTTGTGCTATGATTTTTAGATTTTTTTGTGGTGCTGAGAAGGAACAGATGAATTTTCTTTGCTTCTGTTCTTGTCATCTTTTGGTTTTTGGTTTTTTCGTTTGTATTGCATGATAGAGTTTTGAAATTTTGGTGTAAATTGATAAATCTAACCTTCTTCCAGCATCTTGATTATGGATCTTCGTGTAACTCAGTTTGATTTAATTGTGGTTGTTTCTGATACAATGTAGGTCAGCGCGATCAGTCTAAATTTATGCAAACGTCGAAAAACAGATATTAATGTTTCCTGATATGGTCTCAAATTAGTACGAATCCATAAAAGTACAAACATTAAACTGACATAATTTACCATAAAAACTGTTTCTTATTCTAGTGTTGTTACGTTCCTAGATGGGTCCCACTATAGTGGAATAAATTAGTTTAGATTTAGGATATATCCGATCTTAGAAGATCTGTTAATCAGATTACTTGTACGATAGATTAGGCTGGTAGGGTAGATTAAGCAACTAGATCTTTCTATGTTTCCATAAATTGTGTTTTTGCAAAAGAAGGAAGACCAACCCTTCCCTCGAAGTGGGTCAAGAGGCTGATCTTCCCTCTAAGAAGATCAATCACATTACGAACCGGTTCGGGTTCGTTACAGTGTGAATGGAATTATACACTATGTTGTGCACTAAATATGGGCATGTCATCAAGTTCGAATCGAGTAAATGAATGTCGAAGTTCCTCGTAATCATCTTGGTTGCCAACTTGCCATCCTGTACGGGTGGCTATGTTGTTCATCTAAAATTCTCTATACAAGCCTCTTCTATCTGATATCTTGCAGAATGGACATCATTAAGCATTAATGATATTCTCCTTTTCGTCGTTCCCTTATTGCAATTGAAAAGGAAGGCCTTCACACAGAGTGCATATCATTTACTTCTCTTGGATTTGGTTTTAGAAGTTATTCGTTGTCATTTTCAATGTACTTTAGATCAATTTGTTTTTCTCTATGATTTGTGGACACGGACGAGTGTAGCATGTTGATATTGACATACACGACAAACCCCCAAAATTAAAAAACAGGGACTTGGCTAAAATAGAAAGTTTATATAATCATAATTTGTTGATATGGATTCGTGTTTCGAGTTTCGAGACGGATATGAATCTTTTTACATGCCAGCATCTAAAAATCTAGATATGATGACACGTACATACACATAAAATTATTGATTATTACAAAAATAGGTGTCCACACACCCACATTAACTCTTAACACTCCAAGCAATATATTTAAAAGTGTCTAAAGTGGAGTGTCGACACATGTGGACACGCATGTCGCGTCGGACACCGCAAGGCACATGTGTCGGCAATAAATTCAAAGTGTTGGCTATATTGTAGGTTTTCCTTCATTTTCCCCATTGATTGCCTAATTGTTTGCTTTATTTCTTGTCCTATGGAGCAATGTTTTAAAACGGGGATGCGGTGCGGAACACAGCTGAAGAAAATCCTAGTCGGCTCGGCACGACACGGCTGAGTACTCGGTTGACGCGGTCATAATCCGGGAGAGTCAAAGGAGCTTTTATTGACTTTGTAGGGCAAAAGGTGGAACACGGCCAAGGTAAAAGGAGTCGACTCGGGTAAGTCCACGATGACCCGGGGGAGTTTTAAAACTATGCTACTGAGCATACACCTCCTAGTTCAACTTTGAGTAGATGATAATGTTCTTGATGTGCATGGAGTTGGATGCAATAGTTGATGAACTTTCTCCATTAATTCGACTACCACCTTAGCATGCTCTAGCATGTTCCTGATGGCATCCATACGAAGGAATGGCTATGAACTTTGCTAGAAAAGATTTATGAGTTTTGAAAAATTAAAATGTTTCAGTCGCACGGTTAGGTTGACTTCTATTGTCAAAGATCATTTGGAGCTATGGTTGGATTGACCTTGGTAGTTGCAAATCAAGAATTCAAGTGAAGCAAAGGTCCTAGCATGAAGTCAAGATTTTAGAGTTACATTTTCCAACTTTCAAGGACCCTTTGTTGTAGACAAAGACCCTTTGTTGTAGACAAAGATTCTTGGAATTTGATCATATGTATCAGTAGGAGAATTGGTTTCCCTTGCAGATTGGTATGTATGATAGAAGAGATTTTGGATATTTGCACCGTTGGTTATTTCTTGACATTTTTTTGAGAAGCCAATTTTGAGGTGGATTCCTTGGTCAAGGAAGGTGGCAAGAGGGGGTCAGTAAACAAGCCTAGAGTATCTGTTTGACGTTTTTTTCCTCGAGTTTTTTTTTGAATGGTGAAAATTTAATTAAAGCGGAAGAAAATAAACAATCAATGGAGATGGTCCAGGAATACCATAAAAACAGCAAAATCATATATTGTCCCCAACGAACACCATAAAAACAGTAAAAGTATATGATGTTCCCCCGAGTGGGTAAGATTATCAACACTGCCTGATCGACTCTCCCAACCTCGCTCCATGCAAGCGCATTTGCCTTGCCATTGGCAGAGTGATAAACCTCCCAGAACGAAGTCTCATGCACCACTATATTGCTTAGTAGAGGTGCAACTCGGGCTGGGTCGGGTCGGGTTTAGGCAAACCCGAACCCAACTTGAGGGAGGATTTCATCAACCCTAACCCGACCTGACCTGAGTCTCAACCCGAGGGTCTCAACCCTAACCCAACCTGACTAACCCGATTTCTTCCGTGATTTTATTTTTTTAATCTTTTCATCGACTTTGGCTTCACAGAGGGCCCTCAAATAAAGGACAAATGAATCAAGAAGGAGAACAACAAAAAGGAACACAAACTCTGATATAGTGAGCAAGTTACCGGAAAAGAAAAGACAAGAGTTTTCATACCATTTTTCTGTTTAGGCGAACAGATCAAATCCTCATTCCTGCAGCAACCACAAGAGCACGACACAGGGGCCATCTTTAAGGTTTTTAGTTTCAACGATCAATTTCAGCAAATCAATCATGAGCGATGGATTGATGAGATGCCAACAGAGTGCACTTTGAACTTTGGAGAAAGTATGGGCAACAAAAACCTAGTCTTATGCAAAATGGGGGCACGGTCCCAACACGGTCTTTTTCCTCTTCTTGCGGTGGCTTATTGGGTTTGGGGTTAGAGGCGATGGGGGTTGAGAATGGCAAACAGATTTGATGAGAGAAGAGTGACATGGATTGAGAGCAGCAAGCGGGATGGGAAGCCGAGAGACTGAGGGAGGGTGACGATTAGGGTTCCCATAAGAGCTTGCTTTATATGAGTTTTAGGTTATACATATTTGGTAAAGACCTGGGCATTAAACGAAGTGGAAATTTCACTATTTGAGCCACCGAGTGGGCAAAGTGAAGTTTTAGGTTATTGCCGTCGGGTTCTGTCCAGGTCGGGTTGCAAAGTGAAGTTTTAGGTATTTTCCAACGCAAGCCCAACCCGATTTAACAGATCTCAAACTCAACCTGTATATGAAACCATCAGGTTCGGGTTGAGCCCAACCCGTCGGGTTCGGGTTGAGCTCGACCCGAGTTGCATCGCCATTGTTCAGGATCTCAATTTTTCAGCAAAGTGCCACAAAATGCCTTTGCCATCTTTTAACCAGTGGATGACGTTAAGAGTCATGCTCCATAACCATGGAATCAAGAAGATGCAGATCCACTAAACACATACCGTGCAAGAGTGTAAGGAGTTTTGCCTTGTTGGAGTTGGCCACCCCGATAAGACTAAAGAAAGTGCAATTCGGACTACTATTTTCTCCAATAAGAAGCCCAACAATACCCTAGCAGGGGCTGAGTTTCCTAAGCTTGATCCATCGAAGTCCAGCTTAAAGAAACAGGGCTGAGGGGAAACCATCTAGGAGAAGGTCTATAGTATAAAATCACACCCATCCTAATAGCATCCTGGGAGAAGCAAATAGTTGACATTGAATTGTTGTTGCCAATGAATAAACGAAGAAAAAGTAATATGTTGTTGTAGAACCCATACATCAATCCTAAACCTTTTGAAGATTCTGTAGTCTTTTTTTTTTTTTTTTTGATAAGATAAGATTCTGTAGTCTTGCTTCTTCCCAACCATCCATAAGGCTACAGAGAGGGCCATGCCCCAATGCCCCCGCACCCAGTAAGGGAAGGTGCAAAATCCCAAGTGCCAAAGACGTTGGAAATAGAGTTTCTCTAACCTATTCGGCTCAAAAGAGATCAAACATGAGAACCCATGTCTCCCTCATAAAACTGCAATGGGTAAAGAGATGATCCACCATTTCCTCTACCGCCACACATATTGCATTTGCTGATGATAATCCGCTACCTACTGCATAGATGATCAATCGCCAGAGAATTGTCCAGGTAAGCCATTCAACAGAAGGCATAAATGATGATACGGTACAGAGTACTTCTCCACCCCACGGGTAGGTGAGGAGGCAAAAGGCAGGACTAAATGCTGGAAAAAGGATCTAACTGAGAATTAACCATCTTCACTTTTGTTGTGCAGATGTCTTGTATTCTGGCATTATACAGGAGACCCTGATGGACTAATGTGCGTGACGCACACGCCCCGGAAGGTAAATTTAAGTTTTGGGTTTTCTCTTAAGGGTATTTCGGTAAATTTCTCCATGTAGTGGTGTTGATATATAAGCCACATGTTAGGGTTGTGGGATTAGGTTTTATTCTTTTGTGTTTTCTTGGCCAAGAAGAAGAGACTTTGTAACCTAGACCGAAATAGTGCAAATTTTCCCCGTGGACGTAGGCAGCGCCGAACCACGTAAAATCTTGTGTGATTGTGTTTCTTTGCATTGTTCTTTTGGTATATTGTTGCACATCGTGTTCGATCCGTGTTGGATTTTCTACAACTTTATATCCAAATCTGCTTGTCCTCACTTTGCCGCCCAATAAGGATTCATTAAGAAGGAGTCCAGTGTGTCAAGCTTCTGATGAAAAAATATTTAGGCAAAAAGGAGCTTTGCACACCATTCTATCCTCTTGACTTTGAGAATGCAAGGAAATTCAGCCTTCAATTGATGATTGCCGCACCAAAGATTGTACTCGAATGACATGAAGCTAGATCAGATATCTGATACCTTCCTGGAGAGAGACCTTAGATTTCATAAAGTCTCTTCACATTAGTTATTAATTCTTTTTCAATGGCTTTTTATTTTGTTCATTGGAATGGAATACTCCTATGTTTTTTCCGTTCCAGTGTTGTTTTCCTAAAACGATGCTACGATCATTGGGATTTTTTTACTAGTTAAAAAATTTAAAGAAACGTGTTTTATTAAAGTGTCAAAATGAGGGATTTTGTTGTGTTTTTAACCATCCCATTTGTTTGAGAGGGTTAAAATACATCAAATGCCCATCAAATGACTATTGGACATCACTAAAAGGGGCAAAAAGGGAGATCCCAAAAAAATGCAAAAATGTAAATTTTGATTTTTTTATAATTTTTTTGGAATGGATCATAACCATAGTTGTAAATTCCGTTTCGGTTGCCATTTCGTTTTGGCCACCGAAACGAAATTTCGGTGGGATTTCGGTCATTTCGGTCGAAACTTTTCGTTCACACAAAAAATATATTAAAAAATATGAGAAAAATCCAAAAAAATAAAAAATCAATAGAAAAAGATGAAAAACTAATAAATAGTCCAAAATATGTGTCCCAAAAGGCATATTCATTAGTTAAACACATAAAGTCTTGCACAAGTCCAATTGATAGTCTGATACATAGAAAAACATAAAAAAAAAGAGATACATGAAGTGAAACATAGACAATAGCTAGTATTAACAAATCTTCAGTCATCATAACCCGGATGGTCATACTCAATGTCTTCTTCGTCGTCGTCGCCGCCGTCGTCACCACTTGGACTACTAGTAGTGACATCTTCTTCAAGAGGCATGAGAAAGTCGTCGTCGTTGTCCCCGGCCCCAACCATAGCAGTAGATGCTTCAAGATTTTCCCACCCAATGTCTTCCGGCGTGAATATGACATCTTCTTCTTCTGCAATCCAATCCATCATGACATCCAAATGGTCTATCTCAAAGGGTCACTAGTGGCAGATGATTTCCTCAACAAGTCCCTGAAAAGGAAAACATTAAGTTTAATGTCAAAGGTTAAACTTAAAAGCTTAAAGTGATGAGGTGAGAGTTGAAAACATTATATTACGTTGTATACCTTTCTCGAAACTTAAGATTGTCACCAAGTCATCTAATCTCTGGTGCTCCAACCTATTTCTCTTTGCAGAGTGAATGTGTTCGAAGGTGCTCCAATTCCTTTCACACCCAGTCGCACTGCAGGTCTGACTGAGGATTCTGATCGCAAAGGTCTGTAATTCTTCCACGTCACCTCCGAATTGATTCCACCATGCAACTGTAAAGTAACAAATAGTAAAGCATTATTTGTTGAGAAACTGAAAGTTAAAATGAATTATACTTAATTAAACAAACAACTCAAATATACCTGGTCCCAACTTCGTTCGGTTGCGGATTGCAAGCTTCATTCCAAACATACCCTTAGCCTCTCGATAATCCTCAATCTGATTGGTGATGAGGTCTTGTGTTCCTTCATTAGGTACCACTCGAATGATGCATGCCAACAAGCCTCTGGTTACTTCACTGTGCCTAGAGAAGGTAGGAGTGAAAAAGAGAGCAGGGTTAAGAAAATATCTTGTTGCATGGAGGGGACTGTGGAGTTGCCTATCCCATCTTTGGTCGATGATCCTCCAGATGGGATTGTAATCTGATTTTCTCTTCAACCTCTCCTTGATGTTCTCTTTGGCCTTATCCATGGCCTCATATAGGTAACCCATCGCCGGTTTGTTCTGCCGATCTACCAAACGCAGCACTCTCACTAAAGGCTCGCTGATGTTTAGAATGTACTTGCATTGGTCCCAAAAAGATTTATCCAACACAGTACTAACTACCCCTTCACTCAGTGGGTGTTGGACAAACCTACTAGTACTATACTCATCAGACACAAACATCTGCTGAAGTGCTTTCCGATTCAACACCAGACTTTGTATGCTAATGAAATTTGTAGCAAATCTGGTTGCAGCAGGGCGGCACAACTCCTTCCCACCTGTGAACTTCTTCCTCATCAAATTCAAGAGGCTTCCATGGTTGTAGATGAACTTTGTAACCGTCCGAGCCCTCTCAATTGTGGTTGCTATGTGAAGAAATACAGTCGGTTTGCACAGATGCTCCAAGATGAGATCTAAACAATGAGCTGCGCACGGAGTCCAGAAGAATGTACCAAACGCGGCTTCTAGGCTTTTCCCAGCAGCTTTGTAACTTGGCTCACTGTCAGTTACAAATTGCACCACATATTCCGGATTCACCTCTCCAACAATCTTTTCAAAGATATTGTATAATTCATCGGCATTCTTCACTATGCCAGATGCATCAACGGATTTGAGGAATATGACTCCTTTAGGGCAGTACACCAAAAAGTTGATTAGGGAACGTTGTTTGGTGTCTGTCCATCCATCTGCCATAATGCTACAGCCAGTGTATCTCCATGACATCTTAATCTCCTCAAAGTAGTTGTTTACCTCATCCACTGTATTCTTCAAAATGGGACCCCTTAAAGCATGATAAGTAGGTGCCTTGTAACCCGAACCCACGGCATTAACAGCATCAAACATAGGTTGCCAGAAAGGTGAATTGGCAACGTTGAAAGGGAGATTGGCATCGTAGCAAAGCATGCCAACCGCCATGACTGCTCTATCCATTGTTTCTTTAGTAGCCAAAGCACTTTTAATGCTTGGCTGGGCTTCAGGGGTTGTTCGTGGTGCAAAGAAATTCCTGATCCCTCCTGTGATTCCTTTCTTCTTCCTTTTTGTACCACTCGGTTCTCCAAGAACTTCCTTACCTCTTCGTTGAGGCAATTTTGTGCCAATGTCTTCTTCATCCTGCTCTTCTTCTTCGTCTGGTGTGCCATAAAAACCTCCAACCTCTGCTCTGGATAGGCTCATCCTAGCCATTTCTTTTCTCTTTGCATCTAAAAGTTGCTTCATTCGATATTTTACATCTTTAGTCACTTTTTTGCATGATGCTACTTCACCAGGAACAGCCGCTAAATGTTCTTTCAAGCGGGTTATACCTCCACCCGATATGACTTTGCCACAGAATATGCAAGTTACTTTATTTTTTTGACCCGGAACCAATGTACCGTAGGCCCATGCCGGGTCATCCGATCTAGCGGGTGCCGAACCAATAGAGGATGCTCCTGCAGAAGGTCCCGAGCCCTACCCACTCATTCTGAAATGAAGTAGAAGAAGGGGAAAAATGAATTAGAAGAAAGAAAATTGAAACAAATTACAAAAAAATGAAGTAGAAGGGGACAAATAAAGTAAGAAATAAAAGAAAGAAAATGAAAAGAAATAAAGAGAACCTTGAGTTGAAGAGAAGAAGAAAAAATTAGCCTTCACTCACTTGAAATAAGCCTTTGGAAATAGTTCTTGACTTCTTGTAGTGGTAAGTTGAATGTATGCCTTCCCTTTGCTCCAAAATAGACTTGGATTGAGTTGAAGACGATGGTAGACTTGTAGGAAATTTAGTAGAATAGATAATGTAAGTGAAAGTAGAGAAAGAAGGAGAATCACTTATGTGAAGGTGGAGGATAAGAAGGTAGGGAAAAGGTTATTTATAGAGTTTTTAATTGATTGTGCATTTAAAAATGACTAAAATACCCTTCCCAACAGCTATAAACGGTCACATTTTGAGGTTAAAATGGTTAAAAACCAAAAAGAGCCGTTCCAGGGGCATTGTTGTAAAATCTGCAAAAAAACAGTCAAACTAGCCGTTAAGCCAATTTCGGACGAAATTCAAAATTTCCTCCATTTCGGATGAAATCCGAAATTTCGGTCAATTTCGAACGAAATGGAACGAAATTTCGGACGAAACGAAACGAAATTTATAACCTTGATCATAACAAATTGGAACCATCAGAGCAAAGCAAAATACATGGTAGAATGTTTTGTTCCACATTCTATTCCATTTTTCATTTTAGAAGAGAATGTTCCAGATGAAACAGAACTAAATCGATATTTGTGTTCTCCACAGTGTCACTCCCTAGAACCTGAATGTATCTTCCATATCACAGCCACCAAAGCTAGATCTATATTTCCCAGTGACACTCCAAATTTGACTTGCTCCTCAAACCTTCAAATCCACTTACCATGGAGGGTGTCTCTTTGAGGTCACGGTTACAAAGGCACCCCCGCAGACTTTAGTGTATCGACATTCTCCCAAAGACTTTAGCTGTTGATTCCATTTCGTTCGCCGTTTTGTGGAACGGAACTGTAGACACTCAATTCTGTGAAGGCGGTACTAATGATAGGTGTCGCTAGGAAGAACCTTATGACGAGTCTCAGAGCACCAATTGTGTTTCTCTCAAATCTCTCTATAGAGTGTTTTCAGAAGAAGTTAATTTCCAAAAGCCGTTATAAAACCGAAAAGCCTGTTTTTTCCAAAAGCCTGTTTTTACACAGCCTTTTCGGCAAACTAAAAGCCTATTTCTTATAGCACCCCCCTTTTACGGCATAAACTGGTAAGCCCATTCACACACGACATTTTTATCGGTAAGTTAACTTTGGGTCGGAAGTTTCTGTTCGCACCCAAAGGACACTTTGTTTCATGAAAGCATGCAAATTAGATTCATTGGAAAGCCCTTAAAACAAGGAATCCAACAGATCTGACCGCGTGCGAATCGGAGTTCGATCAGAAGAGACATGAACATTCGAAACGAAACAGATAAAAGACGAAAAATCACATTTTTCGAAAAATCGGAGAATAGACGAAACATCACGCAAACCGGGGATGACATCATCTGGATAAGACCAGATGATGTCATCCAAATTCGCCATGGGCGAAATTGGAATTCGCCCAGGGCGAATTTTGGGCGAATTTAGATGTTTTTACCCCCCAGCCTATAAATAGGAGGGGGGGGGGTAAGTGGTTTCTACACCATTTCTCTTTCTCTCTCTCTCTCTCTCTCTCCCGTTTTGTTTTGTGGTGTATACACCCTGCTTCGGTGTATTTCTCAACCCTGAACCCCTGCAGAAATCCAGAAAATACCCTAGTTAACTTTATTTTCTAGAAGAGAGAAAGTAGAGAAACACTAAGTAGCTCGAATCGGGCGTCGGCACTCCGCCGAAATTCCGAGGTTCGGAGCGACGTCTTTTACTTTTACGCCGTTGTTCTGCAGAATTTCGTAGAACCATGAGCTGCTTTTCAATAGCAGCGCTGTTGTTCTGCTGAAATTTCGACAACTTCGGAGTTTCTCAGCCATATAGCGTCGATACGCCGCCGATTTCTCCGCAGCTCCGGAGCCTCCTTCGCGAACACAACGCTGTTGCGTTGCTGAATTTCGGAGAACCCAACGCCCTATTGTCTAAATAGCGTCGTTGTTCTGCCGAAATCTCGACAAACTTGAAGTCTCCTCATCAAACACAATGCGGTTACGCTGCCCAATTCTTTACTTGTAAAATTACATTTTTGTAAAAGCTTAATGTAATTTCCTTTACAAAGTAAGGTACGAGGTGGTGACATAAGTTCTCCGGCTCACGTTGCCCTCAGAACTTATATAAATCCCTCTGCCTTTGTTTTACAGCTTTCTGCAATTTCCTTTACAAAGTAAGGTACGAGGTGGTGAAATAAGTTCTCCGGCTCCGTTGCCCCCAGAGCTTATTACATAAACCCCTCAGCCTTTCTTTTACTTTCTGCACTGTCTTTTTCCGTTTGATTTTGCGGGCCTACTTGGAATCAGTTGCAGTACTCTGCTTGGGTTTGTAACATATGATTTCAAACAGGATCGAACCGAACCGCTTATTTTCATATTTTCTCTATAAATTCATTTTATTTACATTCTGGAATTAAGCATAACCAAAATAAAGGATAAAAAAGATAAATTATCCTGATTCAAATTCTTCGAAAAATGCCAATCTAAGTTAAAAGACTGGATTCGTTCGGGCAAGAGGGGTGCCTAACACCTTCCCCGATTGTCGCCATAACCCTTACCTAGATATCTGTAAGGACCGTGCCTTAAGCAAACAAAGCAAAATATAAAGTTCTAGGCCCAGAGCAAAGGAACCCATGATTACTATTCTTCCAACGAAATTCGAGTCGTTACTCATTTCCTTGGAAGAATAGACACGGGTCCTAGGCCCTAACCTAGGTGGCGACTCTGAGTTACTCTAACTTGCGAAGTTAGGACCACGGTCTCGAGTTCGTAAGTAGTGCAGATCAAATAACACTCCCATAGAAACCCGATGTGGTGATCCCCTGTCGTCCTATGCAGCACGGGAAAAACCGGCTCCCACAGGAACATTTGGGCGTTTTGGCCGTTTCAACGTTTCGTTTTGGAAAAGACGCTGCGACCAAAGTTTTTTTTTATAGTGAACTTTTTAAAAAAAAATCCAAAAAATAAAAAATTGCTAAAAATTGGAACAATAGGGTCATCCTCCGCAACCTAATCAGAGAATAGCCTTTGTTGACCAGTGCTTGACTAGTTTAAAAATTTATAGTGACCTAATTATGAGATTTTTTACCTGACTTTTGGGATTTAATATGTTTGGACATGATAGAATTTATGAATTTTTATAATTGAAAAAATACCCTATCGTTTGGAAGTTAAGATTTTGACCCAGCCTTAAATGATCGAAAACTTTTGAATTTTATACTAGAACCAGAATGTTGGCTTTTTATCCTTTTAGAATTGTATCTTGAAACTAATTTTTATAAATTTAGGTAGGTGGTATTCCCCAGACCCCGCAATGGCGGAGCCTCCTGCAATGGGCCGCCCTTAGGTAGGTGGTATTCTCTATTTACGTGTAAATCTTATGTAAATGGATATTTACTTAAATGGCTTTCCATGTAAATACCAAATTCTAAGAAAAGGCAAGAAGAAGAGAATAGAACTAAGAAGAGGCAAGAATAAGAGAGGAACCATACAAAATCTAGAACGAAACGGGACGAAACAGCATTTTCGGCCGAAACAGACCGAAACGGGATGAATCGCCGGACGAAACTGAACCGAACCTAATTCGGTTTTGTTTTCTGGGATGAAACAATCATTTCTGCCATTTCCGCTGAAACAAAACGAAATTTACAACTAAGCCACAGACTAAATGGTACTCTATGTTTTTTTTTAATGGTAAAAAGTTGGACCATTTCTCGATTTGTGCGTGTCATCCTTGCGCAGTGCAGGGGCCATACTAATCTTCTCTTTATCATTCCAATTTTATCATATGTCTCCATTTTAAATGGTACTCTATGTTCTCTTATCATTCTGAACGATTTTTTTTAAGCTCTTGTTTTTTTCTGATGCTGTTCTAAAGCTTTCTTCTTTTATGACCTGTTTTATTCTAACAAAAATAAACAAAAAGGTCCTCTCCTGTTCCTTTAAATAACATCCAACTCCCTTCAAGGACGATGGCTTGGCAGATAGTGATAGGTTAGAGGCTCCAGTACTTTCTAAAGCATGCAGACATTAGTGCATGTTTTGCATATCAGAACGACAACACAAAAGAAAGATAACTAGAAAACAGGGGCTGATGTCTGAAAAACGTTCTATGGAAACAAATGACTGAAAAGTATGCTTCAGTAGAATTCAGAACTCCAAAACTGACATCTAACCTCAGGACCCCAACAACTTATAGTCTCACTCCTAAATAAACCCATACCTCTTTTATCTAATGGACTATCATAATTACTAATTTCTATTTTAGTTTATTAAGCTATAACATCTCAAAATTAATGGTGTGAGGCTGGTCTCAAGGATTATAATTTAAAGAGGTTCAACTGTAGTAGGATGCTTGATAGCGCGAACTCCATTTTAGTTTTCTTTACATTAGGCAATAGTTGTGATAATTGCCACAGGTAGATTTGTTCTTTCTTCTTCTCATTCTGTCCAGTTGGATTCAATTTCTGCTTGAACTTGGCAATGAATGATTTAGCCACCTAAATAACCTCAAATATGTGGAGGTTGCCGCCTACTAGGTCAGTAACCTTAATTCTTGTGGCTCCAGCAAAACAAACTCTTGCATGCAAAATTTAGGGAAGGAATCTAAGACTATATGTTCAGCTCAAGTTTTGGTGCATTCAATTTGTCCTTTAGGTTTTAGCCTGCATGCTTTTGAAGCAGGGATCCTCAGCTTCCTTCTGCGCCTTCTGCCTTTTTCCCCTTTGAGTCAGATGGTGGTCTGAAAGGACTTGCTTAATGCCTTTTGTTTGGAGTGTGGTGATTCGGACCTCTGTGGAGATTACATCTCTCAGCAGATGGAAATTCCAAAAAGGCTAAAGAATTGTGATAGGCTTGCCAAACTTCTTGTTTTATTTGTTCAAGTTGACGATTTAGCAATCTAACCTTGCTGGTGTAGTACAGCTATGGGAAGGAAGAGAAACTGAAGAAAACAACAGACAATCGTAGAGATTTCCATAACTGGAAGAAATTACATATCTGGAAATTTCTAACACCAAGTTGACAACATAAATTTCTAAAAAATTGTCATGGAATTTAGAAACAATAAATAATAGGCTTATATGGTATTTAAAAATTAAAATTGCAAGTTGGATTTCTAATATAAATCTAGGGAGAAACAAAAGTATAAAACGTAGTGTCCCACCACGTCTAAAGGTTATTTAGAATAACATCGCACTGTTCTAGAGGAAGGGGGACTGAATGATAGAAAATGATGCTAGAAAACGACTAGAAAACACAATATGCTTGCTTAATGGAAGAACACAAGAACTAATAAAAAGATGACAGATAAAAATATAGATGGGTTAGCTACTTACTAACATTTTCCAAGGCATCTCACTAGCCTTCTTGAGGTGACTCACCAAGGATTCAATGGCATCCCTCATCATGGATTTGAGGTGTCTCACCTTGAAGGTGTGGGAGTTCCCCACAATTTACACGAGTAAACTCCTTTTTACCTTGGCCGCATTCCGCATTGCACCTCATCCTTATTCCGCGTTTTGCCCTACACAGTCAGTAGAAACTCCTTTGACTCTCCTGAATTATGACTGCATCAACTGAGTACTCAGCCGCGTCAACCGAGTACGCTACCACGTCGTGCTGAGTCGACTGGGATTTTCTTCGGTCGTGTTCCGCGCCGCATCCGCATTTTTAAACATTGCTTCAAATATAAGCAAAGTCCAAACCCCAATACCATTGTTTGCAGAACTGCATCAACTTATTGTCCAATACAAAGAAAAAAAAGAAATGAAAGGATGTTCAGGTCAAGGTAGTCTTATTGTCATGAAACATTGCGCATGGATTTTGCCTTCCTTGCTCAAGTACTCCCATTTTTGTGCTTTATAACAGGCCAATAATTACACTTTTTTGAATGGATGACATAGCTATTGTCACTTGGATTCTTTTCTCGGAAGATTAAGAATTTTGCAAATTACTATTTTCCATTGTACTCGTCCAGTTATTTCTCTTTTTTTTTTTCAATTCCTGCATAATTGGTTCTAAATGTTTTGTTTGATGCCATTTAGAGCAAAGCTTCAACAGACAGGCGTGGGTGGAGTTTCAGGAAGAGATCCGCAAGGCATAGGGTGCTGAGTAATACTGTGATCTCAGAACTGCTATCTGCTGGAAATAAAGAGAACCCAGAAACCACCACCACTGACTTCCATGCACAGGCCAATTCAACTCTTCCTGAGAAAATCTCTGTGCCCCAATGGACAGATGAGACCCCACCACTTCCATCGGCCGCAGTGGACTTCAAAGTATCTGATGCCTTGCCTTCCGTTGAGAATAATAGTATCTTTGATTATAACCTGCAGGAATCTGTTGTTATTGTGATCCAGACTGCTATCAGGGGATATTTGGTAAATTCGTTCGCTTAGATTTCCAATTTCTGAAACTTATTTTGGCTGGTTCTTATGTTGAGGTTTTCTTTCTTTTTCTTTTCTTTCTATTTTTCCAGTCACAGAATGCTCTTTGCAAGCTTAAGAATGTAGTTAAGTTGCAAGCCGCTGTACGCGGGCATTTGGTCCGACGACAGGCTGTGGGAACTCTGCGCTGTGTTCAGGCCATTATCAAAATGCAGGCATTAGTGCGCGCTCATCGTGTTCGTATGTCACTTGAAGGGTTAGCTATTCAAGAGAAGCTTGGTGCGAAGCTCAAGACAAACAACAAGAGAGCAAGCCCCTTGGTAGTCCTTATTTGCATATCAAGAGTATTGTATTGCATTGCAAACTTCAAAAAGGAAAAAAAAACTGTTTATCGAGTATTGTATTGCAAAATCTTGAGTGAATGCCTAATCAGCACAACAAAATGATATTTTTTTTATATCAGGGATCGGATAAATTAGTGTTCCAGCCAGTGAATACGAACTTTATACTTTGGGCTGTGATACACCCGATTCTTTTCAATCCCGAAGGCACCTTTGGAGCTAAAGTAGACATAGTTGACTTCATTGCAACTTTGCTGACTGAGCCACGACTCGTCCAATGTAGATGTGATAGGATTGCCATTGTTAATGTTTCCTTCCCTTTTTTATGACATAGGGTATCCCCACCCCAGTTTTTCGGTCGGGACTATTCCCTACGGATGCACGCAATCACCCGTAAACCACATGCATCGGGTAAGCCTGGGGGATTTGAACTCGCGTCAATGGAGAGCATACCCATGAGTTTAAGCCAAAGAGCCCTCCTTCATCTCATTATCTTTTTCCCTTTTTCCTTCTGCTTTTGACCTGGCTAAGTCCTTATAGGCAATGTGACTATTTAATTTTCCCCAGAATCGTTTCTCTTTGTTAGTCATACTCATGAAGTGGAGGCACTGTATAAATAGGAAATGAAAATCACATTTATATTTTTCCTCGTTATTTATGAATAAAGGAATCATTGTCTGTTCTCTGTAGATTAACACACTTGTTTCAGTTGTAGTCCTGTCTGATCCATCTTTTCCATTCAGGGGAAAGAGAATTCTAGCACAGAAGCAAATGGAACACATTCTTCAACCAAGAAGTTGCTCGCCAATGGATTTGCTCGTCAGGTATTGTCAATTATTCACTTTCCTTTGGCCCACAATATCAAATTGTTTTTTTTTTTTTTGCCTCATTTTGATTTTTTTGAATGGGAACTGATATTTATATCCACTATAAGCTTTTGAAATCAACAGCAAAGACAAAACCAATTCGCATTAACTGTGATTCTTCTAAACCCAATTCGGCATGGCAATGGTTGGAGCGGTGGATGTCTGCATCCCCATCTGATGTTCAGCTGCAGATACCACAATTAAATCTGGTTTCTCTGGATCAAGGAGAAAAGACCAAGGTGCCTGAAGTTATCCAGGAGTCTAGGGATTTAAAGTCTGGTACTAAGGAAACAAAAAAGCCGTTTGATGGTGAAGAGAATTTGATCACTAATGATGGAGATGATTTTGATTTTCATGCTGAAAACCCAATAACTAGTTTAGGTAAAAGCTCCAATTCTGCAATGGAAAGTGATGTGAAGGAGCCTCAGCTTGAAGATACAGGTGTGGGCATAATAGAAGAGACCTCTACAAAGACCAGGAAGCCTCCCAATGAAACTCCAAACTCTTATTCAAGTCAAATACCAATTCAATCTGATGAAACTTTGCAATCAGCACTTGGTTCTATTTCTCATAAACCTGAGGTCAGAGAGAACTCAGTTCGTACTACAAAAAGGTTGGCCTCTGAACAACTCGAGACTGAGGGCAAGAAGTCCGCATTTGGGCCAAGAAAGGCATGCAATCCAGCATTTGTTGCTGTCCAGTCGAAATTTGAAGAGCTCACCTCGAATGCCATTTCACATAGGTCAGTCACTCCTACTTATCGTGATGATGGAGTAGAATCAGGTTCAAATTCCCCTATATCACATGTTGATTCGGCCACAAAGACTACTGAATTTAGCCAGACAGAAGATTTGATATCTCATGATCCGAGAATACAAATTGTGGGTTCAGAATGTGGCACTGAACTTTCTATTTCTTCCACACTTGATTCGCTAGAGAGATCTGAAATTGAAGGTGGGGCCATTGTACATGAAATCAACAATACAGATAGAGGGAATCCTGATGCAAACAACACTACTGATGATGATTTTAATCTTGGAAATCTGGATGCTAAAGCCAAAAATCCTTCCTTGGTCTCAGATAACCTGCCTAATTCATCATACATGGACTTGAATGACAATTATGCCGATTCAGTTGCAGTTGTGGACCCCACACAGGCAGAGCAGAAGCCCTTCGAGCAAAGTGCGTCGGATATGCAGACCGAACTGGACATTTTAACAAATCAACCTCTAGACAGTTCATCTCCAGTAGGATCTCCAAGAAGCCATGTAAGTGTTCTCGAGTCGCAAGGAACACCATCAAGTCAGATATCTGTGAACGCCAAAAGGAGCAAATCGGATAACAGTAAACTAAAGCGAAGGTCACAGTCAGTAGGCAAGAGGTCACCATCGAATCATGTTGATTCGGGTGCAAAAAGTAGTATGGAATTGCCAAAGGACCAGAAATATGGAAAGAGACGGAACTCTTTTGATCATGAGCCAAGGATTAGTAGTAGTAACTCTCTTCCCAGTTACATGCAAGCCACGGAGTCTGCAAGGGCTAAGGCCCATATGAACAATTCTCCTAAATCAAGCCCAGATGTTCAAGACAAAGACATTTATACCAAGAAGAGACATTCCTTACCAGTTGCAAATGGCAAACAAGTCTCCCCTCGGATGCAACGATCAGGGTCACAAGCGCAACAGAATGTAAAAGGGAATGGTACACATTCTCCTCATACTGGTATGTTCTAATTCTTATTGTCTTATACATACATGCTTCTGAATTCTATGAAAATCCTGCCTATGTCAATTCATGAAATGACCCTTTCTTCGTGCAATGGGTATGCTTCCGTTATTCCTGTCAATTATTTATTTCCAGCAGAGTGTTCCTTGAGTTTGGAATATATAATAATAGGTTTTACTTATGAAAATTGATTGGATATGTTTTAATACAGTCTTCTTTCAGTACTTCCAGTTCCTGTTGAAAACAAAGATCAAAGCACAAAGCTCTTATACCACTTGTTAAAAACAAAGATAAAAAAAAACCAAGAAACACAAATTAAAAATCAAGAAGATGAGAGAAATTTCTCTTTCAATATTACTCCAAAGGCAAAACCGTAAACTTCTCTTCACACCAATGAGTGCCTTCTTACCATTCAAATGAAAATAAAAATGAGTGGCTTCTTATGAAAAGAAAAAACCAGTTTCTAAAACCTACAAATTATATGCTTTCCTATTCTAACAGTACCCTCTATTCTTCACTTTTCTTCAAATTAAAATTTATTAAACAAGACTCCAACAAAATTAGAAACTTCCAAATTAAGGTCCTGGTTTAACTAGGAAAGGTCCATGTGTTGGCCCATCCGCCCGCATTGCGCCGGCCCGGCCCCTCCGACTCCGTGTAGAGTCGGCACTCTCAACACTCCCCCTCAACGTTGACTCTTACTGGTCACGTCAAGTTCCTTTCTAAACTTCACAAACTTCTTATAGCTCAACCCTTCGAAAGCGGCAAGAAACTCGGCTATCTTATGGTACCATGCTTTTGGAGCCTGTCTCAGACCATACAAAGCCTTCTGCAGATTTTTGGTACTTTTGAACCCCCTGAGTTGCTCCATGAAAATTTCCTAATCCACTTTACTATGCAAGAAATCATTCTTCACGTCTATCTGCCACAACTGCCACCCTTTACAAGCAGCAAGGGCAATGAGCACATGTACCATCGTAATTTTGGCAACTGGACTGAACATCTCATCATAGTCATGCCCGTATTTATGAGAGAATCCTTGAACAACAAGTCTTGCCTTGAACCTTTCTACCAATCCATACGCTTTGGTCTTTACCTTTTACACCCACTTACACGAAATATGTAACACTCCAGCTGCTAGTGGAGCTAGATCCCATGTTTTGTTCTGCTTCAAGGCTAGGATCTCCACTTCCATTGCTTTTTTCCGTCCAAGAACACCTTGGGCCTTTTCAAATGATATCGGTTCGATAATACCGACTTCTTGAACTGCTGTCGCTACATACGCTACATCTGCAGACTTTAGATTTCTTCTCTCGGAATCACCTCTGATTTTGTTGCTTCGGCATTGCCTCCACCAGATTCACTGTCGGACAAAGTATTTGTGATGTGATTTGAACATTCCGAATCAACTATTCGGTCACCATTGTTTGTGTCCTCAGAATTGGACATCCACGACCTCTATAGTCATAAGAGCTACTTTACATGAATTAACATGTTCTTCAATAGAGAAAGTACTCCACTCTTTATCGCTATCATACATTTGGGATTCTTCAGATGTTGCAGTATTATCTTCCTCATTCTTCTTCTTTGGTGCACGACAATCTCTAGCAAAGTGGCCCCGCTTACCACAATTGTAGCACGCTTATCTTTGTCCCGAGTTCTGAGTTTGTTTCTCAGAATCACGGCCGCTTGAGGCTCCCCTTGATCAGAACTTTCTTGTCTTTGATCTTATCTGGCCTTCGCCTTATCTTTCCAATTCTTGAAATTCTGAAACTTCCTTCCTCGGCCAGTGAAGAGAACCTTCCCGTTCTCCTCTATCGTAGATCTAGCCATATACTTGGCCAAACTCTCTTGATTTGCCAAGATACTCTCCAATTTAATTAATGTTGGCTGACACGACCATCCTTGGATAGGTGTGTTGAAACCACACTACTCGGGTTTTAATCCTCAGATTATAATTTTTCGCATCCGTGTCTCTGAAATCTTGGACTCTTCGTCGAATTACGATATTTGATAACAGATCTTCTTCACCTTTATTATATATTCGGGAATCGATGTATTCCCTGAAGATTTGGAACCTATCTAGTTTTCAGTTACATGTAGTCTTACGTCGTTTGTTTATGAAAATAAAGTAGCAAAGAGCCGAAGACATTTCATGCTTCCTTCGAAGTCTTGGCCTGCCGAATGTAGTCGAGAAAATCCCTCCGAATGGTAGCCTTCAACACGAACATGGCTTTATCGGCTTTGATCTTCGACTTCCTCAAAACCTCTGTGGTTTTGACACTTTCGTTAGGATAGAAGTGGTTTCCAAACCATTCATTATCTCTTATAAATCTTGCACTTGGAGACACGATTCTATGCAAGGTTTCCAATATTGATAATTTGTGTTGTTCAGCTTCTCAATCCTGTTGACCGAATTGGCGAAATCTTTCTCATTGAAGTTGAATCACCTCCGATTTTGTTGCTTCGGCATTGCCTCCACTAGAGTCATTGTCGGACAAAGTATTTGTGATGTGATTTGAACATCCCGAATCAACTATTCGGTCACCATTGTTTGTGTCCTCAGAATTGGACATCCACGACCTCTATAGTCATAAGAGCTACTTTACATGAATTAGCATGTTCTTCAATAGAGAAAGCACTCCACTCTTTATCGCAATCATACATTTGGGATTCTTCAGATGTTGTAGTATTATCGTCCTCATTCTTTTTCTTTGGTGCACGACAATTTCTAGCAAAGTGGCCCGGCTTACCACAATTGTAGCACGTCTATCTTTGTCCCGAGTTCTGAGTTTGTTTCTCAGAACCACGGCTGCTTGAGGCTCCCCTTGATCTGAACTTTCTTGTCTTTGATCTTATCTTGCCTTCGCCTTATCTTTCCGATTCTTGAAATTTTGAAACTTCCTTCCTCGGCCAGCGAAGAGAACCTTCCTGTTCTCCTCTATCGTAGATCTAGCCATATACTTGGCCAAACTCTCTTGATTTGCCAAGATACTCTCCAATTTAATTAATGTTGGCTGACACAGCCATCCTTGGATTGGTGTGCTGAAACCACTATACTCGGGTTTTAATCCTCGGAATATAATTTTTTGCATCCGCGTCTCTGAAATCTTGGACTCTTCATCGAATTACGATATTTGATAACAGATCTTCTTCTCCTTTATGATATATTCGGGAATCGATGTATTCCCACAAGATTTGGAACCTATCTAGTTTTCAGTTATATGTAGTCAGTAGTCTTACGTCGTTTGTTTATGAAAATAAAGTAGCAAAGAGCCGAAGACTTTTCATGCTTCCTTCGAAGTCTTGGCCTCCCGAGTATAATCGAGAAAATCCCTCCGAATGGTAGCCTTCAACACGAACATGGCTTTATCGGCTTTGATCTTCGACTTCCTCAAAACCTCTGCGGTTTCGGCACTTTCGTTAGGAGAGAAGTGGTTTCCAAACCATTCATTATGTCTTATAAATCTTGCACTTGGAGACACGATTCTATGCAAGATTTCTAGTATTGATAATTTGTGTTGTTCAGCTTCTCAATCCTATTGACCGAATTGGCGAAATCTATCTCCTTGATTGAGCTTCTGAGAAGTGGCAAACTTGAAGTTGGATCTCGGATCTACAACTTTGGCGTCCAATCCCTCAGCGCAGACGTGTCGGATTTCGTTCCTAGAGGCTTGATCAACTTTGATCGGCTACGTACATCAGTCTCTGACCCGTGGCTCTGATACCACTTGTTGAAAACAAAAATCAAAGCGCAAAGCTCTGATACCACTTGTTAAAAACAAAGATCAAAGGAGGAAGCAAAAACAAAAAAAAAATAAAACAAAATAAAACAAAGAAACACAAATCACATATCAAGATGAGAGAAATTTCTTTTTCAATATTACTCCCAAGGCAAAACTGTACACGACTTCTCTTCACACCAATGAGTGCCTTCTTACAAGAAAAAACCAGTTTCTAAAAGCTACATATTATATACTTCCTTTATTCTAATAGTACCTTCTATTCTTCACTTTTCTCCAAATTAAAATTTATTAAATAAGACTCCAACATAATTAGAAAATTCCAAACTAAGGTCCTAGTTTAACTAGGAAAGATCCATGTGTGGGCCTGCACCGGCCCGGCCCGGCCCCTACGATGCTGTGAAGAGTCAGCGATGGCTCTCAAGAGCTCAATCCAAGCTTGCCTGTAAAAAGGGGAAGAAATCCTTCTATTTTAGTTGTAGGAACCTATACATTGTCATAATTTCAAGGCTGCTCTTTTCTACTCATGTTAAAATAAAAAATAAAAAAAATCAAGGCAGCATAGTTGTTACATCATGAGTGTGGAATAAAAAGTTCCACCCTGGCAAAAGCACCACTCGATTTCGGAAAAACAATACGTGCCTATAGCTTAAATTAGATTGCATTTTTATTGTCACGGCTTTATAGTGGATACAACCGAGGTTTGGCATGTCGGTATTTCACCATGTAAAACCTAACAGTTAGGTTTCTGATTTGAAAGGTTTAATTTGTATTTTTTCTCCTCTAGAAAACAAATATTTGGGCACTTCTGTCATCTAAATGACTGCTCTCAAATTTCAGGAGCATTTCTTCAGTGATTAGTTGTTCAATCTTCAACGCTCCTCTATTTCTCTCTATCAGTGACAATAATTTCTTGTCAAGACGGTCATATTGTTTTTCAAAATTAGTTTAAGTAATGCATTTCATTTCCAATCTCTTACAGCTTGAAACCTTATTTGTTTCAGAGAGAAAATGGCAAAGGTGATGATATTTATCTGGCCAAGCTCACCATCAGTTTTATAGCGTGAATTTGTCTGGAGAAGGCTGATGTCAACTTCGTGATGGAGAGCTGTTTAAAAAGAGGTGATTCCCCTCCTTATCCCATATGCAGATTTTATCCATGTATGCCATTTCTAAGGGGGAAGGGGAGAGGGAGAACTGTATGGGATTTTATGTACATTTATATAGCAAATGAATGTTTCTACCCAGTGGATTTGTATGGTGTTGCTGTTGCCTGTGTGATATTCTGTTGGTTTTCAGAGAGATGGTTTTTATCTGAAGTTTAGACTTGATTTGTCAATGCAGCATTGGGAATGTTGCTGCATTTTGATTGTAATAAATTGGGTTTTTGTTACATCTTATTACCTTACTACTAATTGTTGGATATTATACTTGTCCAGTAGGGTCTGATTTATGACTTAATCAAATCCAGAGATGAAATATGTTGAACCCAATTTCTTACTTGGTCCCAAAGCAAGTAACTGGAACCCAAATAAGTTATTCGGTCTGAAATTGGTTACTGAAATTGGTTACTGTTTTAGACAACCAGGAATGAAATAAAAATTAGATCTGTACTTATGTCTTTTGTCGAAGAAACCCTTTATGAAAATCAATTTTGAGGAAGAGAGGCTGAGTCGTGCCACATGGTCACTCTCCTTAAGAATCGTATTCGCCCCATACGGTTCAACGAGATCCGCGAACCGATGCTCCAAGATAAAACAGCTAGAAAGGCTCCAGTCCACGTGCACTGGCTGACTGGCCCACCCAGAACCACCTTGGAATAGTGCTAAGACACGGAAGGAACGAAGGAAGAAAATGATAAAAAATAGAACGAATGTATTTGTATTTTGCCTTTGAAAATCAGAATTTGTGTGTAGAGGAGATGATCACCAACGGTGTTGTTCTCTCTTTTTTATAGATGAGGAAGTGACCGTTGGAAGAAGATTAATTATCACCATTAGTGCCTTAAAAGTTTCTCTCCCAACAGTCACAAATATGACTGTTGGTTCACACACATAATAGGGGTGTCAATACCAAAAATGTGGGGAGATTAAATACATTTTGGGCACTAAAAATATACGTTAATTGTACCTGGACCTCGGACACGGCGAGGCGAGCGTGTGTCTGTTTTGAACATGGGCTTGTGCTCTTCTAAAAGCCTAGGATCCAACAAATTCTAAAGCCCCCTGAAGGCCCAAGCCTTTCTCTAACTCTCCATCTTATATGGAAGAGAATAATTTTCTTCCAAAGCAATGTGGGACTATTTGTTTTTGCTTGTAAATGAGAGCTCACTTTTCACACACACACCAAGGTCTTGGGTTGAAGTCCCCATTCAAACAAAAGACTTTGCTTTCAAAACAAGAGAGGAAAACTTTAATTTGAACCTTTCCTCCAAATTTTAAACACAAAGGAAAAGACATCTTTGACTTTTCAAAACCTTTAAAAATTCCAACAATCCCCCACAAGATTCAAAATATAGTTACAATTTGAAAACGGAAGCATTTGAGTACATTAGAAAATAGAGTGGATTCATACCGGTATCTTTTGGACTTCAACTGGTATTTAGGATAAACAGATTACATTACCGAGTACGGGTAGAGTTAGACTCCTTCAATTTTTCCCGTAGGTGTAACTGACTAACCTGTCACCCACACTCTACCTTCGATTCCTTAGTGATCCATTCACAGTATTGGAACGTTTTGGCCTTCCTCCTCTCTTGGTTCTCATGAATGTTCTAGAGAATTACCCGTTAAATTATCATAGGAAGCGGCATCACCTCCACATTCACTTAGGTCAGTCATCAAGTATGCACTGCAAGTAACATACCACCCAATATAGGTTATGAACTGATTAAGAGTCTATAATTCATCCTACCTCATTTGCAGTGAACACTATCTTCCATCATTTTGCATCAAGGAGTAGAGGGTGATAGTGTTAACAAACCATCCGGTGACTTGTTAGTACCCATTGAACCTAATTCTAGGGATCTCCTTTCACATAGGTTGGGTGTCCACGGGCTTTAACCCCATTCCTTGCGATGCCTCATAAACCACCTTATTAATTTGTGGCTTTGTCAGAGAATTTGCCAGATTCCTCTCCGACCTCACAAAGTCGAGTGCAAATGTTTCCTCACTCAAATATGGCTTTACCAAACTATGCCTTAGGCGAATATGCCTTCTTTTGCCATTATAGGTCTTACTTTTGGCCTTGGCTAAAGCAGCTTGGCAGTCACAATGTAAAGACATTGAGGGAACCGGCCTTGGCCATAAAGGCACATATGCTATGAAATTCCTGAGCCATTTGGCTTCAGCTCCTGCTAGGGCTAAGGCTATAAATTCTGCTTCCATAGTGGAACTTGTACTACATGTTTGTTTAACCGATTTTCAAGAAATCGCACCACCAATAAGGGTGAATACATATCCACTGGTAGACACTGAATCTCTTGAATTAGAGATCCAGTTCGCATCACTATAGCCTTCTAAGACAGCAGGAAACCGTCTAAAGTGCAGTCCAAAGTTCATTGTACCTTTTAAATACCATAAAAACCTAGTCAAAGCCTGTCAGTGTTCATGTCTTGGTCTATGTGTGTGTTGACTAAGTTTTCCAACTGCTAATGCTATGTCAGGTCTAGTACAGTTCATCAAATATGACACTGAACCTATAATACTTGAGTATTCCTTTTAAGATACCATCTCACCTTTGTTTTTCTTAAGGTGTACCTGACAATCTAAAGGTGTTTTCACAGGTGAATTATCATATTGTCCAAACTTCTTAAGAATGTTCTCTACATAGTGAGACTGTGACAATATTATTTCATTTTCTTTTCTGATGATTTTCATTCCTAGAATTACATCAGCTTCAACCCTATCTTTGGTTTCAAAGTTTGACATTAAGAATCTTTTAGTAGATTTAACTATGTCTAAACTAATAGCCATGATTAGTATATATCTACATACACAAAGTATTACACATTTATCACCGTTAAACTTACTGTAAACACACTTGTCAGATTCATTAATCTTATAGCCATTTGTAATTAAGACACTATCAAATTTGTCATTCCACTGTTTAGGTGCTTGTTTCAAGCCATACAATGACTTAATTAGTTTACAGAATTTGTTTTTATGTCTAGACACTACAAATCCTTCTGGTTGTTTAATGTATATTTCTTCTTCTAAATCTTCATTTAAGAAGGCAGTTTTTACCTCCATTTGATGTATTACCAGTTTATGTATAGAAGCTATAGCCAATAGTGCCCTAATGGTGGACAACCTAGCAACAGGAGAGTAGGTATCAAAATAGTCTATCTCATTTTTCTGTCTAAAGCCTTTAGCTACTAGTCTTGCTTTAAATTTATCAATTGTCCCATCAGGCCTTAGCTTTTTTTAAAATATCCACTTGCTATCTAGTGCTTTAGTTCCAGGTGGAAGGTCCACTAGTTCCTAAGTGTGATTTTCTATTATGTCGTCTAGTTCACTTTTTATAGCTTCTTTTCAGAACACAGCATCTGGAGAAGTTACAGCTTCAGTGTAAGTTACAGGATCTTTATCTATTAGATAGGTGAACATCCTATCTTCTAGATTTATTTATTTCTTTTGTCTTTTACTTCTTCTGAGTTCTTGAAACTTAGGATCCAATTCATTTTCAGTTTGATTTCTTGAATCATTACTAGGTTCTTTATAATTTCTTTTTTCATAGGGAAATGATATTCAAGGAACTCAACATTCCTAGATTCAATTATAATGTTATATTCTAGAATGTTTTCTACTGATTTCAAAACTAGAAATCTATAAGCTGTACTGTTTTGTGCATATCCTATAAACACACAGTCACATGTTTTAGGTCATAGTTTCCTTTTCTTAGGTTCAGGTATCCCAACCTTAGCCAAGCAACCCCAAACTCTCAAGTGAGTCAAGCTAGGCATCTTGTTATGCCACAATTCATATGGTATATGACCCTTATTCTTTGGAGGTATCCAGTTATAGATATAACATGCCGATAAAAGTGCTTCCCCCCCACAAGTTCAAGGGTAAACCAGAACCAATCAACATAGCATTGAACATATCATTTAATGTTCTATTCATTCGTTCTGCTATACCATTTGATTCAGGTTCATAAGGGGCTGTGGTTTCATGGATAATAATATTATCATCACATAACTTAGTTATATAGTATTATGTACTTCTATCTGTTCTAAGTCTTTTTATCTTTTTGTCTAATTGATTTTCTACTTCATTTTTGTACTTTACAAAGGCTTGTTCAGCCTCATCTTTGGTTTTTAATAGGTATACTTTAGTGTATCTGGAATAGTCATCTATAAATGTTATGAAATATCTCTTTCCTCCTCTAGATTTAAGTGATAAGAAATCACCTAAATCACTATGAATTGGTTCTAGTAATTATGTTTTCCTTTCAACACTAAAGTGTGGTTTCTCTGTGAATTTTGCTTCAACACATATTTCACATTTGTCTTTACTAGGTTCAATTTTTTCATTTATTAAACCTAAGTTGCAAAGTCTTTTAATATAAGGTGCACTCCTATGGCCTAGTCTATCATGCCAAATATCAAATGACTCAACTATATAAGCAGAAGAAGAAGATGATTTTTCATTCAAGATTTCAAGTACATTGAGAACAAATAAACCATTGGCATTATAGCCCTTGCCTACAAACACATTATTCTTGCCAATAATTGCCTTATCTGGTTCAAAGGTGAGCTTCAGTCCGTTCTTGTTGAGAAGTGCGCCTGGCACTAAGTTACGCCTTATATCCGGCACATGTAGCACCTCCTGTAGTGCAAGTATTTTCTCTGAAGTTAACTTCAGCAAGACTTTGCCCTTACCAACGACTTTTGAGGTCTATGAGTTCCCCGTGAAAACTTGATCCCCTTCCTTAACTATGGTGTAGTTGTAGAAAGAGCTTCAGCCTCCACAAATGTGCTTGGTAGCACCAGTATCCGGAACCCACTCCTTTGGATTTTTCACGAGATTTACCTCAGTCACAACAGTTGCAATTACATCCGCCTCAGTTAGATTAACTTTGGCACTGGATGAACCAGTCTTTCGATGTCGGCAGTCATTCCTGTAGTGTCCAGGTTTCTCACACTCATAACAGACTCCTTTCTTCTTAGGTACATTTTTCTTGAAGTTCTTTTCCTTCTTCGGTTTCAAGTTCTTAGACCCATCATTTTTAGTTTTAACTATGTTTGCCTTAGATGTATACTCTTTGGCTTTCTGTTGCTTATCCTTAAGTTTTTTTTTCTCTTCAATCTTAACCCAAACCACTACTTGGTCTAAGGTCCATTCTTTTGTCTTGTGTTTCATTCCGATCTTAAAATCTTTCCAAGACAATGGCAATTTTTCAATGAGAGAACCAGCCACGAATGTATCAGTAACTTCATACCTTAGCCAATTCACCCACAAGAAACTGATACTCATCTATTTAGGCAGAAATAGGTTTCCCATCGTCCATAGCAAAGTCTAAAAAGTTTCCTATCACATATTTCCTATTTCCAGCATCCTATAAGTCATATTTGGTTATTAATGTATTCCAAAGATCAGCAGGATGTTCATAGGAATAGTAGAATTATATAATTCATTTGACAACCCATTCAACAGATGGTTTTTAGAGATTTAATCGCCATTATTCCAATTGTCAAAATTAGCATCATCTTCATTTGGTTTTGGTTGGGTAAGAACAAAAGCAGCCTCAATTTGTTGCAGAGCAAACAAGATCTGTTGTTTCCACCGTTTGTAATTTAATCCAGTAAGGCGTTCGATTTTGAAAAAATCTGGAACGGTATTTAGAATTTTGTTCACAACAGGGGTGCGAACAACCGAACTTGGATTAGAATCCTCAACAGAGATGGGAACAACAGTACTTGGATTCGAATTATCAGAAGCCATAAAATCAGATTTAGGTGATACGATTCTTAAGATTGTTGGATATTATACTTGTACAGTATGGTCTGATTTATGACTTAATCAAATCCAGAGATGAAATATGTTGAACCCAATTTCTTAGTTGGTTCCAAAGCAAGTAACTGGAACCCAAATAAGTTATTCGACCAGAAATTGGTTACTGTTTTAGACCACCAGGATTGAAATAAAAATTAGATCTGTACTTATCTCTTTTGTCGAAGAAACCCTTTATGAAAATCAGTTTTGAGGAAGAGAGGCTGAGTCGTGCCACATGGTCACTCTCCTTAAGAATCGTATTCGCCCCCTACGGTGTAACAGGATCCGCGAACCGACGCTCTAAGATAAAACAGCCAGAAAGGCTCCAGTCCACGTGCACTCGCTGACTAGTCCACCCAGAATCACCTTGGAATAGTGGGCAGACACGGAAGGAACGAAAGAAGAAGATGATAAAAAGTAGAATGAATGTATTTGTATTTTGCCTTTGAAAATTAGAATTCGTGTGTAGAGATGATGTTCTCCAACGGTGTTGTTCTCTCCTTTTTATAGATGAGGAAGTGACCGTTGGAAGAAGATTAATCACCACCATTAGTGCCTTAAACGTTTCTCTCCCAACAGTCACAAATATGACTGTTGGTTCACACACTTAATAGGGGTGTCAAAATACAAAAAATGTGGGGAGATTAAATACATTTTAGGCACTAAAAAGATACTTTAATTGTACCCAGACCCGGACCTCGGACACGGCAAGGTGAGCGTATGTGTGTTTTGAACATGGGCTTGTGCTCTTCTAAAAGCCTAGGATCCAACAAATTCTAAAGCCCCTTGAAGGCCCAAGCCTCTCTCCAACTCTCTATCTTATAGGAAGAGAAGAATTTCCTTCCAAAGCAACGTGGGACTATTTGTTTTTGCTTGTAAATGAGAGCTCAATTTTCACACACACACCAAGGTCTTGGGTTGAAGTCTCCATTCAAACAAAAGACTTTTGCTTTCAAAACAAGAGAGGGAAACTTTAATTTGAATCTTCCCTCCAAATTTTCAACACAAGGGAAAAGGTAGCTTTGAATTTTCAGAACCTTTAAAAATTCC
The DNA here is from genome assembly GCF_043159265.1 of Tasmannia lanceolata. Classification (NCBI taxonomy): domain Eukaryota; kingdom Viridiplantae; phylum Streptophyta; class Magnoliopsida; order Canellales; family Winteraceae; genus Tasmannia; species Tasmannia lanceolata. The sequence goes on along the minus strand of NW_027518688.1, from coordinate 9,081,803 downwards.
AACACTAATGGACTGTTTTTTTGTTGTTGTTCAAAATCCAGAAAGGGAAAGACCCGGTTGCTGAGGGGATTAAAAATAGCTGGATAAGCTGTTACTGGAATTGGCTACCCTACTTAGATAATTTTATATTGTATAAACCCCAGGAATTAGCAAGCCTATCCACGGATAATGAAAAAATCCTTGCTATCCCCATGAAGAATGGTGGCTATCTGTCTCACCACATTGATAAAATGAACACCGGCTTGCTATCCCCATAAAAAATGGTGGTTATCACTCTGTTGGCATCACATGTACATGACAAAAGTGTAAGCTTTCATTAAAATCGACGGAGCTGATCAAATGTACATGACACAAGTGTAAGCTGTCATTTTTAAATTGACAGAGCTGATCATATGTACGTAGCAAGAGCCACATATACACGATAAAAATGGATGGTGAAAGTGGGCCCATAAAGTGACTGCCATTTAAATCATCCGTAGGGTGCACTTGTAACTTTTTTTTTTGCAAAGGCGCCCTTCACTCTATCATTCCCCTTGTAACTTTCAATAGAGGGCTAACTTGAATTATCTAAAGGAGTCCTTACGGGCAATATGGCCTCTACAATTTATTCATGTAGCTTAAGAAAAAATGGAAACGTGAGCTGTAGAAAGAAACTGCCACATCACACCACATGGATTCGATCTTTGATGAGCTCTCCGTGTGAAAAACACAGACAGAGGGCTGATCTTTGAATAGGTAAAAGGTTGATCCTTGGTTTGGAATTTCGGATTTGCCCCGATTGCCTGATTCGATCTTTTCTCTAGGCAGGAGAAATTTTTGATATTTTCTACTTGAAGTATGGAGTTCAGCACATGTTTAAATAGGTCTTTTAGGCCCTGTTGGATTGCGGGGAAAATTTTTCTTGAGGAAATTTTTTTCCCAAGGCCATGTCTGGCAACCATCTTTTTTCATGATAAATTAATGTCTCCAGGTGGTGAGAGAGGGCGAGGGCAGGTTGGAACAAGGGCTTAAATTTCAGTTTCGGTACCAATTTCGGACCCCACCGAAATTTGGAATTCCAGTACAGAATTTCAGACTGAAATTTTGTAACAATTTTTTTTTTAAAAAAAAAATAACAATAAATCGAAATTCGGGACCGTATTACCTAAATTTTGTAAAGGGCGAAATCTGAAATTTTGGATTTCGGCCGAAATTTAAAACCATGGGTGGGAAGAGAGAATTGAGATGACGTGATTGAGTAGAGAGTGAGATGGCTAAAAAACCACGAAAAAGTCACATTTTGGGTGGAGTTTTTTGTTCCTTGTTTTTCAGGCTTTTCTTACCCTACCCTGACTCAGTCTCTCTCCTATCTATCCTTCTTCCACCCTCTCACCACTTCGAGAAGCTAATTTATCATGAAAAAAAATTCATAGTAGCAAACATGCCCTACGATTTTTTTATCTCCACAATTCTGATGGACATGATAAAATTTAGGGATATTATTATAAATTGAATGTCCCCTTAAATAAAACTTGAACTGCAGTGGTTCAAGTCACTTTTTTTCATATATAATCAAACAATGGAAGATGAAATTTTGGAAAAAAAATCCGTTTCCAAAATTTTCGACAAAGTTCAAACGATCCAAACAAGGCCTTGTTTGCTTTATTTTTGATTGACCGAATTTAGTTACCAACACCTTAGTACACACTACACGGATTCATCCTTGAAACATAAATAGGCATGAAAAATACTTAAAAAGGTAGCTGCTAGGCTGTCTTAATACTCATAGTTTGGGCCCCACATGTGCCACATGGATGTGACTAGATTGTCCAATTGGAGACTGCCACTGTGGCCTATAGCTGCTGGTTCCACCTTGATCAGATGGTCCTACTCAAACCCTGGGATCATCAAGCCTTATATAGGATTCCACCAAGAAAAATACAACCAATGGTCTAAATAGACCGACTTTAAAATGATGTCCATTCAGCATGGGATCAGGACGGTATAAGTCGCCTCCTGATGGTAAAAGATCAACGGTTTCTATTACAAGAGTAATGGAAATATCATTTCCATTACATTTGTTTCTTTCGACGTAAAATGGGCGTTAAACAAATTTTACGCCCATTTTTAACTGGGAAAATAAGCATAAAATTTGTTTTATGCCCATTTTATGTCCAAAGAAACAGCTCTGTTTTTTTCGAACTAAAATGGGTGCAAAAAAAAAAAATTACGCCCATTTTTTCGCTTCAAAATGAGCACAAAATTTATTTTAGGCCCATTTTCAATAGAATAAGAAACAGAGCCTTAATGTAACTTCATATAATGTAATTTCGCTTTTAGATATAATTTAAGAAACCAGAAAACATGTCAAAGTTAGTAAGTACAATTCTTTAACATCCCAGAGCTTCTACATCTACACTCTAGTAGCACATTATGTACCATCAGAAGAAGTCTAAATTTGCCAAAAAAAAAAAAAAAAACCCAAGCCTGCAAGTTCACTATTTTCCCTTCAAAAATTGATGCACACAGAATCTGTGTAAGTCTATGACATAGAATCTTGTGTACCTGGAAATCTGGATATTCATCTTTCGCTTTGAATGAGTTGCCAAGGCAGAGTTTCTTTACCCAACTAATGCAAGGACCATGGTCTCATTTGTCCCTGCTATCAGAAAAATCAGTATAAGATGGACAACTAAAGTCAATGAATTCTCATTAACTGTCCATTAATCTGATCTTTCCTTTGTCCCAACGCTCGATTTGCTAAGTATGAAAACGCCAAGAACAATGAGAAGAGCACCTGCAAACCACTGCCAAACATGGGATTTTCGATTTTCTAGTTAGTATATCACACAACAACATCAATCCTATTGTGCAACCCAATTTTACAGAACTGGTAATTCTACATATTGACTACCTGGCAATGTGTAATAAATATACAGTGTACATTATGTTCTTCCATAGAGTTCTTACAAAAAAGAATGAAGACTGTAATCCTAACTGTTGAAGAGGAATGATACAGCACAGATAGTTTCCAATACCGAGTAAATAAGCACCCTGTTTAAAGATAGTCTTGATCATAGTTAGCAATACTCCTTTTTAAAAGGCATTTTTTTTTCAAAAAAAAAACACATTTTATTGGTTTGCTGTTTAAAACATTTATACTGAAAAAAACTGGACATGAGGTACCTAAGAGGGATATCTTCCGCTATCTTAGTTCAATCCTACATAAGGAAGGTGAGATTGAAGAGGTTGTTAACCACAGAATAAGAGCAGGTTGGTTGAAGTGGAAGCATGCTTCAGGAGTTCTGTGCGACTGTAAAATATCAACCAAGTTGAAGGGAAAGTTTTATAAGACAACTGTGAGGCCAGTCATGCTGTACGGCTCAGAAAGTTGGGCCACCAAGAAGCAGCATGTGCATAAGATGAGTGTAGCGGAGATGCGAATGCTTAGATGGATGTGTGGCTACACAAGGTTAGATATAATTAAAAATGAAGACATCCCTAAAAATGTGAGGGTGGAACCAATTGAGGAGAAGATGAGAGAGCGCCGCTTAAGATGGTTTGGGCATGCCCAACATAGGCCTTTGGATGCTCCAGTGAGAAGAAGTGACTCGTGCCAAGTTGATGGAGTAAAAAGAGGTAGGGGCAGACCGAAAACAACTTCGTCTGAAAATTCATTATTTTATTGGATTTCGTTAGATTTCGTCTGAAATTTTGAAATTTTACCATGAGTTAGTCAATTTGAGCCTGATAGATTCTTTCACCCTCTTCATGAAAATTTTCTAAAGGATTCATTAGCCGACCCCAACTAGTTTGGGAAAAAGGCTTAGTTGACTTGAGTTGAGTACACTGAAAAAGACTCCGTTTTTTGGAGGAAAATGTTTGAAACATGTTTTGGACGTATTAAACACGTTTTTGACCAACTTTCCAACTTTACCCTCACTAAATTTTGTAAATGACAAATTTTTAAATGCTTGAAACAATACCGTATTAAACTCGAATTTTTCCCGTCCCCTTTTTTGCCGTATCACATTTTGGTAACTATGGTCTTGATTGTACTTTTCTTTTGGTTTTATGCAACTTGAGTGCTCTCCTTGATTCTAACTGCATGGTATCAGAGCCTCGAACCCGAACCTAGTTTGAAGACCCTCTTCCTATTCTCGATCCAAAGGAAGCTACGGTTTGGTTTTGGAGATTTGGCAAAAGTCTTATATGCATTCTTAAGCCATACAGCTGACACAATCAGTTGTACAGCTCATCATCCTCCAGATCCAAGATTTCTAGCCATGGATGGTTGAATATCATTCTTAAGATATTTATGAAGATTTTTCCATGATTGTTTTTACTGATGTTACATAGAAAATGTAGTTCTTAAAATTTTAGGAACCAGATCTGGAGTGTGTTTCATTCAGATCCACCAAGCATTGGAAAGTTTTTTTTAAGGAGAAGCAGAACCCACTACTTTGTATTTTATTAGGTTAGGTAATGGGAGGGATTTGACTCAATTCTGATCAGCATTGAAGGTTCTGGATACGCGGATTTTAGAATCCGGGATTTCTTCAAAATTGTAGATGAGAGACAAGAGAAGAACCGGACCAGCAGTCGTTTTCTAATTTCTCACCCTTCTTTCCATCAGCAAGGGCAGTAGTAGATCCAAGGAAGAAGGATTCTTCCCTGGGAGCCTTCGATTCCCGTTTCGATTCCCGCTTTCAATTCCCGCTCTGGCAACCTTGAGTAGGATTCTTCCCTGGGAGCCTTCGATTCCCGCCCTGGCAACCATGAGTAGATCAGCCCATGTTTCCAGGTTTTAAATAATCTTAGGATGCGGGAGAGATTTCTAAAACCTGGTTTTCTAACTTAAAATCCAAGGAACGCTGTCATGACAGCACACAGCAGCTTGATCATGAATCATCTTTTACACTGTTTTCAAACCATCTTTTACACTGTTTTCAACTAAAAACCTGGATTCTAAAATCCGCGTATCCAAACGGCCCCTTAAGAGTTCCTATTTTGATTTCAGGCCAACCATGTTTTGCATTGTTTTTGTTAAATCTGAGTTTAATTTGAGTGTATCTAGGAGTAGAAGGCTATTTATATTTTTGTTGTATGGGGAACAATATACAGACCATAGTTTTAAAACTCCCTGGCATCATCGTGAACTCCCTCGAGTCAACTCCCTTTAACCTTGGCCCCAGTCTTGTCCAAGTCCGCATTTCGCCCAAGTCAATAAAAAATCCTTCGACTCTCTTGAGTTATGACCGCCTCAACCGAGTACTTGACTGCGTCATTCCAAGTCGACTAGGATTTGTTTTGTCCGTATTCTAACCTACATCCATGTTTTGAAACGTTTTGGTTTCTTTATTAAATTCCACAGCTAGGTCAGTTTCTTCGAGTTTATTCTTTCTGTTTGGACGGGTAAGCAACAAAGATATCCAAAAACCAACAAAAGAAAAGAATAAAAGCAACAAAAGCCCTAAATCAATGAGGTAGGAAATCAAAATCCTTACTTCTCTATTCCTTCCCTAGCCAGATGATTTGCAATACAATTGGCAAATCTTTTGACGTGAATGAAAATGATTGACGAGCAAACAATTTTATCATGGATCTCATCAAAGAACTGGGCAAATCTCCAAGGGGGGATCTCTAAGCCAACGGATGGTATTGAGGGAATCTCCCTCCACTAACACATGGTCCAAGAATACCTTTTCCAGATGAATAATTCCCTGGTGGACGGCTTAGAACTTTCCTTCACTGGCATCTGCTATCCCAATAGGCCCTAAAAAAGCCCAAATGAGTACGCCCCTGGAATCCCTAAGGACGCCTCCAATGCCAGCTGGTCAAGGATTTCCCTGACTAGAACCATCAAATTTTAATTTCAGCAACCCATCAGATGGTGGGTGCCAAACTTGTACAATAGAAGGCCGACGCTCGACACTGTAGCAGATCTCCTTCCAGCCCTCCCATAAATCAAATCCTGAGACAAAACAGAATAAAGGGAGAGATTTCACCCAAGCTATAGACAAGGGTATAACTTTGATGAACAAATACGAAGGGGACTTGGCTACGCCTTAAAAAAATCTAGCATTCCTTTCTTTCCAAAGAACCCACAAGGTCACTAAAAGAGATATATCCCAAAGAACTTTCCCTTTTTTCTTCCAGGGAACCAACGAGTCAACGACCAACCTTCTAGTAATTCTGAAAGCTTGGAGGGGAAAACCCAAGATATTCCAAACCTGGAGAGAATACTAATCCATACCTCCCTGGTTACTCTATAACAGATAAATATGTGGTCCACCGATTCTCCCGTCTCTATGCATAAGGCACAATGATCCACTATCATCATATTGCGCTGCCCTAGAAAATCGATTGTCTGAATTCGACCTTGAATGGCCGCCCAACTGAAAGCGCATCCTCTAGGAGGAGCTTGGATCTTCCACAATTTTGCTTCAATTGGGAGCACAAGACAAGGCACCAAATGGCTGTAAGAAGATTTGACAGTAAAAACCCCAGTAGAATCCCATATCCACACGCTCTTATCCACCTCACAAAGACTAATATAGAAACCTTCTAACACTTCAAACAGTCTGATGCAGCACCGTGAAGAGATATTGAGGAAAGGGGAGAGAAATAGACGAAAGGGGATAGAATTAGAAGAATAGGGGAAGAAGAGACGAAAATAACCTGAAGAAGAGATGAATTTAGGGAGAAGAAGAAGAGAAGATTAGACGAATTTAGAGAGAGAAGAGAAGAAATCAGAAGAGGGAAGAAGAAAACAAGAATTAGAGGGAGAAGAATCTTTATTCAATATCAATCAATGTTAACAATAAAGCTGTAAAGAGGCCTATATATAGGCAAATAAGCAACCTAAGAAATAGAAACCTTCTAAAATAAGAATTCTCTAAAAGACTAACTTCCTAATTCTAAATAACATAGAAAATAAAATCCTAGAAACTAATAACATGGAAATAAAAATACTAGAAACTAAATAATACGAAAATAAATCCTAATATTTGCATCATTCTTCCCCTCTTGAAAAGAACTCGCCATCGAGTTCTAATCCGCCTGGATCAAATACGTAGACGACCCACTCAAGTAGCATGAGTCGCAATCCTCCGAACTCTGGAATGCTGGACAACGCTCGTAAGGACTGGGAAAGTGGTAGGGAACGCGAGTATAATACTACAGAAGAAATCATCCATGCAGAATCAGAAAGATGCGAACCTCTCTTGACAATCAAATAAGCTGAGAAGATGACAACGTACTCCTCCTGGATCGGTCTAGTGATATCATGCGGGCAATCCTCCTGATCAATGTGCGTAACAAGCTCCACTGTTTCAGCACAAATCTCGAGAATCCGCTCAATCGGCTCAGGGATAGGGCAATCCTCAACAATATGCTCTCGAACATCCGTCTCAAGTAATGGCGCATCAAGCAAGGCACTCGCCACTGAATTATGATGGTGCTTGGTCAACTCTGTCAATAGAACAACCTCATGCGGCTCTGCCAAAATATCTGTCTCGACTGCAGAAGTGACAAAATCTCTCTCTAGATGCTCGGCAATCGATGCGGCAGAAATCTCAGAAGCATCATGTGCAACGATGTCAATATCAGCAATCAACTGAGTCTCTAACTCTGGATCGTCTATCCCAGAGCTTGAATCTGAATATGATGGAATCAAAGACTCAACGTCGATGATCTCATCAATACTAGCATCGTGCTCCGTAAGAATAGCAGCAACGTTATGTGGGACGGATGAAGAAGTGAAGCGGTTCTGCAAATATGACTCACGCATGCGACGCTCGAAATATCGATTTTCAATTGCAATTTCAGCGTCTCGTGCACAACGTGTTGCGGCTTGTCGTTCACGGCGAGCTGCTTCTTCTCGTCGAGCGGTTTTTTCACGCATCAATCTTTGGTCATACGCTGCTCGCTCGCGTTTCAATCTCTATTGATTTTGATAGTGGTATGTAAACTCATAACGAACATCCTCCCATCGACGAAATGGAGGCTTACAAAACTCATGACGCTCGTTAACGAAGAAATTCCATCTCGACTTGGCTTCGCGGCACACTGTATCCGTGACTTTGCGAATTGTTATTTAATGATCATAACCATAGTGCCTATGGTATGCATTAAGTGCATGGATCCAGTCTAAACACGCATCCTCGACATCTCCATAGGGATAGGTGCAGTCATCATAACCATAGAAATATGGAACCTGTGGTGCAGAAGAATATTGAGGATCATATCTATCACAATATGGAGCAGCTGGCGGAGCCATAGGGATTTGTAGTGAAAACTGAAATCAACCGTGTGATCTGTATGGCATGTCGAAAGAAACACATTGTCTATTGTCGATCTAAAATCGGATGAGTGAAAGTTGATGATCGAAAAAAGTGGTGTGATCAACGGCTGAGATGACTCCTAAAATTGTGCTGAAGACTGCTGTCTGCTGCTGAAATTAGGCTGGATGCGCTCTAAAAGTTGTCACGAACAACTTTCATGTTGATGGCGAAACCCAATTTTGAGCAAAAATTGCCCGATTGAAGAGAGAGAAAATGAGATGGGTAGAGAGAGAAAGTAGATAAGAACTGAGAGAGAAAAAAGAAAACTCTTTCTCTTTTCTTTTTTCTTTTTCTTTTTTTTGTTGGGGGGTGGCTACTGTAAAAGAGGGGGGGGTAAATAGGTGTAACTTAAAGGGAGAGGGGTGTCCAAGGGAAAGAAAGGGGTGGTAATAATATGCCTTATTTTTTTTCTGCTACTCATCTGCCACGTCAAAAGTAATAAGAAAAAGAGGGGGTGTCCAACTATGAAGCACGGGTGCGGGTGCGGGTGCAACACGACACGGGTACGCGGGTACGTGATTTTCCAAAAAACTCGGGTGCGGGTGCGTTCGGATGTGTTGAATATAATAATATTTTTATTATTTTATTATATATTTATAAAAAAGAAAAGAAAAAAGGAGAGCAATCAAATAACAATAATATCACCAAAATGGAAAATTCTAATATTACTCTTCATTTCATACGTGATTAAGTTCATCATTAAAGCACCAAAATAACATGAAGCATCAATGCATCATCAATCCTTATTCCTAGAAGTCCGTTGCCTCATCTCCAATATCGACAACATCGTCCTCTACGTCGTTGGTAAAAACAATGGACTCCAACTCTGGCTCATCCAAAGAAAGACTACCAACTTCAAGTACCCCTACATCCTCAAAGGAATCAAATGTATTGCCACCTATGTCCCACATCTTTGTCTCTCCTTGCTTATATTGTGGAGTTTGTCTTGAGAGAAGCCGAAGATTGCTATGAACGAAAACAAAATCTTGAGCTCGTTGTGGAGTTATCTTGTTCCTCTTGAGAGAATGCACAAAAGAGTAAGTGCTCCAATTCCTCTCGGCACAAGATGACGATGAAGGTTGCATAAGAATCTTCAAAGCTATGCTTTGAAGCATAGGGGCACATGTACCACGGATGGCCCACCACTCATGAGGCTTGATAGTGAACCGTTCATTGATGGAATCAACATCATTGAATAATCCGAACTTCATGGAGAATTTAGCGAACTCCACATTAGCTCTCGTGCGGTCCTCGGAATTGGTGAAGTACCTCTTGAAGCACTTTATCCTCTCGGTATAAATTTCCGCATCCTTATGTGGAGGCACCCGACTCGAATCTTCACTGAGCCATTGCTCACTGTAATACCTTTAAGAAAGAAAAAACTAATTTAGCTTCAAATTTCAAGTCAAAAGTTAGAATTTAGAAATAAATATAAATAGCTAATAATCTAAATAAATTTAAAGTCACCTAACCTTGGATTCAATGAATGAGCCAAGCAATGAAGTGGAGTGTTGCTCTTGTTCCAACGAGCAACAAGAATCTCGTGCACTACGTCAAAAAATTTGGACTCCTCTTCTTTCCTCTTTCCTTCCTTCCTATATATCGCCGCCCTTACTTTCTCTATCATGGTATCCCACAAATCATAAACCAAGTGAAGGCAAGGCGTATCCGTGTCACACTCTCTAAGCATGTCATAGATGGGGGATGTAAATGCGAGTATGTAGTCAATAGAATCCAACCATACGTCATCTAACACCTTCTCTTTTACAAACCTCGCTTTCCCCACGTCATCCTCTCTATAACAAGTCCATTTGTCGCTAATAACCATTGCTTGAAGACCTTGCTTTAAGAGTTTCAATCTCTTAAGCATAACAATAACACTCGCGAATCGAGTCTCCGCCACGGAAAGCAACTTCAAAGTGTTGAACTCGTTGAATATGGCTAGTCTCATGGAATGATTCATTATGAAATTCTTAATGATGCTAGCATCTCCCGAAACATCCGTTATTCAACTACATTCGTCATATGTAACTTGATTTGCTTCCACATTCTTCACCGCAGATATGTTCTTCAAAGCAAGGTTGAGGATGTGCACCACACATGGGGTCCACAAGATGGAAGGAAATTGTGCCTCAAGAAGTTGCCCGGCCGCCTTACAATTTGTGGCGTTGTCGGTAATTACTTGGACAACATTTTCATGCCCAACTTCCATAATTACCTCCTTCAACAAGTTGGCAATGAAATGTTTGTCTTTTGTCTCCCCCGAACAATCTACCGCCTTGAGAAACATAGGGCTACCCTCGGTTACCACCATGAAGTTAATGAGAGGCCTCCTTTGTGAGTCACTCCATCCATCACTAACAATGCTCACCCCTTTATCCTTCCATGTATCTCTAAGGGGTTGCAACAACATATCAACATTTGCCCTCTCTTTTTGTAGTAGAGTCGTCCTTAGCATGTTGTACCCCAGAGGCAAATAACCGGAAATTGGATTGTTGGCCGCATAAGAGTATGAACTCGCATAGTGTGGGTTCCTTGCTAGGTGAAATGGCAAGCCACCGGAGTAAAACATCCGAGCTATCTCGCCATGTAGGTGATCACGGGCCGCCATGTTGAATGCCTTTTCAATAGCACTCACACTTCCACTTTGACCACTTGTCTTCCTCCTCTTTAGATCAAAACTTGGAGGGACAGACATATTACTTGGGCAACTCAATGATCCACTACTTGATGACGGCGGCAATGACACTCTCTTGGGAGCATTTTGCTTCATACGCTCTTTGCATTCATCCTCAAACCTTTGCATTGCAAGTAGATCACTTGCTTTCACTTTTAGCACACGGTCTGATTCCTTGTCCCGCTATCTTCAACAAGTGCGCCCTAACCCTTGTGTACGAACTACTGAAACTCTTACTACAAAAATTACATTGCCACCTCACATTCCCTCCACCCTTAGGATCTTTATCAAATCTAGAGACATGCTTTCACAAAAGCTTCAACAAATCTTCATCAGTAGAAGACGTATGTGCGGCTTGGGCGGCACTAGCACCGGATGAAGACATTCTAAAATCTATTAAACAACAAAAACAATGTTAGTACGCAAGTTGCAACCCAACAAAACAAGGGACTCTAATTCTCAATTACACAAATTGAAACAAACAAGGTTACAAGGCAACACCAATTGTAAATTTGTATACACAACCAAACATACCCATGTAAATTAAACAATTGTATACACAACCAAACATACCCATGTAAATTCAAAAGGCAAGTGGCAAACGGCAAACGGCAAACGGCAAATGGCAAATAGCAAGCCAATGCAATGCAATTATAAATTTATAATGAAGCAATTTTAGACTCTCAAGTCTCAACAGGTATTGGCGTATTGCACCCAAAAATCAGTTTTGGACTCTCACCAGCCCAACAGGTATTGCACCCAAAAATATGTTTTGAACTCTCAACAGCCAACAGGTATTGCACCCAAAAATCAGTTTTGGACTCTCAACAGCCAACAGGTATTGCACCCAAAAATCAGTTTTGGACTCTCAACAGCCAACAGCCAATAGGTATTGCACCCAAAAATCAGTTTTGGACTCTCAATAGTCAACAGGTATTGCACCCAAAACTCAGTTTTGGACTCTTAACAACCAACATGAATTGCACCCAAAAATCAGATTTGGATTTTGAGAACAGATTGTGAGTCGAAGCTGATTCTTGGACTCAAAATTAGATTCAACAGATTGTGAGTCCAAAAATCTGGTTTGGATTCACAATATGTTCTCAAAATCCAAAACAAATAGGGCCCAATAATCTGTTTTGGACTCAAAATCGATTGACAAAATCCAAAAAAAAAAAACAGAGAGAGAGAGATACAGAGAGAGAGAGAGGCTAAGAGAGAGAGAGAGAGAGAGATAGAGGCACAGAGAGAGAGAGAGAGAGATAGAGGCACAGAGAGAGAGAGAGTAACAGAGAGAGAGAGAGATAGAGGCTGAGAGAGAGAGAGAAGGAGAGAGAGAGCACGGGGAGAGAGAGAGGGTTACCTTTAATGGCCGTCGGAGGGGAGGGATGTCGCCGGAGTGGAGAGACCTAGTCGGAGTGGAGGGATCTCACCCGAGAAGATGGGTTTAGGTTTAGGAAAGTAGGGTTTTGAGAGAGGGAGAGAGAATCGATTTGGGTAAGAGAGAATCGAGGGTTTTTTTATCCCTTTTATTTGTTTTCTAAACAACCCCCCCAATATGTTATAAAGCCACCCCTTAAGTCGCCGAAACACCCCCCTTCTTAATTAAAACCCACCCAAACGTGTCGGGCACGCGTGGGTGCGCACCCACGACGCACCCAAAACAAAATATATATATATTTTTTTAAATGAGGGGTGCGCACCCGGGACGTACCCGGGGCGTACCCGAACGTACCCGCACCCCATACGTGTGGGGTACGGATACGGGACCCCCGGGAGAGTACCCGTGCTTCCTTGGTATCCAAGAAGGAAGGGGGGGGGGGGGGGAGTTACTGACCTTATATTATATAAGGTAACTTAACAGTTAAGAAATCTCTTTTTTTTTTGTTCAACCGACTATCAGTAGTAATCTTGGTGAGCAAGCTACTGTTGCAAAACTAAGGTGGAAGTTATCAATAAAGAGATCTCTTATTTTCAGCTTTACTGCCGTATCTTTCTTCCCTTTCTTTAAAAAGTAAACCTGGACTTACCTTTTTCTTCGTGCACCTAGTTACCTTGTATAACCTTGTAATTTTGTGAAACTTGCTGTGCAAGTCACGTCTCAGGAATCTTCTATGTGGTGGAACAAGGCAACACAGCAACAATAGCAATTTGCCTTTCTTGCGAGAATAATTGCTATGCTTCTGCAACTAAAACATGCATGCCTTCTTCCTCGATAGAGATGCTGGTAGAGGACTGGTGATAAAGACGAGGGTTTGGCTGCTATTCTGTGTAACAGAATATGGGTTAGGGTGTGGTTGAAACTTGAAAGGATTAAAGAAAGGACTAGTTAATCAGCTACAATATGGGTTTCAAAATTGAAAAAAGAACTGATTTTGGGTTGTGTCTGCAGGTTTGTTAGATTGGTTAAAGGTAGGTAACAGATTGGGAAAGGTCAGTTTCGGACGCAACTGGTGGTGGGTTTAAGGGGAATGAATTTGCAGGGACTGAGAATAAACAGGGACTGTTTTGTAATTGGCTGCAGGAAGATACTCGCTAGGGCAAATTTCTGGGCAGTTTAACGACTTCTACAGACTGATTTCTGATTTTAGTGTATCTAGAGGACTGGTTTTTTTATGGTCGGAAAAAAATGATTGGGTTAGGGTTTGTGTTAGGCTTAGGTTTAGGGCTCCTATGTGGTGTCTGGTTGGAGGAGGAGACTGGGTTTGAATGGGGTCTGGAAAAGGGGTTTGGGACTGGTTTTAGTGGAGATGGTGAGGCCGATGGGTTGGGAAAAATTGGAAATAAGGTGAAAGGATGAGGACTGGTTTGGGGATGAGAAATTGCACGGAAAAACTCGGATGAAAACTTGCAAGCGCTTCGCGATTCAATATTCGGAGACTCGGTTCCTTTGCTCCGAAGGATGAAAAAAATTGCAGCCACGGTTTCTCTGCGGTGATCGAATCGCGGCTGACTTGGATCGAATGCTCTTATTGCTTGGATCTTTAGTTCTGATGCCAAATTGATACAGCACCGTGAAGAGAAATTGAGGAAAGGGGAGAGAAATAGACAAAAGGGGATAGAATTAGAAGAATAGGGGAAGAAGAGACGAAAATAACCTGAAGAAGAGACGAATTTAGGGAGAAGTAGAAGAAGAAGAGAAGAATAGACGAATTTAGGGAGAGAAGAGAGAAATCAGAAGAGGGAAGAAGAAAACAAGAATTAGAGGGAGAAGAATCTTTATTCAATATCAATCAATGTTAACAATAAAGCTATAAAGAGACCTATATATAGGCAAATAAGCAACCTAAGAAATAGAAACCTTCTAAAATAAGAATTCCCTAAAAGACTAACTTCCTAATTCTAAATAACATAGAAAATAAAATCCTAGAAACTAATAACATGGAAATAAAAATACTAGAAACTAAATAATACGAAAATAAATCCTAATATCTGCATCACAGTCTAGCCACCGATCGAATTTCTTTGTCAAAAAAGTTTCTTCTGAAAGCTAGCCTCCAAATCACCATGTAGCAAATTCTCTCAAACTAGTCCTTTACCATGGCTTCCTTATGAGCCGCAACTGCATATAAGCTTGGGAACAAGTCCTTTAATGAAAATGAGAGCACGATTTCACATTCCAAAAACTGATCCTATCTCCCAAATAAACTTTGTAACAAATTCCTTAATTAAAAAAAGTAGCCCATGCGCATGACATCCAATCAAACTGTAACCCCAGGCTTCCTGAAACAATCTCTGGAGTTCCAATGACCAGGCTCTGCCATATTTGCTTCCTATAACATTGACCCATAATTGAGTTTGTTCCTCCCAAAAACTCCACAACCATTTTCCCACAAGTGAGTGATTAACTTCATTAATTCTCGGGTATTGGAGGTTTGCTTAAAATAATTCAAGGATGGACACCTCCGGCCCATGGAAACTTAAAATTGCTGACGAATCAAGAAGGAAGAGTAATAAGGGACTTCAATGGTCCGATTGGGGTGGCCGATGCAAACGAGGTGGAAGTCCGTGCTATTCATCAAGGTATTAATATACTCCAAAATGTGGATTTGAATTAGGTAGTGATTGAAGGGGATTCTCTTAAAGTAATCAGGTGGCTAAGAGGTTCACAAGTGGCTCCTTGGAGATTTGCAGCCTTTTTTTATGAGAGTTAGGATAGATTGGGGTTGGCATCAATTTCTTTCATCCATGTTAGACGGTCAACCAATGGGGAGGCGGACAGATAGGCGAGAGAGGGTGTATCCAGGTAGAGCATCGAGTTTTTTTATTTTCTCCCTCCTAACCACCGATCTTTTTATTATTGTGTATTCTTGTCTCCTAGTTGATTTATCTTTGTATTTTTGGGACCCACTTGGTCTCATCTTTCATTAATGAAATCTTATTACCATTAAAAAAATATAACTTCCTTAATTCTCCTAATGCCTAACCCTTCACCTTTGATGGGTTTCCTTAATTCTCATCAGACACCCCACCCACCCACACAAACCTACACACAAAAAAAAAATCTCTGCTGGATTTTTTTAATGCACTTCACTCTACTCATGGGGCACTTCAACAAAGATAATTTATAAATGGGGATATTTGCCAAAACTGCCTTGATAAGCATGACTCTGCCACCCCTAGAAACAAGATTTCGCTTCCAAGTATCTAATCTCTAGTCTATTCTTTCCACAATATGATCACTTGATGATTTTTTTGGTATTTCTGCCCCCAAAGGAAGGCTAAGATACGTTGAGGGAAACTTATCCTGGAGACAACCCATAATACTTGCTAACCCTTGTGCTACTAAAGGGTCAATGTTTAAAGCAAACATTCTTAACTTACTGAAATTAGATCGCTACCCAGTGATCCATTCATAACATCTAAGGACAACCTTTAGGTTCATAATCTTCAGAATATGGGGAGAGCAAAATAACAAAGTATCGTTAGCGAACTGAAGGTGGGACACCTAGACTCCATTTTTCCCAACATTGAAACCATCAATCAAACCTTGGGAACTACCTGATGCAGCACAATTCCTAGAATAGGGAAGATCCTACACTCCTAATGGGATAAAGGTTTAGGAAATATTTAGGGCTAACATGGAATACTAGCTATGAAGCACGAGTACGGGTACGTGAGTACGTGATTTGCCAAAAAAAACGGGTGCAGGTACGTTCGGGTACGCCGAATATAATAATATATTTTAATATTTTATTATATATTTATAAAAATTTTAAAAATAATTGTAGAGCAATCAAATAACAATAGCATCACCAAAATAGAAAATTCAAATATTACTCTTCATTTCATAAGTGATTAAGTTTCATATTTCATAACATGAGGCATCAATACATCATTCATTAGAAAAAAAAGTCTGTCGCCAGTGCCTGACAAGATGAATAATTTTTAAAGACTAAATTATGAGATTTTTTTTACCGGACTTTTAGGATTTAATAATGTTTGGACATGATAGATTTTATGAATTTTTAAAATTTGAAAAATACCCCACCGTTTGGAAGTTAAGAAAGTTAAAATTTTGACCCGACCCTTTTTCTTTGAATTTTGTACTAGAACAGGAGAGTTGACTTTTTTTCCTTTTAGATTTGGGTCTTGAAACTATTTTTAATAAATCCAAATGGGGGGTATTCCGTTATTTACATGTAAATCTTAAATAAATGGACATTTACTTAAATGGTTTACATGTAAATACCGAGTACACGAAAGGAGAGAGAAGTACAGGAGAGGAAAGAGAAGCAACAGGAAGAAGCAGGACGTGTCGGGTACGCGTGGGTGCGCACCCGACACGCACCCAACAACCAAAATTGGGTTTTTTTTTTTAAAAAAAAATGGGGTACGTACCCCAGACGTACCCGGGGTGTACCCGCACCCCATACATGTCGGGTACGGGTGCGGGAGCCCCGGGAGAGTACCCGTGCTTCCTAGAATACCAGAAAACACTTAAAAGATTAACCTAGGGCTGAATTAACACAAGATTATTTCGCGGGCAGTAGCAAAACGGGGTCAAATTAGCTCAATTTAGGCGAAAAGGGCGTTTTGGTAATTTGGATAGATCTGGAACTTGAAGGAAACTGCTGTCCATATCATAGGTAAAGGTTTAAATAGGTAAAAGAATAGTAATTCTAGGATTTAGGCTCTGATTTGATGGTAGGTCTAAGCTATGGATCTTAAAAAAGGATTTTCGGGCTTGAAAATGGGGCAAATTTTCAATAAGGCTCAAAAGGGGTTTAAAGTTAGGGTTCTTGGGTGTTTAGGCTGAGGTTTAATCATAAAAACAATCCTTCAAAGTCTCGAAACGAGAGAGATCTATGGATTTTGGGTTTTTGTATTTTAGGGTTCAAGAACAAAGAAAAAAAGAAAATTTGATTTATTATCCTTCTTTGTGCTAATTTGAATGAAGAAATAGAAGATAATAGAGGAGAGGAGATGAGAGAAGATGGTTCCAAACCACCAAGAGGAGAAGAGAAGAAGAAGTCCAAGCCACAATAGCACTCACAAAAGAAAATCTCAATTTTATTCAATATTCAAAGTCCCTTGCATTGCTTTCATAAGATGTATTTATAAGAAAAAGAAACCCTAGAAGATAACCTAAAGTAAAAACTAATCTTAACCACTCATCTAATCTAAAGCAAAGCTAAATAAAGATAAAAACTTACCAAAAATAGTAATCCCGTATTTTACCTATATCCCTTCCTAAAAAGGTGGTCATAACTTGCTCAAAACACATCCAAATCATGTGATCTTGGGCTCGTTAGATAGGTAATCGAAAAACCTTTCTAAAGACACCAAAAACACTTCAAACGGATGAGATTTGATGCCTAAAAAGTAGCCTACAAATAAAATGATGAAAATAATAGTTAAAATATAGAAAACTTGCTCAACGCCAACGACTGGAACAATCTTTATGATTTTCATCCGCATTACTACCTTTTTCCATAATGCGGCTCAAAGTCTCAGCCACAATCACAAGAAGGAAAGGGGAAAGCATATTTCATTGGCACAACTCCCTCGAGAATTTAAAGAAACCATTAGGAGACCCGATAATAAGAATGGAGAATCATGAACACGATACACAACATCTAATCCACCCTCTCCATCTCGATCCGAATCCCATCCTACCAAGCAAGTAGTCCAAACACTGCCACTCCACCCTATCGTAGACTTTTTCGATATCCAATTTGCACACGATATCCCCAACTCCATTCCTGGATAATAGATCAATAGCTTCATTTGCAACCAAAGAGCGGTCCAAGATTTGTCTTTGGCTAACAAAGGTGCATTGATTCTCAAAAATAACTATTGAGAGAACCTTTTTTAGACGCTAAGCTAAAACCTTCGCCAGCACTTTATAAGCTATTTCTAAAAAGGTACAAAAAAATAAAATAAAAACAGTGGTAAAGAATCTTGAATTTCGGCCGTGATTTTGTACCGAAATATTTTCATGATTTTACAAGATTTTGGCTGAAATTTTGTACTAAAACCGAAATGTTTCAGTTTCGCTGATGACCGAAAACGAAATTTAAAACCTTGACAAAGATGACTAAAGCTAACTGAGATAGTGCTGGTTATTTGTCACTCTGTTGAACCCTTAGGAATAAGGGAGAGGTACATCAATCAATCAATCAAATGGAAGGGCAGAGCACCTTCCTAAATGGAAGAGTGGGCGAAGAGATCTATGTTGAGCAAACACCATAGTGAATTCAAAAGGGACTCGAAAACCAGGTTAAAGCAAGCACCATGTATCAATGAGAAAAACTATAAATAGAATTTACAGGTATGACAAATGACAATTTATAGGTACAATAAAGATACAAGAGTCGATAAAATTTATTGGTGAAAAACAACATAAAGGATTTATACGATTTCCCATTTGGATAGTTATCATGGTTTATGATCAAATAAATTACAATGAAAAATCCGAAGAATAATGTCATGTTTATGCTCCTTCCTAAAGGAAACTTATTGGGCCCCATTTCTGCCTCGTTTAAGTGATCAGATCTATCTATTGATCCCGACGAAAACCATAAGGCCAACAACATGGGATTGTGATTACCTTGATTGGATGATCCTAGGCCATTGATACATCAAGCCTCATTTAAGATTCCACCTAGAGAATCTACATCCCCCTCCTCTCTTCCTCCAAAGAAAAACGAAAAAAGCCCCCATGTAGGACCCAAATATTGCCTTCTGCTAACAATCATAAAAATGACTTTCTGGGTAGTCGTTCTGAATTATAATACATATAGATAACCTTATATTGTCAGCGATTAGATCGAAACTGCCATTTCTAACTTTCCAACAAAACAAGAAAAATCACTTGAATTTGAAGGCAACTCAAAAACCAAGAATCACCTCAAAGCAATTGCTTTTGTACATCTTTAAATAGACTTCTATCAATTCAGGAAAATTTCCTTTTGAAACTGTTTCCCAGTTCAAACAAATCTTCAGCTTCAATTCATCACCGTTTTTCTCAGATTTCAAGTGGTGGCCTTCGAGGCAAAGATTCCCAAAAGAGAACCACTATGACGGGAAAGAAGCAGAAAAGTTCCAATCATTGATCAAGCACTATAAATTATTCAGAACTTTAGTTTTTTTTAACTGAATTATTAAGAACTTTATTTATGAAGAGTTTTTTATGTTATTTTTATTATTATTTTTTGTAATGAAAGGGAGACTAACAAGTTTAAATATTAACTGAGGCAAATCATGAATCTATTAAGGGGCAAACAATATCATAGTTCTCTGAAAGAAATCAGTAACTGCAAGTACTGCATTCTCTATATTAGAATTTTAATCATCGACACAATATGCAAATATTACCTTGGGAGACAGAGGCTCCCCAAACAGGAAAAATCCTGCTAGACCTGATAAGAGGAAGTTGGTGGCAAAGTTTGTTACTGTAGCTTGGAGAGATGGAAGAGCTTTCAAGCTGTTTACATAGCATCCCCACATTGTCACATTGAATAATATAACCATTCCATATTTAATGAACTGCAAGATCAAAGTAACACGAATATTAATTATATCTAAAAGAGTTAATTTATAAGCTTGCATATGCTTATATTGTGTAATTGCAGATGATTAATAAATGCAACTAATTTTAATAATAATAATAGTAGTAGTAATAATAATAATAATAATAATATACTAAAACAATTACAGGTTGAAAATATCATAATGCACCTCTGGTCTTCTCAGAGAGGAAGATACACAAGGTAATTGAGAAATGCAAAAATCTCATGCAAAGTTACTGCAGACGTCTAATTTTTAATGCTTAAGCCAAACACATTTAAAATTTGTTAAGTCTGTAGTGATGTAAATGTAGTATTTTTTTTTTTGAGTGGCGATGTAGACTGTAGTACTAGCAGAGTCTGGGGCTTAAGTTCTGGTCAACATACTTCAAGTTTTTTTATTGGAAATAAGGGGTTTAAAAAAATAAACAAAAGAAACGCTGATGAAGATGATAATAAAAATATGTTCACAACTGGGTTCGACCCATGTTACGATGTCTCCAGTTTTAAGACAGCATTTTCTTTCTAGTTAGATTCCTCAGCAAGTCTCTGTTTTTTTTTTCTTTTTTGTTTGATAGGCCAGCAAATCCTATTCCAGGACACAATGACACTGGCCAGTACTATTCTGCATGCAGTTTGCAACGCCAAAAGCCTTGTTGAAGACGCCAGTACTCTCACTAATTTCTATATGCTGTTTTAGTAAAGTTTCAGTGAACAAAAGAACTACTATAAAAAGGGGGGCTATAAGAATGATGTAGTGGCAGGATATGGGTTTATTTCAACATGTACAATCCCCTTACCGGTTCTCTAAATATAGAGAGAGTTGGGGGTTGGCCCATACGACTGTTGGGGAAGCAGGTGACTTATGGATATGAGAGGCCCCTTGATTTGACTTCTTAACAACTGATTAGTTATTTTCTTGGTTTTAATAGTTAGTCTAAGATGGGTGAAATTGTATCCTTAGTTAGCAACAGTCAAACAGTCAAACCATCTGCGTTGCAGTCTAGTCAAACATGTTTAAAATTTTATTTGACTTTTGGAGCGAGCCTTGGCGCAACGGTAAGGTTGCTCCATTGTGACTGTGGTCACAGGTTCGAGTCATGGAAATAGCGCCTCTGCAAAGCAGGGGTAAGGCTGTGTACATCTAGCCCTCCCCAGACCCCGCAATGGCGGGAGCCTCATGCACCGGGCCGCCCTTTTTTTAGTGTTTTGACTTTTGACTGCCCATGGCATGAGCTGAACCCAGGACCTGTTTCACACAAGAGAGCCTAAAACATCAATTAGACAAGATTTTGTAAATTTGTTCAGCCACATGAGGTTGAGATGTGTTTGTCTCTGTCGCACTTTGCTCTTTCATTTTCTTGTACGGACAGTCCTTGGTATGATGACCTGACTTACCACAACGAAGCAGTCACCTTTCCACTTAAAGTTTTTAAAGTTCTTATTGAAATTACCATCACAATTGTCTTGAGAATTAGAGCTAGGTTTAAATTTGTTTTTCTTGTCATACGTGAACTTAGGAAAGATTCACCTTCAAAACTAATTTTGAAGATCGAGTTTTCTTTTCTTGGGATTGGTTATCCAATTCCGTTCTAAAATACACAGATGTTTTGATTGTGAAATGAGGTGTTGTGATATTTTCCCCAAGAAGCAGGTAATCTAATCTTCAATAATAATAGCCACTTGAAATTCTTCTACATCAATGACCTTGGAGTGAAATTCAGCTACTATTAATTGAGGTTCATTGACTTCATCCATCACTAATTTACCATCTAACTGGTTCAATTAGATACTTTTGTTCTGTTATTTCCAATTTTGGTCCATTCATATTACTATATTTTCGTAATCTAGGGTTTTCCCTTATCTTTTGATCATCTAGGGTTTACAATTTCATCTCCAACCCTGCGATGAACTTGAATTAGGTTGTTTGTTCATTTTATTGCATTAAAATTTCACAAGGAGCCTGAAGCCCTAGTTTCCACTAGTTGGATTTTTTTTTCTTTTTTGAAAATTTCCACTAGTTTGAATGTGAGGTACCTAGAATTGTTATTCCAAACCCTAGTTCTTATGTCATATTGCATCCATCAACATTACATCAAACCCTAGATTCCCAAGAACCAGTTTTCTTCCATTTGGATCCTACATCAATGTTACTATGTCTTGGCACCATTGGAATGCTCGCAACTGCATGCTATTCCAGCCACAAACCAATAATCTCAATTCCTTACGGTGTAGAATCCAAACTGAGGTAAGTGAAGAAGCTACCCTATCCAAAGATATACCAGTTAACAACCCCCATGAAATCCAACTCATAATGAATTGGAATCCAGCCGAACTGACCCGTCGTAAAATAAAAAAGGTGTCAGTTTAATGGCCTCGTCTCTCCTTGGCATTGTAAAACATGAATGTGACGAAGTTTGCAAAGGAAACCTTAGAGAAGCATGAGCATGTGGAATCATCCACGATGCGAATGAAGATTTTATCACCGGATGTGGAATTTACCTTCTTCACAAATCAACAACGTTGCTGAATTGCCAGCCCTTAACCATGAAATACATCTTGCTAATAACCATCACTTACCCTGATGCAGCACCGTGAAGAAAATTGAGGAAAGGGGAGAGAAATAGACGAAAGGGATAGAATTAGAAGAATAGGGGAAGAAGAGACGAAAATAACCTGAAGAAGAGACGAATTTAGGGAGATAAGAGAATAAATCAGAAGAGAGAAGAAGAAAACCAAAATTAGAAAGAGAAGAATCTTTATTCAATATCAATAATCATCAAAAGTTTTCAATAAAGCTGTAAAGAGGCCTATATATAGGCAAATAAGCACCCTAAGAACTAGAATACTACTAAAACATGAACTCTTAAAGAAGCCTACTAAAAGAAGAACTCTAAACAGAATAAACTGCCTAAAATGGAAAATAAAATCCTAAAAACTACATAACATGTAAAATAAATTCCTAAAAAATCTAAAGGGCAAATATGCCTCTTATTTAGGCTTAAAATCTGCATCATTCTCCACTGGTTGAAAAAGAACTCGCCCTCGAGTTCTAGTTCACCTGAGTCAAAGATGTAAACAATCCACTGAAGTAGTAGAACGTGTAATCCGGCGGAAGCAATCATAATGTCTAACGCTCGAGACAATCGGAAGAAGCATCTGCAAGGTTGGCAAAAGAAGAGGGAAGAAAGTGCCCACGTAGACTTATGCGACCAGAATCTGTGCTGGAGAAGTAAACTAACTAGGAAGATCGCAACGTACTTCTCCTGGATCGGCAAAACAGCTATGGGCAGTATCAATCCATGATCAGCATCAAGTTGGTCATCTTGTGCACTGAAAGTAGCGGGCTCGACATCCATAATCAACTCGATCAGGGCACTACTGGAGAAGCAATGTTATCAGTGTGCTCATGTAATGATATGGAATCGGCATCCTCAATGATCAGCTCGTGCTGTGGATGCTCTGATAATGCCTCAACGATATGGTCACTCGGCTCAAACTCAAGCAATGGATCAGCCTTAAGTAGATCTGCCACAATATCTGCCTCAGAAGAGTGAAACTCACTCTCTAGATGATCGGCAATCGGTGCGGCAGAAATCTCAGAAGCATCATGCGCAATGATGTCGATACTCTCTGCAGATATCTGGCAACTTCTTCGATGTAATGTAATTCATTCCCAAACTAGAAGCAAGGAGATGGCATGGGATACTCAGACTCATTTCAGGACTGTTTGTTGGGGCTTTCCAGGGTCTACCCTTGGGGTGTGTTTGGTTGCACAAAATCCTGCAAGGCTTAGGGATTTTGCTTGGCATTTGGGTGCCACGTTAGAAAAATTCCTTGTTTGGTCGCCAATATAGCATTGAAATCCCCGGAGACTCCCAGAGATGTCTCCTAGTTAATCATTGCATGTCTGTTGAAGTGTCACCGTTGTCCCCTCTCAATGAAATTCAAGACAAAATCTACAAAAAACGTGAAATGTTGCTTGAATTTCGTTGGAATAGTGATCTCTCTCTCTCTCTCTCCCCCGCTCCTCCCTCCCTCTCTCTTCTCTCTATACTGGTAATGGCACCCTCTACCACTATTCTCCGAGGATGAAAACCAAAGACTACATTCCACTATTTTCTGAGGTAATTTCCAGGTGATTCCAAAAGTAGCATTGGTAACCTACCGACAGATACCTGGAAAGGAACTCAATGGCGGACACTTAGCATTGAAGGCAGTCCACAGTAAATGTAATATGGTTTGGATAACTTACCCTCAGGATTGTGTCAAACAAGCCTTATGGCTAGACCCCAGCGGACCTGCTAGTAGGATGTGCACTTTGATTAAGAAATTTCTTCCATAAGAAGAATGGATGGAGCTCCATTGGTTCCAATTTTGTCAGGGCTGACTTTCAAACATGAGTAAATAACATAACCATCCTAAAAATGTATACTCCCATCCATACATTCTTGATGATTGAAACCTATCATCAAGAGTCTAGGTTCAACATCAATGCACCTGATAGAGAAAGTGCTAATCCAAAAGAAGCGTTTCAGAGAATAGGAATCACTCCCCCATGTCTTCTATAGAAATATTCCTGTCATAAGCCCCCAAAGCATCAAATCGAATAGTAATTACATGAAAAAAAAAGATGGATAGTAATCAAATTAATGGAACAACAATCCGAATAACATATCTAACGATGCCGAAGCAACTGAAAGTCTTGCACAGTCTCACAAATTCGATTTTAAGATCCAAGAATGATAATAATCAGAAAAAAAAAATCAGTAAAATTCCCTAAAAAGCAGAACACAAATGAAAATACATATTTAGAATGCAAACCCAACCATGACAAAGAAAAAGATTTGGGGTATTCAACAACATAAGCATAAATCAAATCTCCAAAGTGAACATGGAAAAAATAAATGAAAACATGAAACCTTAGTGAGATGAATGCGATAATCGAGCTCATATAGCGATGTCTGCTGATGCAAAACCAATTCTAGGTTTCAAATCAGCGAATTGGATTGCTGGGTATTTCTATTTTCTACCTTGGGAATGGATCGAGTTATAGGTTTTTGAGAGAGAGAGAGAGAGAGAGAGAGAGAGAGAGAGAGAGAGAGAGAGAGAGAGAGAGAGAGAACCTGAGAGAAGAAGAGCTTTGCAGAAATGGCCGCTAGGGCGGCATTTAGTCCGGCTGAAATAGCCCATGCATACCCTCTTCCCTTCCTACGCTCCATCACCACCAACCCCTCTCTCTCCTTCTCTTTCTCTGGTTCGAAGGGCCAAATCATAAAATCCTAATCCTTTGATTAAGAATAGTCCCACCTACGGGTGTAAATGGATATTCGGAAATTCGATTACCGTCCGCATCCGAATCCGTTTAAAGCAAATATTATCCGAATCCGTTTCAAGTGGATATTATCCGAATCCGTTTATGAGATATCCGGCTCTTAGCGGATGCGAATATGGTAAATGGTATATCCGATCAGTTTAACATCCGAATCCGAGAAATAAATCATTTTTATTTATTATTAATAATATCATTAATATTTATTTTTAGTAATAACACATTATCTTTTGTTTCTGTAAGAAAAGTGAATATTCTTTTTAGAAAAAATAAAATAAAAACAAAAATAGCCCAAACTCATTCCATCAAAATAACCCAAACACATTCCATCATATACAAAAAAAAAGGAAAAACCCAAAGACCACTACCAACACTATCATCCATCCCCATCGCCTCCCTCTCTCTCTCTGCCTTTGTTTTAAAAGGAAGAAGATGATCTCATATATTTTAGGGTTTGAGAGTTAATTTTGTGAAGAGAATGTAGAGGTCTAGTTTTAGGGTTTCGAAAATTCATTCGAGTAAGTAGGAGAAAAAAGATAAAGTGCTGCAATAAAATGTTCGAATGTACCGGATAAACGGATACGGATAATATCCGAATTCGAACAATATCCGACGGATACGAATTCGGTAATAGATATTAAATATCCGTCGAATCCGAATCCGAATCCGAATTCGAATAGTGTATACTGTAATCGAATTCGGATATAGCCATATCCGCTCCGAATTCGATCCGTTTACACCCCTAGTCCCACTAAGCCAAGAGACACTGTTTGGATCAATATTGGGTCCCACATTTGAACTTTTGTGCTATGATCCTAACCTTCCAATCTACTTGGTTCAAGTACTAATCAAATCGGATGGTTAGGATCAGACAATGGAGATGATTTCGTTATTACAGCCTATTTACGTTGTGGGCCATCAAAGGAACGGTTTGGATCATACTAAGAAGTGGGCCCCACTGTACTTTCTTAAAAGTAATGTGTACAGAACATATAAAATCTCTTATATCAAAAATCAAAACAACATCTCATCCATAAGAATATAAGATTAACTCGGAGAAGTGAAGCAACTCTAGATCAGGCGGTACTAAATCGTACCGGACGACTAGGATTATGAAATCAAGGTGCGTTAGTGGGACAAACTTGTTGTACCCACTCGGACTGATAGATGTATGTGGGGCCCAAAATGTGACCATTCTCCAGTGCTGTGCTACCTTTTTTGTTTTGATAAATGTAATATTCACCCATTTTTCTTACTTAGGACAATCACCTCTAGTGTAAAAGAGGAGCCATAAATAAACAAGAAGAGGCTGTCCAAAGAAATTGTAAGCCCAATGGTTCTCACCTTGGCAATCTTCTATGTTTTGATGATTCCAAACACAAGTTGAAATGTGTTGTATTTCTAACGTGTTTGATGTTTAAGTGCATGTATTGAAGATTCAAGCATTTCAAACACTTAGATCAAGGAAAACGGCATGGATCGAGGCTTGTACATCCTTGAACACCATTTGAAGCCAAAGGATGATGAAGGCTTGGAGCATTCAAGGAGAGATTTTGAAGAGCCAAAGAAATGGAGGTGATCCATGCAAGAGTTCAAGACTTGAAGATGTGCTTCAAAAGTAGAAGATTTGAAGGCTTAAGTCTTGTGTTAGATTGTACATCTAATCCCTATTAGGTACCCCACCTTGAGGCATAATGGAGTCACCAAACAACTGACCCTAATTGGAATAACAATCCCATCTATGTGTAATTTGGAAGCCCATGAAGCCCAAAAATTATTAGCATAAAAATCTGGAAAATCTGCTGATTTAGGATTCTCGAAACTTCTAGAATATTCTCGGAGCTCCGAGAAAGTTCTCGGAATTTCGAGAAATGGTCCAGGGACTATTTTCCAACTTCTGTTTCAATTCCCGGAACTCCGAGAACATTGTGTCGGGAAAAACAATTATAGCCGTTGGAAAAATTCACAGAATTACGACTATGCCCCTGTAACGGTCATATTTGGGTTCTCTCTCTCTCTCTCTATATATATATATATGTGTGTGTGTGTGTGTTCTCTATGCCTTAGAACACATCTCTCTCATTCCTAAACATGTTCTAAACATATTAGAGAGTGGTAATAACCCCTGTGCCTCAATTTGGGATATCTAAAGGGATTAGACCTAGGCTTGAATTTGTACATCATTTCAAGAGTGAAATTTGTGTGAGCTTGAGAGCTATCTACCCTTGAAGAGGGAAGTTATAATTTTCTATTTTCTTTCATTGTATTTGGGCAAGTGTTCAGAGAAGCGTAGCCCTCTCTCCGTGGTAAGGATTGCCACCAAGGTTAAAGCGATTGTAATTGGCACTGGTCTTCGCCAAGGTTAAGAAGATCAACATAGTGAAGCCATCAACGGGTTTGGTTGGTAGAGTGGAGTAGGCCTTGTGTGTTTGAGGACCGAACCACTTTAAATCTCGGGTGCACTCTTTCTTGTCTCTTGCTCCTTTCTTGAATTGCACTTTAGATTTAACTTACTTGCTTAAATTATTTTATTTTTTGATCTCTTAATCCTTCATTAGAGAGTTTAAATAATTGGGTTAAAATTTCAAAAGGTAAATTTTATTTTTATAAACCTAATCTCCTTTTAGGTTGCTACTTGGGCCTATTATTGGAATTTCAGAAATAAAAAGGGCCGAATACATCACTTCCTTATACTTAACTAGGGGTGTCAACGGATCCACTTGGGGTCGGATCCACCTATGTCACAGTCACAATCCATCCATTTCCTTATTGGTCGGGTTGGATTCAGATTGTTCTTCGGATCTTACTTTACACGTCATGATCACGATCCATTTTAATTCGGACCGTCCATCAAAGTGTCCTATTATGTCCCACTAAGCTAAGTAAACAATTAATTTTTTAAAAAAGAGATAGAATGGACTTCTAGACGGAACTAGACGAAGTGCTCAACTGAGAGAATGTCATTCATGATGGGATCTATAACTTTGAATGATGAGGTTTTTGGTGGTTTTGATGTTTGATAGATCTAAAATTTAATGGAAAGTGGCATTTTCAGACTAATGTCATAATTATGTCATTTTTTTATCATGGACAACTTGAGCTCTATTCAATGTTAATGATTGTTTTGGATGTTTTGAGCTTGGTAGCAAGACATGAATCATATTTTAGATGTTTTTCATGAATTACTAGGTATTTTTTGACATTTTTTTAATGAAAGTTGCATGTTTAGTAGAAATTTTGCCTTTTTTTTAAAGATTGTTTTGAGCTTAGATTAATTTAGATGGATGCTTTTGATTATGTTGAGCATGCTAGCAGATTATAAATCATATATAGAGTAATTCTTATGATTTATTTTGAATTTTAGGCATTTTTAGTGAAATTTGCATGTTGTGTTGTGTGCTTTCAATACATTTTCAATGCTAAATGATTGAAATCAATGATGTATGCAAACAAATGATTTAATCATGATCAAACCTTAAAAAAACATGTTGAAAATATTTAAAAGAATGTGAAATTAAGCATTAAAAGATGCTAGGACCTTGCTAGAGACACACCACGAACAAGCATGCTCCATTCTTCTGGTTCTTGAACTAAATGACAACTTAGCATCTAAAACTCATAGGATCACTTCTAAAACATGTTTAAACTTTCCAAATCTTGCGAGTTTCATTCTTGGAGACATGCCATGTCTCATTCCGTCTTTGAGATCCGTTGCTTGCATCTCTTGCCTCTCGGTTGCATTATTGCCCACTAATTACATCTTTTGCACACATAATCCATTGATTGCCTTACATCCTTCACTCACTTCTTGATTACATCTAATGGGACACCCTCTGCCTTAGGCTCATCTTATCTCATAAATTCCTAGAATTCTTTTCTAGCTTAGTGTGTCCTTTCTCCGTGAGGGAGCCTACATGTGCTTCACATGTTTGGTGATTCATGTGGAAGATCCAGAGGCCGTTGGGGGTCCGTCCCTCTTCATCCCTCAGGATCGGGGTCCACAAAGGATAACTCATTTGAATTTGATTTATTTGGCTCATAAAAACTCTATTTTCTATGCTTATGTTGCTATAGATAGATTAGTTTGTATGCTACGCTTTATTTTCTTATCATATCATACTACAGACTAAATCTAACAAAACCTGAAGGCATCATAGATTGCAAAAGCTTATTGCGCACGCTATCATCACTTCATCCAAACTGTAAGCCCAATGGTTTCCACTTTGGCATTCCCATCTTATTTTGATGATTCCAATACACAAGTGATTTATGATCACTAATGTGTTTGATTGTCTAAGTTGTAGATCACATTGGTGCTAAGACAACATTGCTTGGATTGAAGCCAAGAAGATCTCATTGGACCACATCATGAAGGCCAAAGACATCGGAAGTCCAAGACAAATGAAGACTTGAAGAATCCATTGAAGATCAAGTGATATTAGATTGTATTAAGATCCAATCCTAGTTTAGGATTTTGAAAGGCATAATTAAGTAAATAAACAAACACCATAAATATATAAGTGATTGTCTTTGTGAAGTTCCAACACCACCTTGGAACCCTCATAGCAATCCCAACTTGGTGTTAAGTTGGAAGCCTAAAAACAAGAAATAAAAATCTGCATGAAATAGGCTTCTCGGAACTCCGAGAGAAATTCTCAGAACTCCGAGAAATGGTCCAGTAGACTTTTTTTCCAACTTCTGTTTGTATTCCCGGAACTCCGAGATTTTTTCTCGGAACTCCGAGAAATATTCTCGGAACTCCGAGAACACTATAACGGTCGGATTTTTAGCCGTTGCGATTTTTCCTGGAATTACAACAATGCCATTGAACGGTCATATTTGGTTTTTCCTATATATATGGGCATTCCAAACTTCCAAACAATCGATCCTAACATTCTTAAACTCCATTTGAACATCCAAAGAGTGAATCAAACTTGATTATGCCTCTCATCTTCTAAAGCTTAGGATTTGGATCATAGGCTAAATTTGTACATCTTCTACAATTCTTGTAAACCCTTGTGAGGGATTTTTTTGTTCTTTCTTTCTTATCAAGAACGTTGTATCGGGCGAGTGTTCGGAGAAGCGTAGCCCACTCTCCGTGGTGAAGATTGCCACCAAGGTTAAAGGTAATCGGAATTTGTAATCGGCACCGATCTTCGCCGAAGTTAAGAAGATCACATAGTGAAGCCATCAACGGATTTGGTTGGTGGAGTGGAGTAGGCCTCACGTTTGGAGGACCGAACCACTTTAAATCTCGGGTGCAATCTCTCTTGCTCTTGCTCTTTATTTGCATTTGCACTTTAGATTTAACTTGTGTGCTTGAATTTTATTGTTGATCTCTTAATTTCTAAAATTGGGTTTGAGTTTTCAAAAGAATTAAAACTCGGTAGAAACCTAATTTCTCACTCCTCATAAGTTGCCGTACTCGGGACCATCCTTGGAATTTCACAAACCCTTGCATATCACATACACACAAATCCTATTTAGGAACCCTGAGTGTTATCTAGCATGGTGGACCGGGACGTCATGACCCGGTGCCTCTTGTGTTAGAGAAGCATTCCACCCTTAGCCTAGTACCTTAATGGTGCGTAAATCAATCTGTTGATTCACGTACTGCTACCTGGACACCGATAGAGTATATTGAACATGAATTCGTGCTAAGAGAACTCTTGGCCTTACCCCTAGATTACCCCACACTTGCATATAGTACGAACACACGTGCATCACGTGTGTGAGCCTAGATTAGGATATCCTACCAATTTGTGTCTAGATTAGGCTGTAGTCCATCTTCCAATTGCTACGATCGGTTTTAGGTATACAAAGTCATGAGTCGAGATCCTCTCTCCACTCCACTAGAGTAGGATTATGACTTGATGCCTTCAGGTAGCACCAAATAAAATGTAAAAGATTAAAAACTTCCCCTTTCAAATTAGGATATAAATCTCATCTTTCCCAAGATCTCATAGGTTAGTCTCTTCTTGGTTTATCCAAATTTGAAAGGGGAAGTTTTTAATCTTGCGTGATCTCGCCAAATCATTCGATCATAAATTTTTATCTTTCTCCTAATGGTCTAGCCTCATTTCTTCATGTTCAATCCTATCATCTTTAAATCTAACGAATTCCCGCATATTCAATTCCATAATTCTCTGATTCTGTAAATCCATTCTCTCATTTAGTCATGCCATTCCCTATCATTACATCCCATCATTTTTAGTATTAGGCAATCTCAACTTGCCTAATCTTTATCTCTGTTCTAGACTGAGAAAATTCATTTATTGGGATATCTAGTCTTCCTTGCAGATTGTTACCTTAGTGTCATTCATCCAGTCTTTATCTTCTAGATCCCAGTCTATTTGTGATCTTATACTCATTTTTTTGTCATTATATGTCATGCGTTCTGTAGCTTAGGGTTTTCCTAGGATATTTCATTCATCTAGGATAGGATTTCCATTCTCGGTCGTTCAACCTAGGTTATCATTCTCTTAAATTCATTGCATCCCTAGTTTAGGGATAATCCCTTCTTACTTTAGAGGTAACCCTTTTCAAGATTATATGCTAAGCCCTTCAGAGTTCATTTGGATGGTCCTTAAACTAGGGGCATTTCCCTGCATAGTCATGTCATCATTGTTATGTCTTTCATTTTAGGATTCTTTCTCTCACCCCCATTGTATCTATAGTCCATGATCATTTCAATCATTGAGAAGAAATACACCCTGATATCAAGCTTACACATCGTGTTTATCATCTCCATGTCAGGGCCTTTCACCGTTGATAGTCCTCAAGTTTTTGGGTTCATTCGCCCTATCTGTTGGAGGGGAGTCAATACCACCTTAATTTTCATTAGTCATTGCTTTGCCTTCGTCTTGATCCGTACCCATGGCTGATTCTTCATAAAACTCACAACTTGCCGGTATCACAGAAACCTTGGTCTTGCTTGACCAACACATGAAGGAAATGGTAGTAGAGAATCAATCCCTCAAGGTTCAGCTGGCTAAGAAGTTTGGTCAAACTATCGCCACTTCTAAGAGCAAAAGTCCCGGCCTCCCTGCTACATCACAGTCGCCTCAGAAGACTACGATTGGTAGAATGGAGGAATTGATAATGGATCTTTCTCAAAAAATGGCCGTGCTAACACAAGAGGTTCATCAAATGAAGCAACAAATGCAAACCTGTTATTGTCATTACCAAAATTCTGAAAATTTTGCTAGTAAGAATATCAAAGTCCAGGCTGTTGTTGCCACGAACTCTGTCTTTCAGAATCATCAGAATCGTGTTGGGCCTTTAATTCTTGAATATGATTAAGAGCAACCATCTGAGACTCTAAGAAGAGAATTCATCGCCTTGACGATCTCGCGATCGGATGCTCTGAAATGGTTGCTCAAAGAGAGAATGATAACACTGTTGAGACCAGAGCCTATTCCTAAACCTCTTCCCAGGTCCTCCCAAACGAAAATTTTTTTTGATTACCATTTACGTCCTGGTCATACTACTGATAAATGCCTCAATTTGAAATATGACATTCAAGACCTTATAGACATGAAGCTCCTTGACCCTCAGAATCTTTTGTCAAGCTGCGGAACTCCATCCCTTCCTGATGACCACAGATCATGGTTTGAGCCAGTTGAGGAAATGAAGAGAAAGTCTTACAATAATCTCGATCAGCAATGCACTATGATGGGTCAGAATGTATCGCCACTTGATCTCAAGAAATTCAGAAGTCCAAGAACCAGTGGCAGTAATTCAGAGTGAGTTAGCTTACCTGAGCCTCCAAAGCCAGACCGTTGCAGCAAAAGAAATTCAATCTAGTTAGAATTTTAGTCCTTTATTATTTTGCGTCAAGTCAATCATTGTAGTTAGTCCAGTTATTAAATCAGGTCTTACAGGCCAGAGTCGATGCTTAGTCCAGGCAGGTCATCTTTTGCTTTTCTTCTCAGTTTGAAAGTTGTTAATCCTGAGCATGTTAAGGATAAGTCATTCCATGTAATAGCTTTTCGTTAAATGAAATTTTAGTTCCGATAACTCCTTTGTGTTTATTTTCCAAGTATGCTTCTGATCTTAATAAGAACGAAAATGAGGCTCTCTCCTCGTATGAGGATACAAATGATCGACGAAACTCTACTTAAAATTAAAGCGAACGCTTAGGAGGAGCACCGAGCTTAGCCTTTCTAAGAAGAATTTGAAATAATAAACATTGGCACTGAACCTTTAACTTAGGAAATATGAATGGGAATACATTACCCTCTAAGGAGCGGGAGGAATTAATAAACCTATTTCGAGGAGGAAGAGATCGTCTAGTGAGCATTACATTAGATACCAGGGGCAAGCCCCGAGAAGAAGCTCAAAGGATAATGACATGAAGCACACATATTATACAAGGGGCATGGATTGGAAATCTTCTCTTCTATTTTCAATCATTGGCCTTGGTTGCCAAACTCATCAGTGATAATATGAAGACATGAAATCCCATATGAAAAGGTTCACGAACAAACATCACAAAGTGACTGTCAATACCAAGAGTTGTCAAGCAAAATTTTCAGATGAAATTCAAGTTCAGATATCACATTCAAGGATATTAAAGACGAGTCTGTACCCTCAATATCAAAGTACTCATCAATATTCAGAAGGAAGAAGACTCATTAATTCTTACCTGGAAATGCCGTCAAACTTCGAGAAAAATTATTATAGATGAAATTCTGTCAACCTAGATCAATTCTAAGCTTGAACACTAGAAGGCCTCCTTTGGCCGAAAAAAAATCCAAAATCAAATCCTAGTATCGAAAGTTAAAAAATCCCCCTTTTGCAAACCCCTTTGAGCCTAAATAATATTTTCTTCAAAACCCGTTACACTAGGGGCATCTGCCCTGAACTACGCTCGACCTGATCCCTACACTAGGGTACGTAGGCATCTTGGTTAATCCAAGTTCAGTCGCTGCCAAAAGTCAATTCATCAAAGAGAAAAAATCATTTTACCTTCATACTAGTGGCATCACCCTATACTACACTTGACCTAATTCATACACTGGCATACGTAGGCAACCTGTTTATAGATTCGGTCGAAATTTGCAAACCTTTAGCCTTTTCTTGCCTAAACCATATCCAACCTATAAAGTCCTTCTCGTGTTCAGAACTAAAGTTTTAGACAAAAAAAAAGAAAAAAAAGAAGAAGAAGAAAAAGATGAAGAAAACAGAGTTTTAAGATCCGCTAGGCTGAAAACCCTAAGGGGGGGTCTAGGCAAAATTTAGGATCATTCGCCTGCTGAGTTGAAAACCTGAGAAGGCGACTCAGGCAAAAGTTAAGGTCAAACGGTCCGCCAAGTTGAAAACCTGAAAATGACTACTTGGTCATGGTAAGAGAAAATATCCAAGAAGACTATACCCAGTAATAAGATTAAAGATTCAAGAAGTTCAAGCAGGCACACTTTGCATCCTCGAAAGTAGGGGCATGAAACCAAGCAATCCAAGAAGTGGTAATCAAGCCCATCTCTGTGTTTAGGAGACTTGCCTTTTCTCACTAGCATCCTTCTTAACTCCTCTTCTTTTAGGAGACTAGCCTAGTCTCATTGGCACTCCCCTCTTAAGGTTGTGCACTAGGAGTCAGTCCTTTAGCATAGGATGTGTGTCCTTAGTTAGAGAGTCTATCTTTCAGGAGTCAGTCCTACCATCATAGGGGTTAGGATTCTGTCTAACCTCTCGTCAAGTCATGTGATTTTATCCAGTTCCTTGCAAGGTATAGGATGCTGTCCAACCTTTGCAGAGCTGTGATTCTATTCTTTTCCCCCGCAAAGCAGAGGATGCTGTCCAACCTTTACGGGATATCAGGAGTCTGTATTACCCCTATGATGATAGGATTCTGTCATCTCGTGTCAAAAACATCAAAAACATCTGAAAACCAAAAATCTCAAAAATCTTGAGTCCCTAGGAGTAGTTAGGAAATCTTTTTCCGAACTACGTTGGCTTGATCCCTTTCAACAGGGTACGTAGTGCAGCTTGGGATCCACATCCCAAGTCCAGCCAAACCTTTCAAAATAAACATTTCAAATCTTCCAAAAATACAAAAATACTTCAAAACCTTTTCAAAAAGATCTTCCCCTAGAGTTAGGATTCTGTCCTAGACATTTAGGGTGTTTTGGAGTTAGGAGTCTGTCCTGATTTGTTGATATGGTGTGTCCTGTCGTGTGAGTGTCCCTAGAGTTAGGAGGCCTCAAGTCGATCGGTTAGACATTCAGTCGAACCGATGGCTAGACTAGGAAGCATATAGTCAGCCCATGGTTTTCCTTAGGTTGCACAGCCTAGTTACACATAAGATGTAGGGCCCACCTGCATTAGCTTAAGGCTAATCAACTTGCATTAGTTAGGGCATATAGAGAGTCCCAAAAATTACAACTCACATGAACTTAAGCAATTGTACAAAAAAGCTTTAAAAATCAGTCAAGTCTAGTGGATCGAGTCTAGGATAGCGGTTCTAGATGGTTAAGCATAGTAGTTTAGAATAGGGCATCGAACTACGTTGACTCCGATTCTTCCCGAGGCTGGGATACGTAGAGCAGCTAGGATGGACAGCCATCTTGGTCTGAGTCAGGTCGCATTAGAGTTAGGACTCATTTTGTCCAGTCATGTATAGAATTAAATTGTGTTGTGTGTTTTGCTGTGTTTTCTTACTTTCATGTACAGATCCTATACCTTTAGCTGTAGCATGCATGTGTTTGCACACCAGAACTCAGACACCAATTATGTATGACACTCATAATCTAGTTATTCTTAGGCGACACTTCTTTCATTTCTTTTTATGTGTGCTTATTTTTCATCTCCGAGACATGCATGATCAGATAGACGTCTTCTCGGAGATATTCGTTCCTATTTCATATGACTTTCGCCCAAAACTCTTCAAAATCAATAATAAATTGCATAAGAGACCAGGTGCTTGCACTTGGGCGGACGAGGTGCTCTTTAGACCTTCCAAATTCGTAACCAGGCACGAACCTTTCTTTTATAATCTCTGGTTATCCGTTGCAACAGAGCATAGTATGGGATCCTTGGCCCACTTCCTTGGATGGCGACTCTTCTTTGTTTAAGGTATGCCTCGAATCTGGGTTAGTCCCCGAATCGAGAAGTATCTCACCTTTGTATCGCCACTCATGCTGTGAGGGGCACATTCTTTCGAGAGTTCCTTGGTAGAGCTCTCCATTCACGTGGATGATCTTGAGACTTCGCGTGGGGCACTTTCCCCGCCCCTCTCTCGGATCGAGGTCCACAGCGATGAAGGAGTCATCCCAAGCCTATCATTAGGGGACTAGCTTAGTTCATATAGTGTTTCCCTCTATTTTCTTTTCTTTTAGAAAATGCTTTAATCTTTTAGACAATCTCTCTCTATCATAGTATAGAACTCGCTCAGTCTCATTATCTTGCTTGCTTTCTTCTTTTAGAGAAAGGTTGTCTCATTTGTTTTAAAGATGTCACCTCCTTTAGACATATTTTATCTGATTGGCGTTCTACTTGTTTGTGATCATACTAGTTTACTTGTTTGTGACCACGCTGGTGTACTTGTTTGTGAGCACGCTTGTTTACTTGTTTGTGAATCACTCTTGTGTACTTGTTTAGTGTCTTTATCTCGGAATATGTTCCGAACTACGTTTGCTTGATCCCTTACCATAGGGTACGTAGTGCAGCTTGAGATCCACATCTCAGGTCCAGCCAAACCTTTTAAAAATAAACATTTTAAACCTTAAAAAAAATATAAAATTCTTCAAAACCTTTTCGAAAAGATCTTCCCCTAGAGTTAGTAGTATGTCCTAGCTGTTTAGGGTGTTTTAGAGTTAGGAGGCTGTCTTGATTGGTATTGATATGGTGTGTCATGTCGTGTGAGTGTCCCTAGAGTTAGGAGACCTCGAGTCGATCGGTTAGATATTTAGTCGAACCGATGGCTAGACTAGGAAGCATATAGTCAGCCCATGATTTTCATTAGGTTGCATAGCCTGGATACACATAGGATATAGGGCCCACCTGCATTAACTTAAGGCTAACCAATTTGCATTAGTTAGGGCATATAGAGAGTCCTGAAAATTACAATTCACCTGAACCTAAGCAATCGTGCAAAAAGCTTTAAAAATCAGTCGAGTCTAGTGAATCGAGTCTAGGATAGTGGTTCTAGATGGTTAGGCATCGTAGTTAGAATAGGTCATCGAACTACGTTGACTCCGATTCTTCCCGAGGCCGGGATATGTAGAGCAGCTGGGATGGACGGCCATCTTGGTCCGAGTCAAGTGCTGCATTAGAGTTTTAGGATTCATATTGTCCAGTCATATATAGAGTTGATTTGTGTTGTATGTTTTACTGTGTTTTCTTACTTTCATGTACAGATCCTATACTTTTAGCTGTAGCGTGCATGTGTTTGTCCACCGGAACTTAGACACTCATTAGGAATGCCACTCATAATCTAGCTATTTTAGGTGACACACTTCTTTCATTTATCTTTTGTATGCTTATTATTTCTATTTCTCAGAAAATGCATGCTTAGGTAGACGACTCCTGAGGATTGTTCTCATTTCATATGATTTTATCCAAAATTCTTTGGATCTAATAATAAATGGCATATGAGACCAAGTGCTTGCACTCGGACGAATTGGAGGCGCTCTTCGGACCTTCTCCATTCGTAATCAGGCACGAACCTATTCATTTCTGGTTATCCATGGTATACAGAGCTTATTTTTTAGGATC
Source organism: Tasmannia lanceolata (assembly GCF_043159265.1). Classification (NCBI taxonomy): domain Eukaryota; kingdom Viridiplantae; phylum Streptophyta; class Magnoliopsida; order Canellales; family Winteraceae; genus Tasmannia; species Tasmannia lanceolata. Next base: position 9,043,745 of record NW_027518688.1, on the reverse strand, counting down.
CATAGCCGTATACCATGGATGGCGACTCTGAGTTTTATTTTGTTTTGTTTTGAGAGTTCCTTGATAGAGCTCTCCTTCATGCGTGGATGATCCAAAGAGGCCGCTGGGGGTTCGTCCCCCACATCTCTCTCGGATCGGGGTCCACAGGCTGGCGACTCTGCTGGGGAGTTCTTAGAACATTGCCTAACTCTAATAAAAATGCCATTTTTATTATTTTGGAGAAATTTGGGTGAAAATCATTATAAATGGGAACTTAATCGTTTAGAATCCAGGGGCACCAAATAGGTGCGTAAAACAAGGGATTCACACACTACACAGCATACATCATCATGTTTTTATTTTCTTTTATTGATTTTTATTATTATTATTATTATTGGCTCCACGGGATAGATACAATGCGTGCCACATGGGATGTCATTACCCTGATGGTGCTGTTGTATCTATTTCCAAGCTATGCGCCAGTGCTGCAGTCGTAAACACTCGGTGTACTTGTGTTTACAGCAGCCGGTGAGCAATGAAGCATACTGTATATAACACTCGGTGTACTTGTGTTATATACTTAAAGTATGGATCATATGCATAGTGCCCAATATATTGAGTCCGGAGCTCTACTTTCATTTTACATATATTATGTGCATGGATATATTTGTTGATTTAGTCAAATCCAATTAGGATCTGCATGTGCTTACATATATATTACATTCATATAAGGACGAACATGTGTTGCTTATACATGTTGGAGCCTAGATTTAGGAGCCATGTCCTATCCATAGATTATTGTAGTTCACCTTATGTGGCTACAACGCGGTCCTAGTACACTCACATGTCTGTCTTGAGTCAAGCTTCTTGACTCTGCGAAATTATATTTAGGGCTGGTGCCCCTGGTTAGGTTATATATATATATATATAGTGATTATCAGATTAGGGCCTACTCATTAGTGAGGCTTCCTTATCTAATCAAATCAGTCATATCAGTCCATTCTTCAGATCTAGACCGACCAGTGGCTTTTATTTGCCCCTCTCATGGTCATGGCCTATCTTTTGATCTATTCATCGAGATTCTTGTCTATATATCTCTTGATTATAAGATCAGGACCTACTTTCTAGTAGCGATTCCTGGCTTGAATCAATTAGTCGTGTATATTCATCTCTCAGATCTAAACCTGGCTAGTGGCTTCTACTTGTCACACTCATAGCTATGGTTTATTCTTTGACTCAGTGATGATAAATTTTGCCTGTTATTATCCTTTAAGTTCAAACCTCATTCATCCATTCTTTTGTTGTATCATAGATTCATATTGTCTATGTATTACTCAAATCGTTGTTTGTTCTGTCTTAGATATCGTCGATAGCTTGTCTGCTGTCTCTATGACCATAGTCTATCATTTTTTATCTTCTTGATCGTACAGTTTTGACATCCATCTTCCAGATTTAGATCCGGTCTATGATCTACTTTTGTCATTTTATGACCGTGGTCTCTTCTCTGAATTTCTGATCATCTTTGATCATCAATGGAACATTCGGTGTCGCCAATTGTATCCTCCTTGTGATTAATTGCTAAGTTTATCCTTATTCTTTGTTTATTCCAAGTTATTCTCCGTTTCCTAATTATTCCATCATATTCTTTGTGTTTAGGTTAAATTATGGCGAATAATGTGCTGAAAGGCTGGATAAGCGAGACTATTAGGGCTCTTCCGCGAGAATCTTTGGAAAGGAGTATGGCTGATCGGTTCATCTGTACCTTCAATCATTTGAGTGAATCTGATATAAATTGGAAGTTTCTCCAAGCAGCCGCTGGATTTTGGGATCCTAATCTTCATGTTTTTCGATTTAGATCCTTCGAGCTTTGTCCTATATTCGAGGATTGGTGTGCTTTACTAGAGCTCCCAACAGAGGGACTTTGGATACGATCTTCGAATCTAGATTCCTCTCATTCCCTTTTTTGCAAGCTATTCAAAAATCAAACCGTTGATGATCTTCCATGCTTAACGGATACGCGTGTGCAAGTTCAAAACCTTATTACCCTTTTTTCCGAAAACGTCGATCCTAGTAACTCCCGTTTTCAGAGTTGTCGACGCAATGCTTTGATTTTTAGTGTCTTTGCGCGATATGTCATTTGGAAAAATCCTCGTGTTGCTCCGTTAAACTTGTTAACTGTGGTAGACCAAATTAACGAAGGGAGGAATCCAATCCCTACCATGTTAGCAGAGACCTTCTTGGGACTAGATCTTATTGCTTCCCAGGAGATCAAAGATAATTTCTGTGGGTGTGCCAAGTTGTTGTATGTCTAGCTTGGTGAAAAACTTCAAATTCTTCAGCGACAAAACCAAAATCCTTATACCCTGAAGAATTTCCGTACATGGAAACCAATAGCCAATCAACCTCAGTCCATTGATGAATGGTGCAGTTGGTTGCAGCATGTAAAGGAGAGCCAGTTTCGTTGGGTAAGTCATTCATGCTTCCAAGTTTTTACTAGCACTTACCCACATCCGTTTGTTTATCTCATGGGTACCGAGAAATCTTCCTTTTATGCACCCACGCGATTTCTCCATCAGATTACAGGATTTTCATGTCCTCCCGGAATCATAGTCCCTCCTCTTTGTGAAGATCTCACTCCTGATCTTGTTCGATCCATTGTGGCTGCTTGGGGAAACAAAAATATGGAAAGGAGGTTCAGTTTATCATCCAAAGTCCGACATGGAGAAAGATCGGAAGAGCCCGCAAGCAGGAGAGCTCGGATCGAAGGACCTTGAGGATCTATATCTTTTTTTTTGTTATCTTGATTTCTGCGTTTCCTATTATTGTCAGTTCGCTTATCCAGTTGTAATCGGAGAATAGTATTTTCGTCAATTGTAATCGCAATTTGGATTTCATTAAATGAAAGTGGGTTTATGTTTCTCTTATCACTATTTGATCAGAATATTTTATCTCATTTATCATTCGTTTTAATCTAGTGTTTATACTTCCATTTCCAGGATTCTTGACTAAGCAACCATTGCTCCAAAGAAAATTACATTTCCAAAACGAACCTGGTCCCGTCAGTCTTCTGATTCCAGGCTGAGTAGACAATCTTTGTCGCCTGTTTCATTTACTTCTCCAGCATTACCTGTGTCTCATTTTAGAGAAATACTCTCCTTCATCCAACCCACCCCAGTCTCAATGGCAGATCTCACTGATCCTATGATAGCTATCCAGGAGATGTTAAAAGGCCTTACTCGTGACATGGCGAGTATGAAGGAAGAAATGACTCATAAGAAGACCCAAATTAGTGATAAGGCTTCTGCTTCTAGAGGAGGACCAACATTTCATCAACCTCCTCGTATTGCATCTCCAGAATTGAATAGACACACTATCTCGCCGCTAGAAGTGGACATGGATGATGAGCAATACGCCGAAGAGTACTGTATCCCTAGGATCAATAGGGAGAAAGAAATGTATGAGAAATTTGAGAGAGAGATGTCTAAGAAGTTTGGGAAGCTGGCTCAAGAGATGGAGCACATGAAAGTCCAAGGCCCGAAGAAATTTGACGTCTCTGAGTTGATGATGTCCTCTGCAGTGGTTTTACCACATAACTTCAAAGTCCCAGATTACGATAAGTATGACGGGACAGGGTGTCCCCGGAATCACATAAGGTGGTTTATCATCCTCTCACAGCAATATGGCCTGAATCATGAACAGATGGCCCAGCTATTTCCTATTTCTCTGGTAGGGATAGCAAAGAAATGGTTCCTAAGACTTAAACCAGATGAGGTCAGAACCATGGAAGACATCTCTGACCAGCTTATTGAACAATTTTCAATGGAAGAAGGGATAGAGGTTACTAAGAGAGACCTCAAGCAGTTGAAGCAAGGTCCTTAAGAGACCTTTACCTCATTTATCAGGCGCTGGAGGCGCAAATCTGCTCAGTTAAATCAGAGGTTGTCAGAAAAGGATCAGATAAAGTTGGTGGTCAAGAGTCTGTCTACTCAATATTTCCATTTCATGGCGCCCCAGCATTATCCTAATTTTGATCATTTGATTCAGACGGGAACGCAAACTGAGGATGTCATAGGCAAAGGTTTGAGGTCTAGACCATCGTCATTCGAAGTCAGAGAGGGCAAGCGGCTAATGGTTATACAGAAAGAGGTGAATAGTGTGAACTATGTCAGACCAGTGGCAAGAGCAGTAACTGAGGTGTCAAGACCGGCAGAGAGGCAGGCACCTAAGCAATTTGATCCGCTTCCTTATTCCTACCCTGTTATTTTGAAGAAATTGATTAGGGATAAGAAGATAAAGCTTCTTGATATCAGGCCAGTACCAGATCCATTGCCTAAGTATTGGAGATTAGACCAATACTGCGAATATCATCGGAATTCAGGTCATCTGACAGAAAGATGCCTAGCTTTGAAGTATGCTATTAAGAAAATGATAGATAATAAAGATTTGGAAGTGGAGCGACCAAGTACTACTCAAAACCCCCTCCCAAATCATCGTGCTGTTCCTCCGCCTGTTACCAATGTGAAATACTCAAGAGGGGGGGTGAATTGAATTTAACTCAATATTAGGCCTTTTGAAAATTATCTATAAACCCTAATTGGAATTTTTCTTCACTTAATTAAATATTTGGTTAGTGCAAATATAATTAAAAGAACAAGGTGAAATGCCAAGCCAAAACAATAATGGAAATGCAAGAGTGAGAAATGACACACCGATATATAGTGGTTCGGCCAACGGCCTACTCCACTCTACTCAAGGTCGCACTTGAGGGATTCCACTATTGGAGACCTCCACGATGCCCGGCTCCGAGGCGGTTACAATTCCAAGGGATATTAAACAAGGATGCCCTTACACCTTTACAAAGACTCTCCTTCTCCGCCGAGTTCTAAGCGGTTGCTCTCTAGGGAATTAAAAAAGGAATGCCCTAGCCACCTATACAAGATATGGAAGATTTGATAGCTTGGCTTCTTCTTGAAAGCTTGATGCCCTTTGTAGTTCCTTGATTGCTCTTCAACAAAGATTGCAAGTGATAGCTCTAAATCCAAACTCAATAGGTTCACAAGTGAAAGGCAAGTTTGGGAAAAACCAAAAATCTTAAGCTTGAAAGGGTTGCAAGTTTGCTTGAGTGCTTAAGAGGGTTTTTCAAAAATCAAGAGAGAGAAAATAATCCTCTAGATATTGTATAAATAGTCTCTCCTCAAAATATGACCGTTTGGGGGTGTAGATAACAAAAATCAAATTTTAATTCAAAACCCAACGGCTCTTTTTTGAGCTGTCGCAAGGTTCTCGGAGTTCCAAGAACCATTCTCGGAGTTCCGAGAAATATTCTCGGAGTTCCGAGACAACGGCTAGAAGAAATAAAATTTCTACTGGACCATTTCTCGGAGTTCCGAGAAATTTTCTCGGAGTTCCGAGAAATTTTCTCGGAGTTCCGAGAAATTTTCTCGGAGTTCCGAGAAAATGTCCAGATGCTACTGGACCTTTTCTCGGAGTTCCGAGGGAACTCTCGGAGTTCCGAGCTCGGAGCTCCGAGAAAAATTCTCGGAGTTCCGAGAAGCCTAAAAATCCGCAGTTTTTGATTTTTATTGCTTGTTTGATTTTTAGCTTTTGGAACTCAACTCCTATGGTTATTTTGGAATGTTTATGAGGGTCCCAACATGTTGGTCCACCATATAACCATTCACTAATGCATTTTAAGTTCTTAAGTGTTCTTTGAAAACCAAGTTGAAAACACTTTGAAAAACGTTTTGCCTTGACTTAAAAATCTAAAGAGAAAGGATGTACAATGATACCTATGTAGCTTTCAACTTCTCTTTAGTCTTGGTCTTCAATTGATCTTCCATCTTTGGTATGCTTGCTTGAGAGATGAGGTGAGCTTCACTTAGCTCCTTTGACTCTTGTATGGGATATCTCCAAGCATGACCATGTTGTGTGTTGGTTTCTTCAATGATCAATCCTATCTCAAACACAACACTTCAAAGCAAATTGATTAGTATTCAAAAACACAATCAATTATGTTTAGAATCATCAAAACAAGATAGGAGAGTAGACCCTTGGGCTTACAATCTCCCCCTTTTTGATGATGACAAACAAAATTGATTATGAGGTGTGTGTGGAGTGACATAGTAGGCAAGTGAATACTAGAACTCCCCCTCAATATATGCACACATATAAATGATACAAGTTATAAGCATGAGGTGCATATAGTAAATTTGAATAGATAATCAATTTCAAACCTTCTCCCCCTTTTGTCATCGACAGAAAGGGTGTAAAAAAATAATTTAGGAGTAGATAACTCCCTCTAAATCAATGCTTATGGTATAAAAATATTTAACCAAGTAATGCACATATACCTGTTCATGATCGAGATGTTGACATATGTCAAGATGTTAGGTATTTTAATTAAAGTGAAGATACCTCTCCAACTTAGAAAAACTAAGAAGGCTAAGAATATCAATTGAGTGATTTTTAAGATTAAAAGTTTGACATCTCATTCATGCAGATACTACCAAACAAAGATTATATATATAAATACTATATAAATAAGCTGGTTAAAGGCACAAAGTATTTATTTGGCAATTTCTTTAATTTGATCCGCACTCCAAATGTTTAAGGCACTTCGGATATAACAAATTCTATCATCACTAAGGGGTTTTGTAAAGATATCCGCTAATTGATCTTCAGTGTTGATATATTTTAAGCAAATATCCCCTTTTTGTGAGTGATCTCTGATGAAGTGGTGCCTAATCTCAATGTGTTTTGTTCTTGAGTGTTGTATGGGGTTCTTTGTTAAGCATATAGCACTAGTATTGTCACATTGGATGAGAATATTTTCCATTTTGATTGCATAGTCCATCAATGTGCTTTTCATCCATAGGACTTGAGCACAGCAAGCTCCAGCTGCCACATATTCTGCTTCTGTTGTGGACAGAGCTACTGAATTTTGCTTCTTGCTAAACCATGAAACAAGTGATTTACCCAAGAATTGGCAAGTCCCACTAGTGCTTTTCCTATCTACTCTACATCCAGCAAAGTCTGCATCTGAATATCCGATGAGAGTGAAGGAAGATGATCTTTCATACCACAGTCCTAGACTTTGGGTTCCTCTTAAGTACTTGAAGATCTTCTTAACTGCTGATAGGTGAGATTCTTTACGATCCGATTGAAATCGAGCACAGAGACAGACAGTAAACATAATGTCTGGTCTGCTGGCTGTCAAATAGAGCAAACTACCTATCATACCCCTATACAATTTCTGATCCACAGATTTGCCAAATTCATCTTTTTCTAGCTTAGCAGTAGTACTCATGGGAATTCTTGATGTCTTACTGCTATCCATGCCATACTTCTTTAATAACTCCTTTGTATATTTTTCTTGATTTAAAAATATTCCATTTTTGTATTGTTTAATTTGGAGTCCTAAGAAGTAGGTTAACTCTCCCATCATGCTCATTTCAAATTCATTTTTCATTAAGGTTGCAAATTCATCACACAATTTTTGATTAGTTGAGCCACAGATGGTATCATCCACATAGATTTGGACAAGGAGGATATCATGATTTTCTCTTTTGATAAATAAGGTTTTATCCACCTTTCCCATCTCGAATCCCTTTTCAACTAAGAAAGTGCAAAGCCTCTCATACCAAGCTCTAGGAGCTTGCTTTAATCCATATAAAGCTTTATCAAGCCTGAAGACATGATTTGGATGTTTGAAGTCTTCAAAACCTGGAGGTTGCTCAACATACACTTCCTCTTGGATATAGCCATTTAGGAAGGCACTTTTGACATCCATTTGATATAGTTTAAATCCTTTATGAGATGCATATGCCAAAAGTATCCTAATAGCCTCCATACGGGCAACAGGAGCAAATGTCTCATCATAATCTATCCCTTCCTCCTGATTGTACCCTTGGGCTACAAGCCTAGCTTTATTCCTAGTGATAATTCCATTTTCATCCAATTTATTTCTATACACCCATCTCGTGCCAATGACTGGATGATCACTAGGTCTAGGTACTAGCCTCCACACTTTGTTCCTTTCGAATTGACTTAGCTCTTCTTGCATGGCCATCAACCAATATTCATCCTTTTCAGCTTCCTTGATGGATTTTGGTTCTAATTCGGATAGGAACGCCAAATTGTTACTCACACTACGATAGTATGATCTAGTTCTTACTGGCAATGTGGCATCACCTAAAATTTGGGATTCAGGATGATCTACCAATGTTCTCCTATCCCTAGGCGATGAGTCATCAATTTCATTTTCTACTTCCTCACTAGGTAATGTATGACTTGTTGATGCATGAGGAGGAGCACTCAATTTTGGAAAAAGATGTTCAATGGGTTCATCCTCATCATGTGGCATTTCTTGTGATGCATGGCTCTCTTTCATCAAATGAACTCCTATTAAATACTCTATATGCCTTGCTATGAGAAGAATACCCTAAGAATATTCCATCATCCGATTTCCTATCAAATTTGTGTAGATTATCTTTGATGTTTAAAATAAAGCATTTACATCCAAACACTCTAAAGTAGCTTATATTTGGTTTCAAGTTTTTCCAAAGCTCATAAGGTGTTTTCTTAGAAATTGGCCTTAGATATACCCTGTTTATGATATAGCAAGCGGTGGTAACCGCTTCCGCCCAAAAATATCCAGGGAGATCATTTTCATGCAACATAGTTCTAGCCATTTCTTGGAGAGTTCGATTCTTTCTTTCTACTACTCCATTTTGTTGAGGTGTTCTAGGTGCGGAAAAATTATGTTTTATGCCATGTTCATTACAATAAGTGTCAAAATGTACATTTTCAAATTCAGTTCCATGATCACTTCTAATGTACGAGATAGCAACACCTTTTTCATTTTGTATTTGATTGCACAATGTAAGGAAGTTTTCATAAGTTTCATCTTTGTGTGCTAGAAATATGACCCATGTGAATCGTGAGTAGTCATCCACAACTACAAACACGTACTTCTTTCCACCTAGGCTACTAGTCTTCATTGGTCCAAAAAGATCCATATGAAGTAGCTCCAAGGGGTAGGAAGTTGAAATCATATTTTTAGGTGCAAATGAGCTTTTCAATTGTTTTCCTAATTGACAAGTTCTACAAATGTGATCCTTGATGAATTTGAACTTAGGCAATCCTCTAACACTTTCTTTTGAGGAGAGGGTCGAAATGAGATCCATTCCGGCATGACCCAACCTCCTATGCCATAGCCAAGAATCCTCACTAATGGCATTAAGACAAGTTACATTTTGGAGTCTAAGATCATCTAATCCAATTGTGTAAATGTTATTGTCTCTAGAACCTATGAATTTGACTACTCCATCTATCTTATTTTTAACAATGCATTTATCGGGATTGAAGACAACTTCAAAACCATTATCACATAATTGACTAATGCTAATAAGATTATGGGACAAGCCATCAACAAATAGTACATCATGTATGGGAGAGGTAGAGTTACCTATGGTGCCTTCACCTTTGACTTTTCCTTTCTTATCATCTCCAAAGGTAACGTCTCCACCATCCTTGAGCGATAGGGATGCGAATTGAGTAAGGTCTCCGGTCATATGTCTAGAGCATCCACTATCAAGGTACCATGTGTTCTTCTTGTTATGGCTTTTAAGGCATACCTACATATGAATAGGCAAGTGAGATCCCTTAGGTACCCAAATCTTCCTAATCTTGCTATGTTCATTTGTTTTCACATTAGAGTTCAACTTAATCTTATCTTGTTTAGCATGTAAGCAAGCAACCTTGTAATGACCTTCTAGACCACAATAAAAGCAAATTTTGGTACCGCTAGAAGAAACCTTTTCAAGTTTAGTTTTATAGTTGGATATTGTGGTGTTCCATTTATGTCCAAGTCCACTTTTGTCACTTGACATTCTTTGAAGATTTACAAGCCTATCCAATTTTAATGAACTATTTTCAAATTTTTCAAAAAGTTTCTTTAGTTCATCATACTCAAAAGATAATCTACCATTTTCATGCTTTAGATTGTTGTTTTCATTTGAGAGTTCTTGTCGGTTTTTATTTAAGATTTTGATAGAAGCATTTAACTCATGAATTTCTACTTTGTATTTTTCATTCTTATCATCTAAAAATTCATGATCCTTTTTCAACCAACCAAATTCTTTTGTCATGTTAGCAAGAGAATTTTCAAGAGATGCAATTTTATCAAATTGAATTTCAAGTTCATCATTTGCATTTTGTAGGGAATCAAGAACTTCTTTTAAAACAATAACATCATTTAAAGTGTTTACCTCATTGTTGTCGTTTGTTGAGGCCATGAAGCATACGTTCCTTGCTATCAAGCAATCTTCGCCATCATTTTGTTCGCCTTCGCTTTCAATTTCTTCATCCCACGTGGCGGTCATTCCTTTCTTGCCTTCTCTTCTCTTGAAGCGGTTGTTTGAAGTGGGTTCATTGTTGAGTGGACAATCCGGGCGAATGTGTCCAAGCTTCTTGCAACCGTAACATCGTGGTTGAGAAGATCCATCACCGAGTTCTTCTTTCTTCTTGAATGGAGGGTTTGTCCTTCTATTTCTCATCCCTCCCATGTTCCTTTGCAAGAATTTGATCCTTCTTGTTAGGAGGGCAACTTCATCTTCCATGCCTTCTTTTGCATCTTCATTTTCACCTATATTACAAGCAAAAGCAATTCCTTTTCCTTTTTCGATTTTAGTTTCAATTTCGGGTGCTTTTGTTTTGAAAATCATTTCGTGGGTGATCAAGGACCCTATTAGTTCATCTAGGTTCAATGTGTTCATGTCCTTGGCTTCGGTGATTGCGGAGGTTTTGGATTCCCAAGACAAAGGTAAGGACCTAAGGATTTTAGTCACTAAATCTCTATTGGAAAATTGTTTTCCAAGACCCCTTAATCCATTTACAAGATTGGTGAATCTAGTGTACATGTCGGCAATTGTTTCATCGGATGTCATTTGAAAGAGTTCGTATTGCCGAAAGAGATGGTTCATTTTAGATTCTTTTACTTGATTGGTTCCCTCATGGGTGACTTCTAAAGTGTCCCAAATTTCCTTAGCCGAATTCAAATTTGATACTCTATTGAATTCTCCGGGAGATAGAGCACAAATAAGAGAATTCATGGCTTTGGCATTATAATTCGAAGCTTGTTGTTCGGCTTCGGTCCAATCATTTAAATTTCTTGTGGGTAAGATGTATTCATTATTAATTGCTCTCCACATTTGATAGTCTTGGGTTAGAAAGATTTTCATTTTGGTTTTCCAAAAACCATAGTTTGTTCCATCAAAATAGGGTGGCCTAGTGTTTGAATAACCTTCATGGTGTTGAGGGTAGTTTGCCATTTTAGAATCTTTACTCTAGACCGGTTAGGGTTTTCTAAAAATTAGAGACGAGGCTTTGATACCAATTGAAATACTCAAGAGGGGGGGTGAATTGAATTTAACTCAATATTAGGCCTTTTGAAAATTATCTATAAACCCTAATTGGAATTTTTCTTCACTTAATTAAATATTTGGTTAGTGCAAATATAATTGAAAGAACAAGGTGAAATGCCAAGCCAAAACAATAATGGAAATGCAAGAGTGAGAAATGACACACCGATATATAGTGGTTCGGCCAACGGCCTACTCCACTCTACTCAAGGTCGCACTTGAGGGATTCCACTATTGGAGACCTCCACGATGCCCGGCTCCGAGGCGGTTACAATTCCAAGGGATATTAAACAAGGATGCCCTTACACCTTTACAAAGACTCTCCTTCTCCGCCGAGTTCTAAGCGGTTGCTCTCTAGGGAATTAAAAAAGGAATGCCCTAGCCACCTATACAAGATATGGAAGATTTGATAGCTTGGCTTCTTCTTGAAAGCTTGATGCCCTTTGTAGTTCCTTGATTGCTCTTCAACAAAGATTGCAAGTGATAGCTCTAAATCCAAACTCAATAGGTTCACAAGTGAAAGGCAAGTTTGGGAAAAACCAAAAATCTTAAGCTTGAAAGGGTTGCAAGTTTGCTTGAGTGCTTAAGAGGGTTTTTCAAAAATCAAGATAGAGGAAATAATCCTCTAGATATTGTATAAATAGTCTCTCCTCAAAATATGACCGTTTGGGGGTGTAGATAACAAAAATCAAATTTTAATTCAAAACCCAACGGCTCTTTTTTGAGCTGTCGCAAGGTTCTCGGAGTTCCGAGAATTCTCGGAGTTCCGAGAAATATTCTCGGAGTTCCAAGACAACGGCCAGAAGAAATAAAATTTCTACTGGACCATTTCTCGGAGTTCCGAGAAATTTTCTCGGAGTTCCGAGAAAATGTCCAGATGCTACTGGGCCTTTTCTCGGAGTTCCGAGGGAACTCTCGGAGTTCCGAGCTCGGAGCTCCGAGAAAAATTCTCGGAGTTCCGAGAAGCCTAAAAATCCGCAGTTTTTGATTTTTATTGCTTGTTTGATTTTTAGCTTTTGGAACTCAACTCCTATGGTTATTTTGGAATGTTTATGAGGGTCCCAACATGTTGGTCCACCACATAACCATTCACTAATGCATTTTAAGTTCTTAAGTGTTCTTTGAAAACCAAGTTGAAAACACTTTGAAAAACGTTTTGCCTTGACTTGAAAATCTAAAGAGAAAGGATGTACAATGATACCTATGTAGCTTTCAACTTCTCTTTAGTCTTGGTCTTCAATTGATCTTCCATCTTGTGTATGCTTGCTTGAGAGATGAGGTGAGCTTCACTTAGCTCCTTTGACTCTTGTATGGGATATCTCCAAGCATGACCATGTTGTGTGTTGGTTTCTTCAATGATCAATCCTATCTCAAACACAACACTTCAAAGCAAATTGATTAGTATTCAAAAACACAATCAATTATGTTTAGAATTATCAAAACAAGATAGGAGAGTAGACCCTTGGGCTTACACAATGCTATTTTTGTCAATGAACCTCTTCTTGACCCTTCAACTCTCATTTGTGCTATAACATCCGATAAACCCTATGTGCTGAGGTTGGATGATGAGGAGATCGAAGAATTGACGAGAGAAAAGCCTTATGTCTTTTCGCTTTTCCCTAGCTAATGGTGATTTTGCAGAGTCTTCTTCTCGATCTTATATACTTCGTTGTGAAGACGTTGAAGAAGAGCAGATGAACAAAACACCATATGTTTTAAGAATCGAAGATGATGATTTGTTGTTCCTCGATGACCAGTGTGATGAGCTTCAACACGTCACAAGGGGTGGTCGTGTATTCAAGCCTCCAGAGTTGAGTGCAGAGAATCCAGCAGAAATAGCAAGGGCTGCTGGGAATCAGAGGCTGAATAAGCCCATTGTGGAGGAGGAGGATGATAATTTGTTGAAGCAGTTAAAGAAAACCCAAGCGAATATTTCCATATGGGGTCTGTTCATGTCTTCTTCCAGGCACAGTAAGGTAATACTCAGGGAGTTAAATGCCGCACAAGTATCTGTTGATGTTACACCCGATGAGTTGGTGAGCTTGGTCACCCCAGCTAGAACATCTAAGGTTTTATCCTTCACAGATGAGGATCTTCCTCCTGAGGGTAGAGACCATACTAAACCTCTCAAAATCACTTTAATTTGCAATAAGAAGAAAATTCCAGAGGTATTAGTAGACAATGGGTCTGCTCTGAATGTTTGCCCATTGAGCATGGCAACTACCCTTGGATTCGGGCCAGAGAATTTTGTCCCCTCTGAGCAAGGCATTATAGCATACGATGGAACCCGTCGTGATGTCATTGGGACTTTGGTGACAGAAATCCAAATAGGGGGTGAGGAATTTGAAATAGAATTGCAAGTCCTTGATATCAAAGCATCTTTCTTGTTGCTGCTTGATCGCCCATGGTTGCACAGGGTTGGGGTTATACCATCCACGCTGCATCAGAAGTTGAAGTTTATTCGAAATAACAGGGTGGTCACTGTGAAAGGCGACCCTGATTTGGAAATAGGCCAGATTTCCCAAGAGTTGGTTGTTGACAAAACTGACGATATAAGCTTAACTGGCTTTTCGCTAGAGGTGACTGCTATCACTATGGAGGAGGTGATGAATGAAGATATCTTCTTCCTAAGTAGCACCAATTCCAAAGTTGTCAAGATAATTCGCAAACAAGGATATATGCCAGGTGCCGGGTTGGGCAAATATCATCAAAGTATGATTGAGTTCCCAATACTCAAGACCTTCAATGGCCTGTTTGGGTTAGGATACGAAACCACGAAAAAGGAGATCATACAGATGAAGCGTTATATGCTGAAGTGGGCCGAGTGTCGTCGCCGTGGCTTAGACTTGCCTATGGGACCTCTGAATGTGACAATGAATGGTCATTTTCGCAAGGAGGGAGCAGGTGTTCCATTTTGCGGTTTCGCTGAGGCCTGGGTTGATGAGTCAACTGAGCAAAGGTTGCCAGGGTTTGAAATTTTCTTCGACCTCGAGCTACCAGAAGATGCGCCGATAAGTGTACAGATCGCCGAGATAGCGTCAGAGATAGATTGGGCTGACTGCATGGTGCCAGAATTTCTGAACTCACTTTTTGAGGATGGGTCATAGATTGTAGCTGTTATTGATAAGAGCACGGTAATTCTGAACCCGACACATCTTATCACCCCGGCAGAGGGACCTTTGACTAACTGGACCTCTCAGGTCCTACCTCAGGTTGCCTTTCAGTATAGTCATACTTCTCCAAAAGAGTCAGTTGTATCTAAGTATGAGTCTGTTTCCAAGTCAGATACACAGTCTGTCATTTCTAACTTTTCTTTTGATGCAGGTACTGTAGAGGTCAAGTCAATCCTTGGAGTCAGTGATTTGTCTCCTGCTAGTGAGGTCGAGTTTGAAAATATTTCTACTGATGTACTTGATGTTTCTCATGTACATATTTCTGAGTATGTTGACACTAATGTCAACATGTCTGTTTCTGTAGACACCCTCATTTTGCTACACTTTAACCAACAATAACCTAATATATTGATCCGTGGAATTTCATTGGTAAAGTATGCATCCTCAAATTTTCTGAAAACCGTAATGATAAAGAGATGTACCTGGTGAGATGATTAGATCCGAAAAATTGAAAAATACCCCGATTGGTGAATTTAGTGTGTTAAATCCATGTGAGAGCCCCTCTATCATGGATTTATATGTTTTAGGTCATTAATATCTCGATCTGACTTTACGGATCATCAATCGGGACAAAATAAGCTAGGGTCACTTCACAGCCCGGGACCTAATTCCATTCCGAGACCCGATTTCCGTAAATCGTTAGATCAAGGGCAGATCTTAACCTGGGTGTCTTTCCTTACTAAGAATTTGTGATCATTTAGTCAAAATAGGATCGATCAAGGTTAATCTCAAATTCAGATTAAACATTGTGTTACTTGATTGAGCAAAAACCCAGTGAAAAATCACGGATCAATGTGGGTGAACGAAAGCCGTCGAAATAATTTAACCAAATTATCAACAACAGTGCTTTCAGTACTTTAATTGTTGTCAAAATTCATATTTCAAAGGTTAGGATCATTCATCAAAAATTGATTAAGTTGGTTGGATCAATCGAATCGTCAATTTGATCAACGGTTGGAAAAACGATTCGCTGTTAAAAACCGACGGCTCGCATTGGTCAAAAATTCTGAAAATAATATTTCTATGGCAACATTGGGCTTAAATGAAAGAGGAAAAATCAACGATTTTAATGGCAAAAGAATTATAGAAATCGGACTTCAAAATCTCTTGAAAATCACGTTTTTCAATTTTTACATTCAAAATATTTGAAAAATCTTTTACAAGATTCTAGGAGATTTGGAGGCATCATCTTGTCCATTCTTTCGATCTAAATTGATCTCAACCACCCAATCTTATTCCATATCATTGCAAAGATTTCTTGATATTTGGAGACCCGGTCTCGCCCGTTCTTCCGATCGCATGGAGATTGCAGTTAATCGCAACCATCCAAATCGTTGCCATTCTCTACAAAGGCAACCAAATTGGACATTTCCTTTGCCTTGAAATTTGCTTCCAAAATCTACAAAGATTCCAAGGACAAATGGCATCATCTTGGACCTTGAATTGTTCTTAAATCTCTAGTACTTGATCCTGGCTGCATAAGTGCCTGCCATTTTGAACATAGCCATGGCTTAAATGGAAGATGCCAAAGAAGAGGGAGAATATTCTAGAAAAATCTGATCTTGGCCATTCTCTCCCCTTCCTTTTTCCATCACTCAATCTCCACCCTACACCTCTAGGCCCTAAAGATGGCAACCTGGCTCATCCCTCACCTATAAATACCCATGCTCTCTTCTTTCAAAAAGAGAAAAAAAAAGAGGAATAAGACTCAAAGAAAACTACTAGAGAAATCATCCATATCCCCGCCTTCAAATCTTGTCCTATTCAGAGGATACCCAAAATCTCCATCATAGGTAGGTGCACTATTCTCAGATTTTTCCAGGATTATTTGGTATTTTTTTATGTTTTTGCATGATTTTTAGCATTTAATTGAATTTAATTCAATATTATATGTGTGTGCTCAAAATCATGATCTACATGAGTGTTTCAATTCCGATTTGTCTCAAAATTTAATGCGCAGATCTATTCAAATAGACTAAAATAACCATCGGATCGGATCGGACATTGGATCAAAGGATTTCGAAAATTTGAGTGAAGAATGGAATTTTATTTAAAATAATGGCTGAGAAATTACAAAATTTGAAAAAATAGCTATCTCAGGATGATTTGTTTTGTGGAATTTTAAATTTTTCTTGTGTTCATCACATCAGAACAAGGTTAAAGGACATTTTCCGGAGTCGTAATTTTCTCGAAAATCGTGTTTTAAAAATAGAAAACTCTTCAAAAACATCTTTTTGACGAAGAAAAATAAAATATATACTAAACAGATTCCAAAATTACTGAAATTTCGTGGAAAAATAATATGATACTGATACATTCTACCATGAATTTTTAAAGATTTTTCGATTCTGTTTGATATATTATTTAATACTTTCTTTGAAAACTATCAGATTTTGTGAGACTTTTTACGGATATCAGATCACCATTCTAATTCACAAAATTTTTACAGTAGTCTTATTTTTCATATTTCTTGCTGCTGTAAAATTTTAATTGATTTGGATCTTGTTTCCTATTGGTTGTAGTGTAAGTTCATAATCTGGTCTTAAAATTGAAAAATCCTCAACTGGTAGTAAATAGTGTTTAAAATTCATGAAAATCGCACAGCATGCTATGTTTACTTATATCTTTCTACTGTAGAAATTTCAATGAATTTAGATTTATATTTCTAGTAGTTTCTGTGTTATTTTTGCAATCTGGTCTTATTGTTGTTAAATCAAAATTAAATATGAGATTAAGTTAAAAATCTGTAGAAATCTTCTAGTAAGCTACATCTTATCATATCTTGCTGCTGTAGAAGTTTCAACTCATTTTTAATTCCTTTACAATAATTTCACTTGTAAAATCACTCTTATGGTATAAAACTGATGAAATTCATTGAAAATCTGAAATTAATTAAAAATCATCACAAAGCTTCTAAAGAACCTTAAAATTCTGTCACATATTAACTCCTTAATCCATTGAAACAGAAATCTTAGGATCATTAGATTTTCCTGGAAAAATGGCCAGTGCATCCATAATCGTATCTCAATTGCAACCGATCTTTGACAATTTGAATATTTAAGCTATAGCATGTTGTTGGCCCCGAGGTTACTGTCCACGGAAATCCTGAGATATGCCAGGCAATAAGATGCTATAACCTAAGTATTAAATTGCACAAGGAAAGAGAGCACGATTCCCTTCCTTTGATGCCATTCTGAGCCGAAATTGGTGAACCCTAGAACCATTGGTATTCCTTAAATGTCCAGAAATCGAAAATCCTTGAAATCTGAAATTATTTAACTTCAAGAACTGAAATCGATTCATCTCATATCTTTCGGAACCGTTGGATTACAGTTTCTGTCATAAGAACCCTTAGAGCCCAATTTAGGAACACTGGTGTCGTGTCTTGTCCTAAGTTTTAGGGAGTCTTAGGTTTTAGGAGTCCTAGAGTTAGGAGTCCAGCCTCATCACGTACGTTTGCTATAGATAGCAACCGTGCCATAGGTCTAGTTACACTAGTCACCCAATCTTTTCCTAGGACAAGCCTAGTAAACTAGGATGTAGGCTAACCTGCATTAGTCTAAGGAATAACTTGCATTTAGATAAGAATCATATAGCATCCTAGATGAAATCCTAGGATAATAAAATCCTCAACTTGAATTAAATAGCTCCTCTTAAAACTGTTGAAACAGTCAATCCCGTCTAGGTCGGTGTCTTAGTTGAGTTAGGCATAAGTAGCTTAGCTTAGGTGCACCGAATTACGTCGACTCTGATCCCAGTGAGGCTTGGGTACGTAGGCAGCTTGGATGTCTGATGGCATACCAACCGCGAGTCGGCTCCACAACAAATTGTGGGGTTTTGTATATTAATTTTCTTGTAAATGCTTAATTAAATCACCTAGGATTTTTCCATGAAATTAGAATTTTAGGAGAACTTTCACTTAGATTGAATTCAAACAAATTAAGAAATCAAGATACATATTTAGGATATACATTGAAATTAGATCATAGGATGCATGTCACATAGTTCGCACATTAACAAAGAGTTGAATGAGCCATTTAAAATAAATTTAAAAGAGTTAACTTTTGGAATTGAAGACCGATTATCGGGCAGGAATGGTGCATGTGGTGGATAACTCCCCATACCTTCCATTCTCGTAACCAGGTAACGAGTCTAGATTTCTGGTTAATTATGGGTCCTAGATCCCACATCTAGGTGGCGACTCTGTCACTCTCTTTTGTGTGGAATTCGGATTGCCTTAGTGATCCCAAGTTCACATAAAAGATGAATTAAAATCAATAATAAAAATGCACACGCCAATCGCGTGGGTACGAGAGACCAAGAGAGAGCGTGGCGGCTCGCGCCCCACCCCTCTCGCGGGATCGGGTCCCACAGTTTGGCGACTCTGCTGGGGACCACCTAACTTCATTAAAATTTCAAAAGATAATTCATTTGAATTTAATTTAACTGGCTCATAAAAACTCTATCATTTCTATGCTTATTAGATTAGTTTGTATGCTTTATTTTCTCATCACATTTTACTCAAACTTAATCTAACAAAACCTGAAGGCATCATAGATTGCGCGAACTTATTGCACACACTTACATCACTCGCATCTAAACCCTTGCATCTCACATGCACACACATCCTATTTTAGGAACCCGGAGTGTTATCTAGCATGGTTGACTGGGATTTCAATACCTGGTGCCTCTGTGCTAGAGAAGCATTCCACCCTTAGCCTAGCACCTTATGGTGCGTAAACGGATCTCTTGTTCACGTACTGATACGCCGGACACTGGTACAGTATATCGAACATGGATTCGCACTAAGGGAACTCTTGGCCTTACTCTTAGATTAACCCACACATGCATATAGTATACGAACACATGTGCATCACATGTGTGAGCCTAGCTTAGGATATCCTACCCATTTGTGTCTAGATTAGGCCGTGGTCCATCTTCCAATGGCTACGATCGGTCCTTAGGTACACAAACGAAGTCATGAGTCGAGATCCTCTCTCCACTCCGCTAGATTAGGATTAGGGTTTGATGCCTTCAGGTAACACTATTAAAATGTGCGAAGATTAAAAACTTTCTCTTTGGGGTTAGGGTATAAATCCCATCATTTCTAAAGATTTCATAGGATTAGTCATTCATGATCTATCCGTTGAAAGCAATCTTACGCTATCTCATCTCATCTCTTGATCGTACGCCTTTCAATCTTCTATCATGTGATTCGATCGTATATTCATACTTTCTTTTACTGGCAGGAACTTATCCCAATCTCGTGTTCATGTAATCTTGATCATTCTTGTATCCCTTCTCTTGGCTTACAGGCACCATGTCTACTCGTACAATTCTTGATTGGATCCATGGTAAATTAAGAGAATCCCATATCTATTCCATAAGTGAGCAAGAGAAAAATCTCTTCGGCTACGTGGCAACCATTAAGCTCGATTCGGGATTACTTTATGCCGCATCAGAATGTTGGGATCCCGATCATCATGTCTTCCGTTTTGGCAACCAAGAAATGTGTCCCACCTTTGAAGAATGGTGTGCCTTATTGGAATATCCTGTGGATGGCCCTCTAGTGAAGCCATCCCGTGTTCCAGATTATCGTCCTTTGTTCCTTCGCTTAATGAATAATCCAGATGAATCCATGAACTCTTTCATGAAAGGCCAAGAGGTGTCCATGCAGCAACTAATTGACATTTATCCTCCTATTGGACACATTGGTGCTGTTGATATTCAAAAGGCTCGTCGTCGCTCTTTGAGATTCTGCTCCTTTGCTAGGTTCCTCACTGTCCAGCCTTCTCGCTTTGCGTCAGCTGTTCTTCTGGACCTCGTTGATCAAATGGATCGTGGCGCCAATCCAATTCCTACTATGCTTGCAGAAACCTTCAATGGATTGGATGATATGGCTCGTCTTCGTGCCAGCTTAGGTCCAGGCTCTTATGTTCGCTCATTCGTTGGTTCTTGCTCAGGATGTCCTGCTTTACTTCAGGTGTGGTTGTGCCACAAGCTAAAAATCGCAGCTCCTGTGCATTTCGATCATACGTTATACACCTTCAGTGAATGGCGTCATGATGTTTCTTTCGATCACAAAAACGATTGGGTTGAATGGTTAAATTCTCGCTAAGAAGATCAGATTTATTGGCAAATCCCTGGAATCCAAGAAGCCGTCTTCAACACTGGAGAAGCTAACTACGTTCGCCTTCTTGGTCTCAAAAAGACTTCCTTTTATGTTCCTGCCAGGATCCTGCGTCAGTATGGAAGGGAGCAATCTATTGTGCCTCCCCTTCGTCATTTTTATCCGCCTGAGGATCTCAAGCCCAAGATTGTCAAAGCCGTTTCATCTGCTTGGGATGTCAGGATCATCAAACCTCTAAAAGAGTCAGCTGAGCAAGATTGTCGTCCAAAGAAGAAGTCTAAAAAGAATGCTTAGTTTCATGTTTAATCTTATCCGTTTATCTTTGAAAGAATGAACCCTGTACTCAAGCTTTAATGATTGATCAATAAAGTTCATCTTTCTCTCTCATTATCTTGGTCTATGCGTGCATCATTGTCTACTTCTTTATGAGTTTAAAATATGTCTTTCAAATATTTTAGGGTAGTAAACACCATAGCTAACCCCACTACTCCTTGGGTTCGGATCTCTTCACGATTGGAGAGGAATTCTGTATCTCCGCCACCTTCTCTGAGAACCCCAGCATCTCCCCCTTTCTTGTCCTCATCCTCACCAATGGCAGACAACCAAGATGGTCTTCGACCTGCTGCTATTACTGATACCCTCACCTTGATTCTCCAGCAACTTCAAGAGCTCAAAGAAGAGAACCGAGTTATCAAGGCTCAGCTTTCTGAGAAGTTGGGGCCGTCGTTGTCCAAAGATAAAGGGCCTATGCACCATGCAGCTACTTTAGCCGCACCTGCCCAGCCAGCATTCATCACTATTCCCGATAAAGCCGAAGAAGATTTGGAAAAAGAGCAGTACAGCGAGGATCGCAATAGGCCTCCTCAGTCCGTGGTTGATAAGACAGTTATGGAGAAATTAGAAAGTCTTGCCAGAAAAGTTCAAGACATCCAGTTTCAAGACCAGGGTGGTTTCAATCCAAGTGATCTTACACTGTTTCCCGAAATCCGCCTTCCTGCTAATTTTCAAATGCCAGATTTCGACAAATATGATGGTGTGGGTTGTCCAATCACACATTTGCAAATGTTCACCATCATGTGTCAGCCTCAAGGCTTATCTCCTGAGCAAATGGCTCAATTGTTCCCAGTTTCCCTAACCAAGGTTGCTAGGAGATGGTTCATGGTCTTGGACAAGACTCGTTACAGGACATGGAAGGATATCGGCGAGCAATTCATCAGGCAGTTCAAATATGATGATGGGACAGAAATCACCAGAAAGGATTTAGAGAGAACACAGCAAGACTCGAGGGAATCCTTTCTGATTTTTGTGAAAAGGTGGAGGAGAATAGTAGCTTAGATGATGGAGCGCCCTTCTGAGGAAGAGCAGGTCCAGATAATCATGAAAAATATTTCCCCCAGCTCCAGTATCACATGTGGTTGCAGTATTATCCAGACTTCAAACACTTTATCGTGGCAGGCACCCAAATAGAGGAGGCTATGGCTCAAGGTGTATTCAACCGAAGTAACCCGAATACCAGAGAATTCAGGAAGTCTCCATCAGCTGAAATTAATAACCTTTCCCGCTCCAAGCTTCAGCCTTCAAAACCTCAGAACCCCATGGTGATGGATTATACCCAACCTGCTGTCGCACCTCGGCCACAGGCCCAGACAGAATTTACCCCTCTCCCTCTTCCACCATCTGAGATACTCAAGGAGTGTCTAGCCTCAGGTCCCATAATCCTGCCCGACATTAGGGCTCTTCCTAATCCTTTACCAGCAAATTGGCGAACAGATCAACACTGCGAATACCATAGAAATTCCGGCCATCTCACTGATAATTGCATTGCCCTAAAATTCAGAATCCAAAGGTTGCTTGACAATAAAGGCCTTGTGTTCGAGCCAAGATCCGATGCTACCAATAACCCATTACTTGGTCATGCAAACCCTGCTGCTGCTGTCAATGCTATAACCATAGGGGACCCAAAATTTGATCCTCTCACTCTTATCTGCGCCTTAGAACCTACCTTTGAGACGTCTGGGTCAGAACCTTTTGAAGAAGAAGAAGATACAGACAGTGAAGATGTTCTAGTAGCTGCTATCATGATATGAACCAGCCTTCGCCGAGCTTCCGAAGCTAGACAGTTGCGGCAGTTAAAGTTTTAGTCGTTTACTATTTTATGTTGAGTCAGTCATCATGGTCAGTATAATTGTTGGGTCCGGTCTTACAGTTCAAGGTTAATGCCTAGTCCAGGCAAGTTATCTTTTGCTTTTCTTTTTATTCAGAGTTGTGAATCCTGAGCATGTTCAGGATAGGTCGTCAGATGTAATAGCTTTTTCTTTAAATAAAATTTTAGTTCCAATAGTTCACTTGTGTCTATTTCTTAAGTGTGCTTCTGATCTTAAAATAGGACTCCCTCCTCAATAAGGACAAAATTGACGAAACTCCACTTGAGTCACAACAATTACTTGAACAAGAGGAGGAGCGCCAATCCCAGCCTTTCAAAGATGAAATTGAAATGATAAACACTGGCACTGAAACTTTAATTCAGTGAATGCTGATTAAAAATACATTACCCTCTAAAGAGTGTGAAGAATTGATAAAATTATTTCAAGAATAAGAAGATTGTTTAGAAAAGCTACAACCGATACCAGGGGCAAGACATAGATAGAAAGCTCAAGAGAATAAAGAAAGTGAGAGACATATGCTATACAAGGGGCATAGAGTGGAAACAACTTTCATATTTCCAATCAATGACCTTGATTCTCAAATTCATAACATGAAGCCAACAAATTCAAGATAAGAAGTTCAAGAGCAAGCATTGAAGAGTGATCATCAGATATCAAGAACTACAAATCCATAGATGGAAGATGTCAAAGAACAAGTTTCGCTCTATGAAAATCGAAAGCACGTATTAGAATCTTGAAAGAAGAAGATCCATTATCTCTTACCTGGAAATGCCGTCAAACTCCGTGAAAAAAAAAAGAAGAAAAAAGAAAAAAAATAAAAATAATTAGTACCAGAGGGACCCTAGTAACATAGATCGATTCCCAATCTGAACATCGGGAGGCCTCCTTTGGCCGAATAAATCCCAAAATCAAAACCCAACGTCAAAAGAATACCGGTTTGCAAACCCTTCGAGCCTGAATGAAATTTTCTTGAAAACCCATCAAACTAGGGGCATTCGCCCCGAACTACGCGAGACGTGATCCCTACACTGGGGTACGTAGGCAGCTCGGTTAAACCGAGTTCGGTCGATTCAAAAAAAAAAAGAGAAAAGAAATTCAATCGTTCCAGAAAAAAAAAGAGAAGAGGGACAAGTTTCAAAAGAAGAGAAGCCAATCATTCCAGAAAGAAATAAAAAAAGAAAAGAAAAAAATCAATTAACCTTCAAACGATTTATCTTCAAACTAGGGGCATTCGTCCTGAACTACGCACGACCTGATTCCTACCTTGGGATACGTAGGCAACCTGTTCACAGGTTCGGTCGGAATCTTTGTTGAACCTTAAGCCATTCTTTGAAATGCCCCATCCTACCTGTAAAGTCCTTCCGGTGTTCAGAATTAATGATTTGGGTCTCGAAACACAAAAAGTGAAAAAGAAAAAGAAAAAAAAACAGAACGGAGTTTGAAGATTTGCTAGACTGAAAACCTGAAAAGGCGGTCTAGGCAAAATTTAAGATCATTCCCCTGCTAAGTTGAAAACCCGAAAGGGCGGCTTAGGCAAAAGCTAAGGGGATAGCCTGCTGGATCAAAAACCTAGAAAGGTGGTTCAGGCAAAAGTTAAGGCTAACACGGTCCGCCAAGTTAAAAACCCCGAGGAGGTGACTTGGTCGCGGTAAGAGAATCATTATAAGAAGGCTACAGCCGGTATCAAGACTGAAGATCAACTGAAGTTCAAACAAATTCAAGTGACATCCTCAAAACTGAGAGCATTGAAGCTAAGCAATCTTAGGGGTCGTAATTAAATCCTTGAGGCATACTGTTTTAAGGAAGAAGTCCAGTGTTTACCAATTGAAAAGAACATTCCTCGAAATGATAGACTTACCAAATAAAACGTTAACTAAGTCAGAAGCATTACTGTGTCTGTCATTGTAGTTAGTCAATCTTTGTCATTCTATGTTCACTCCTTCAGAGCTGCTCAATCCTTTGAGTAGTGCCTTTTATCTAAGTTTTCTCTTTAGAAAGAGTCAATCGTCGTTCTTATGTCCAAATGATGCAACTGTCTTGATGAAGGAGGCCCGGTCTCGGCAGCTCCCTGTGATCGTATGAAAGAGCTCGGTAATCTAGTCAAGCAGCTTCATTTCAAAGAAGATCAACTCAGAAAAATTCAGAAGTAGAAACATCAGAAAGCCCAGCTTCCGTAAAAAGATCATACCCCAGGAAGGCACCTTAAGCTTTGAAGAGCCTCAGATGCAATGGTGGTTGAGCTAATTTCTCAGAATGATGAACCATTAAAATTCAGAATCTCCTTCCAGTTAGTTAAATACTATCCTGGTCACGAAATGTTTATCTAAACACCTGTCAAGAGGCAAATCTCACTTTTTCATGATTATATCCAAGAGAGCCGTTGTTCTAGATTACCAATTTCAAGTATCATGTTCAAGGTTTCAATTATCAAAATCCCCAGAAGACAAGACCAGCAGTCTCTTTGAGAAAAATCTTGTTGAAGTTTCATAAAAGTGTTCCTAATCCATTCTTGTTATTAATTGTTCTTCGTTCCTAAGATTTGTTGTTTCATCATTTGTCAAAGTCCTAGTTTCCAATATCTTTATCGGGCACGATCTATAATGTCCCCGATTTCCTTGAATTTCAAAAAATCTAAAATTCATCAAATCCAATCTTACGTCAAATTCAAATTCATGAAAAATCTCTAAATTCTTCGTTGTTGAATTCATCAATCGAAGCTATCTCGTTTCTTTGAACCCGTCTGTGAACGGTGTCTCATCTTCCGGGTTCATTTGGGAATGGCCTGTTATCTTCTTCTAACCCGTTTGGGAGCGGTGCATCATTTTTTTAAATCCATTTGGGAATAGTTTCTTATATTCTTCGAGCCCGTTTGTGAACGGTGTCTCATTTTCTGAATCCATTTGTGAATGGTCTCGTGGTCTCTTTGAACCCGTTTGTGAACGGTGTCTCATTTTCTGAGTCCATTCGTGAATGGTCTCATGTCCTCCTTGAGCCCGTTTGTGAACGGTGCCTCATTTCTCAAAAATAAAAAATTCATCAAATCCAATCCCCGATTCAAAAAAAATCCAATCCAACGTCAAATTCAAGTTCATGAAAAATCTCTAAATTCTTCATTGTTTAATTCATCAATCAAAGCTATCTTGTTTCTTTGAGCCCGTTTGTGAACGGTGCCTCTTTTCTCGAATCCATTTGTGAATGGTCTCGTCTTCTCCTTGAGCCCGTTTGTGAACGGTGCCTCATTTCTCGAGTCCATTTGTGAATGGTCTTGATGGCGTCTGGATCCGGGTCTGCGATCGCGCGGTCGGTAGAGGGCCTCTGCGGGGTCTGCAATCACAAACAAAAGGGGGTCAGGGGGTCCGGGGTGGGTCCCGGACGACCACTTCGACACCCAAGTCAGATCCTTCGACCAGTCAATATTTCGTATGGTGTATAGAATACATTAGCCAACCGGGGGCATTCTTTTGAAGCTGCTTGCAGCTCCAGCGCGCTACGGCGTCAAAGCCTCCGCTTGCTGCTTGCAGCTCGCGGGAACTTCCAACTATGAATAAAGAATAAAAAACGGATTGGAGCCGTTTGATCTATACAGAACAAATCAAGAAAAGGATCCTTAACTTCCCATAGATACAATATACAAAATAATACGGAAGAACAGCTAGAAAGGGAGGGGGTTTTGATCAGGGTTACCAGGGCCAGTGCGTGGGGACATTTCTGGGTGCATAAATGAGTGAGTCAGAGGGGACTAGCAGGGAGGGCAGGATGGGATTCCTGGCCTCCTCTGTTGTTGCCTCGCCTCTTTTTCCGGTATTGCGGGGTGGAGGATGGGTGAATTCCCTGCTTTCAGGGGCAGAAAGAAAAAAAAAAGGTCCATTTCTTCTTCCTTTCCCTCCCCTTTTAAAGGGAGGTGTGCGGCCCTTTTCATCATTATGGAGGGAAAAACTTCCTTTGCAGGATTGGGCCGTCCCTCTGCCTCGCCGGCGCGCGTGGCTTTGGCGGCCATTTCCTTCCCTAATTTGTGATGATGAGGCCTGGGTGGTGAGAAAAACTTCCTTTGCAGGATTGGGCCGTCCCTCTGCCTCGCCGGCGCGCGCGGCTTTGGCGGCCATTTCCTTCCCTAATTTGTGATGATGAGGCCTGGGTGGTGAGAGGGCGACATGTGTCATGAATGTGTGGTCTTTGCCGTTTTCCAACACCCTTCTTCATGATGGTTGGGCTCTGCTCGTGCATGGATGACACGTGGCGATATCTGGGAGCGTAGCCGTATTTGTGCCCCATCATAACTCCCCCTTACTCCTTTGGTCCATTGAATGGGCCAAGGGTGTAACGTTTTGTTCGAGCTAAGTCATGATGAGGATATTTACGAGGGCTCCGGGGTGCGAGGAGACGTGCCGTTTTATCCGGCGGCTGTCCTTGGGAAGCGGCAGCGTCGTTAGGAAGGCTGCGTTGTCTCGAGGCACCAGGATTTCTTTCCCGAGTTTAAAAGAGGGGAATTACCCTGGTGCCTTTTTGTGGCTCTTCGTCGCTCTTCTTCTTTCCTTTGCGGTAGGGGTTCTTTTCGTATATTCTTCAGCAACATGTCTGGCTCTTCTTCACGAGTTAGGGGCAAGGCCTGTTTCCTCCAGGAGTCGTCGAGCGACCCTGACTTGTCTTCCGATCCGGGGGAGGATCTCGTGGCTCGTCGGAAGAAGGCTAAGAGGGGCCCGGGCGCTTCGTCGGGCTTCCCCCCCTTCGCCTTTCTTCCCTGCCTAGGAAGGACAGATTGTCCAGGTCCCGCGTTGCCCGGGAGTGGTCGTTTTTCTCTCGAGCCTATCGTCAGGGAACGGAACTGGGTGGACGTGTTTCGAAGATGGGTCAGGAGATCGAGGACTTGAAGCAGGAGAACGAGGTTCTGCAGAAGAAAGTTCATCTTCTCAACGAGCAGCTGTTGGAATACGAGGTGGACCCCCTGCTGGAGACCTCTTGGGAGGAGGAGGGGAACTCCTCTGGAGAGGAGTCGTTCTCCGATTAAGCTTTGGCTTTCTATGTTTTCCTGCGTGTCTATCCCCTTCTCTGGCGGGGATTTCTGAGGCCTGGGTGCCCTGTGCTGTTATTTTGGTTTCCCTTTATTTTTGTAGGCCTATGGGCCAGGAGGATGTCAATGGGTAGTTTATGTGTGTTTGGGCCGTATCTCTTAATGTTGTTCTTGGCTTGTGATGGAGAATCTTTGTGTTTGCAAGGATTTGCGATGCTCCGACCCTTCCGGGCGCTCTCTTTTTTTTTTTTTTTTCTTTTGGGCCCGAACCTGCGTGGGGTCGGGATAGCGAAGCGTGTCGAATTCGTATGATCTTGCCCTTTACCCTCTACTTCCTTTATGAAGGTTAGGCTTTATGTAGATCTGGGGGCGACTCGTGGCGTGCTTCGGTGATAGCGAAGCGTGTCGAATTCGTATGATCTTGCCCTTTACCCTCTACTTCCTTTATGAAGGTTAGGCTTTATGTAGATCTGGGGGCGACGCGTGGCGTGCTTCGGTGATAGCGCCGTCTTTGTATGCTATCGTGATATGACCTTTAGTCCATTGATTGGCCTCGGGGAGCGGGCCCGTTGGCATAGTTAAAGGATAATGTGGTGAAGGCGTTTATGGGAGCATTGGGGTGCGAGCGGATATTCTGCTTCGTCCGGCAGCTCCTTCCCGAGGCGCCGCTTGGTTATTCAGTAGGAAACGAACACGCGGGTAGTAAGTGCTTCATTTTTCCACACCGGGGTTTCCTATAAGGGTTCTATAAGGGGTGAGCTTTCCTGAAGTCAGGAAGATCGCCCTTTGTTTCTTCTTTGCCTTTTTGATTTCTTCCGGCCTTTCTTCAGGCTTGTTCGAGATGTCGTCGCCTTTCCAGGGTCTCTTTGTGAGCGGCGATCGTAGGTCTGATCGCGACGGGAGTCGTCCGAATAACCCGGAGGCAAACTCTGGCTGGCTGGGGCCTCAGCGAGGGGTTCCGGAGGGGGACATGGATCATCCTCCTCCCCCGCACGAGAGGGAGTCTTATGAAGTGTTTATTCACCGCAACCGTTCCTTCTTTTCCTGCATCCCATCGTAGGGGAATGGAGGTTTTTAGCCGGATGAGGGACATGGATCGGGAGATTGCTGCTTTGCGCGCGGAGAACGATCTGTTGAGGAACCGTGTGCGTTGGTTGAATGACCAGGCCCGTTTTGCTGGGAATCGGCGTTGGGGAAGCTCTTCGGACGGGGAACAGAGTGATAGGGAGCTTTCTGATGCGGAAAACTCTTTCAGTGGCCAGTCCCTCTGAGCTGATTGCGGTGGGATTTCGGAATTTTTGGAGGAAGCCTCTTGTCTTTGCGCTTTCTTTTTTTGTCTTAGGGGTCTTGGGGGCTTCGGGCATGCGTGCCTATTGTCCTTACTCCCCCTTTTTGTAGGCCTTTGGGCCAGGAGGAAGTTGTTTATGACTGGCGCCTTTCTTTTTCCTGTTTCTGATGTGTGTTTTCTCCTTACGTGTTTGCTTTTCTTTTGCATGCTTGCTTTCTCGCACGTTTCTGAGCCCTTGTCGCTGCGTTCGATATTTTCGGCCCGGTGGTATTTTGTATGGGGTATCTAGTCGTACCTTTATGACGGGTTCCGAGCTCTTTGCCATCGAACGTGGTTTTTTTCCACCTTGTGGAGGTGTATGCCGGGCCCTTGTGACGGGGTCCGAGCCCTTTCTTTATGAACGCAGTTTTTTCCATCTGGTGGAGGTGTATGGATGGCTTGCTGGGGAAGTTATGTCGTGGGTAGGGGTAGAGACGTCCTTTCCGTATGGCGCTTCGACTTACGGCGGTTCCCTTGGGTTTCTCAATCGGTGCCACGTGTGCGCGTCCCATCGACTTAGAAAGGGCGGGAGATCGAACGACAGGTGTCAAAACCCTAGCCCTTTTTAAAGCCTTTTTGGGGGTTTCATTTTTTACTGTATTCCTTCGTCTTCCTCGATTAGAACGGTTTTTTCTCCGCGGCGATTCTTCTTCGTGTTGCTTGTCGTCCACGCTTCGTTCGGTGAGTTCTGTGTCTTTGTTTCATAGCTTACGATGTCTGTTGCGACTGTGCCTCAGAGCCCCTCTTCCGCGTCGGTAGAGGTGGTGGAGAGGGCTCCGGTGAGAAAGAGGAGGCGGTTGTCTGTAGAGGGTGGGGGCGGCGTTGCTGAAGATGTGCGGCAGCCCACAGAGTTGAGGGATAGTTCCGGGGCCTCCGGGTCGTCAGTGGGGGCCTCTGCTTCGGAATCTCCGGCTCGAGTTTCTTATGCTCGTGGGGCGGAGATTGGGGACATTCGGCCTGGCGCCGTTATTCGTCCCGGCCGGGTGGCGTGTTTCAGGAATACTTTGGAAAAAGGGTCGGCGGAGAAAATTAGGAGGGAGTTCCATATCCCCGACGATTATGGGATTAGAGTCCCCTCCTTTGTAGAAGGGGTGTGTGGGGGTACCACGGAGGAAGAGGTAGCTTTCTACGTGGAAGCTTTCCGGGCGGGGGTTAGGTTTCCGCTCTTGGACATTATAATAGAGGCCCTCGAGTTTTACCAAGTGGCTCCTTCCCAACTGGCGCCTAATAGTTGGCGCACACTCCTGGCCTTTGTGGCCAAGGCGGGTCTTCATAAGGTTCAGCCCACCCTTCCGCTGCTCCGGGCCTGCATTGCCCTCAGTCCGTTGGTGAAGGGGGAGGACAGCTGGCTTTATCTGACCCAGCGTCCTCAGGTGAAGATTGCAGCGAACTTGCCTTCGTCCATCAAGAAGTGGAAGGAGGAGTATGTGTTTGTTACTCCTCCATCGGGCGCTGGCTGTGATTTTCCTCGTTCTTGGAGGCGCTCCGTTGAGTGGCAGAGGAAGTCCCTTCCCGACGAGTCTGACTACAGCAAGTTTGACTTGGGGAAGCTCGCCTCTGGGGAGGCTATTGACGTCTCCGAGTTTAGGTGGGAGAGGAGCCTGAAGAGGTTTGGCTTGGTGGGAGCTGTGGAGAGGAGGGTCCGTTGCACGGGCGAGGGAACGGGGGAGAGTTCAGCCAGCTATCGTGGTGAGCCCCTCCCCTCTTCCTCTCTCTCTCTTTTTTTTTTCTTTGCTTTGAGCGATTGTTATTTTCTTGTTTTTGGCAGGAGAGATGTCTTCTTCTGGTGACGTTGGTAAGGGGAAGGAGGTTGCGGCGGTGACAACGGGCTTGTCGAGCCGTAAGAAAATTCCTTCTGACTTTATGGCCGCGGCCAGGCTAGGTCGGTCGCAAGCGAGGCTCTTAACATCTATGCCTTCCAGCCCCTCTGGTTGAGCGGTTGGAGAGAAGGGGCCGGTTAGTTCCTCACCCCCGGGGTCTGAGCATCCTGCCAAGAGGGTCGCCGGCCGCGTGGCGTGTCCTTCAATCTTTGCGGAGGACGTGCCAAGTCGGATGGAGGGGGCGGTAATGACCAAGCTTCTTCTGGAGCGGGCGGAGCTTCCCCCGCAGAGTTTCCAGGTGCGAGGGGAACTGTTTAAGCCTGGCTGGAGGATTGGTGTTGAGGACAGCGTTCTTGCGAATCCCCGGGTTGGGGTGGAGCTAGGGGTGACAACTGCCCTTCCTTGTGACGAGGCTGAGCTGAAACGCTACGATCGTAGGGCCCTGGGGGCTCAGTATTTTCAATCAACTTCCTGCGTAAGTAACGGGTGGCCGGTTTTCTGATGGTATTTTTCTCTCCTCGCTGTTTTCGAGATTGTATGTTGGAAGTTTTCTGATAACTTGCCTTTTGCAGTCCCAAAGTTATGCCAGGAGGATGGTGCAGTGCCTTCTTGAGGATGAGGCTGAGATAAGTGCTGCGGGGGAGCTAAACCGGCAGTTACGTGAGGAATTGGACAGAGCCCGGGCGGAGAGAGCGACCTTTGATGACACCGTTGCTCAACTCCGGGAAGATCTCCGGGTAACTGTGGAGGGGAGGAGCCGTGCGTCGGACAAGTTGGCGCTGGCTCGGCGAACTCATGCCCGGGAATTGGCGAAGGCACGGGAGGAATGGCGCGACTCTGCGGAATTCTTTAAGGCTGCGGCTGCGTTCAGCGTGGATATTGAGATTGATGCGTTTGCTGAATGCCGGCGGCGCGTTCAAGAGGTCGATCGTTCCTTCCCTCTCGATAAACTGATGCATGAGTCTGAGGTTGATCCTTTGCCGGTACCGGCGGAAGTGGTGGAGCCGGTAGGAGAGGAGGTGGCCGCCCCGGTGGATCGCGTAGTTGCCGAGACTTCCGAGGGGGCCCAGTGATGTTGTGAATGCCTTGGGGGGCTTGCTCTTTTCTTTTAATGTTTCTGGTTATTTGGTCTGTAATAACTTTTGAACTACCTATTTTTTTGTTTGGTATGTAACCGTATTGACATCTCTGCATATATACGATGCGCCGCGAGGTTTTCGAATGTTCCTCAGGCTTTTGCGAATTTTGTTGGTGAGGGTATTCTTAGTGCACCCCGTAGGGCGTCTGTTTATGGGAGGACTATCTTCCCCTCGAATGATCAGTTCGGGGTTAATGGGTCCCGCCTGCCCTTAAAGGGGGAGGTCTTTTTTTTTTTCATGGGGAGCGTTTTAGGGTATTCTCGGGGGGATCGGCCCCGATGTTACCTCTGTCTCACTCCCTGTTTTCTTTCGGGTCCCTCATTTATCGTGGGCCGGAAAGTGGAGATGTACGCTGCTTTTGTAGAAGTGCTTTTCCATTAATTTGTTGACGACAATACATCTTTGCTTCTAGAACACAAAAAAGGAAACCAAAACACTTGTCATATTTTTAAAAGAAAGACACGGAACTTACCCTGTCGTTTTACTGATAGAACTTTCGGAGGTTGTCCATGCTCCAACTGCGAGGGACCGGGGTCCCATCGAGGCGTTCTAGTTGGTAGGCCCCGGGTCGAAGTGCTCGAACGACTTTGTACGGTCCTTCCCATTTGGGTGCGAGCTTACCCGTGTTGCGGGGGTCTGATACCTCTGCATGCCGTAGCACCAGATCTCCGGGTTTTACCGAACGCTTTTTTACCCTGGCGTTGTAGTATCGTGCCACATTTTGCTGGTAGGAGGCGGTTCAGAAGAGGGTTTGCTCTCTTTTCTCGAGCACGAGATCGAGGTTGTTCCGGAGGAGTTCGGAATTTCCCTACTCGTCGTAATTCGCGGTGCGGAAGCTGGGGAGGCCAATTTCTAGCGGAATGACCGCTTCGGTCCCAAAGGTTAAGCTAAAAGGGGATTCTCCAGTTGCGGTCTGTGGTGTTGTTCGATAGGCCCAGAGGACGCTAGGGAGTGCGTCCAGCCAGTTTTTTCCGGCTTCTCCCAATCTCTTCTTGAGACTTTGTAGCAAAATCCTGTTGGTTACCTCGACCTGCCCGTTGGCCTGCGGGTGTGCTACGGAGGCGAAACGGTGTTCGATGCTTAGGCTATCACAGAATCTGCCAAATTCGGCGCTTGCGAACTGGGGACCATTGTCTGTTACAAGGGTCTTTGGAATTCCGAAACGGCAAACGACGTCGTGATAGAAGAACTTCTCCGTCGCTTTGGAATTGGGTTTCACCACGGCTTTGACCTCAACCCACTTGGTGAAGTAGTCGATGGCGACGTATAACATTGTATGCCCCCCGGGGGCCTTGGGGAATGGTCCGAGTAGATCCATGCCCCACATGGCGAAAGGCAGGGGTCCTGCTATCGCGGTGTACTGTGTAGCCGGTTGGTGGGGGGTGGTTGCATACCTTTGGCATGGGCTGCATTTTTTGACGAATTCCTTGGCGTCCCTAAGGACCGTGGGCCAGAAGTAGCCGTGCCTTACGATTTTCTGGGCTAGGGTCCTGCCGCCTCCATGGTCTCCGCAGATCCCTCCATGTACTTCTCGTAGCGCGTAGTCTGATTCGGAGGGTACCAGGCATCGGAGGTACGGCCATGTGTATGACCGTTTGTAGAGCCTGGGCCCGTGGACCACGTAATGGGCGGCTCTTGCGATTAGGCGCCGGGCTTCCAGCTTATCTGCGGGTAGTATACCTTCTTTCAGGTCTCGTATGATGGGGTCCATCCAGTTTGGCCCCGGTGGAATCTTCAGAACTTGTATCTCGTCGATGCTGGGGTGGGGCACGATTTCTGTGAGCACGGTGCCGAAGTCATGGGTCTCTTCGGCGGCCATTCTTGATAATGCATCCGCTGGGTTGTTCATGTCTCGCGGCACCTGGAGGATCTCTACCTCTCCCATCCCCTGCAGTTTCTCTTTTACCTTGTGGAGGTATTTTTTCATTGTGAAGCCCTTGGCTTCGTATATTCCGTTTACTTGGTTAACGACAAGCTGTGAGTCGCTATAGACTTTCAACTTGCCCGCGCCGAGCTCCGCGGCTAGACTTAGTCCTGCTAGTAAGGCTTCGTATTCGGCCTCGTTATTGGAGGCTTTGAAATCCAACCTGAGGGCATATTCCAGTGTGAACTCTTCTGGGCCGTGGAGGACCACTCCCGCTCCGTGTCCTTTATTGCCGGCGGAGCCGTCAACGTGCAGGATCCAAGGGGTCTCGCTGTTCTGTTCCGAGGAGTCCTGCATCCCGTCGTCGCAAACCGTGTGCGCAGTGGGGCCCCCGCCGCTCCCCATTGTTGCTGGTTCTTCGGCCGGGGCCGTGAATTCCACTATAAAGTCAGCGAGGGCTTGAGATTTGATAGCCGGCCTTGGGCGGACTTGTATGTCGAACTCGCCCAGCTCGACGACCCAACTTACCATCCTACCCGAGGTCTCTGGTTTTTGGAGAATCTTCCTGAGGGGCTGGTCGGTTAGCAGGACTATGGGGTGGGCCTGGAAGTAGGGGCGGAGCTTTCGAGCGGCACTGACGACTGCGAGGGCGAATTTCTCTATGTTCGAGTATCGAATTTCTGCACCGTGGAGAGTCTTGCTCACGTAGTACACAGGGTGTTCCTTTTTGTCGCTTTGTTTGGCCAACACCGCGCTTACTGCCGTGGGGCTGACGGCCAGATATAAAAATAGCTCTTCCCCCGGCTCGGGTTTGGCGAGTACGGGCGGTGTCTGGAGGTATTGCTTCAGAGAGTCGAAGGCCTCTTGGCAGGCCGGGGTCCATTTGAATTCCCGTATGTTTTTTAATTGTTTGAAGAAGGGTTGGCACTTCTCTGCTGATTTGGGCATGAATCGGCCGAGGGCCGTGATCCGTCCTGCGAGCCTCTGTACTTCTACTGCTGTCGTCGGGGGTTCCATGTCTAGGATGGCCTGGATTTTTTCTGGGTTGGCCTCGATCCCTCTTTGGCTAACCATGAACCCCAAGAACTTTCCGGAAGTTACCCCAAAGGCGCATTTCGCGGGGTTCAGCTTCATTCGGGCTCGTCGTAAGGTGTCGAAAGTTTCCTGAAGGTCGGAGATGTGTCTGGCGGCTTCCAGGCTTTTTACCAGCATATCGTCGACATACACCTCTACGTTCCTTCCAATTTGCGTTTGGAATAGCTTATTCACGAGCCGCTGGTAGGTGGTGCCTGCATTTTTTAACCCGAAGGGCATGACAGTGTAGCAGTAGACGCCCTGATCGGTGATAAACGCTGTTTTCGGGATGTCTGGCTCGTGCATTTTGATCTGATTGTAGCCTGAGAACGCGTCTAAGAAGGTGAGAAGTTCGTGTCTGGAGGTGGCGTCGATGAGTTGGTCAATGCGCGGGAGGGGATAGGGGTCTTTTGGGCAGGCCCGGTTGAGGTCGGTGAAGTCTATACAGGCCCGCCATCCTCCGCTAGCTTTCTTGACCATCACGACGTTTGACAGCCACTCGGGATACCGGATTTCCCTGACGAATCCGGCTTGTAGCAGTTTTTCCACATCGGCCTTTATGTGAGTTTGGCGCTCTACTGCGAAGTTCATCTTTTTCTGCCGGACGGGTTTAAGGGCGGGGTTCACATTCAACTTGTGGACGGCCATTTCCTTGGGTATCCCGGGCATGTCCTTGGCGGACCATGCGAACATGTCTTTGTTTATTTTGAGGAAGTTGATCATCTGGTCTCGCAGGGGGCCTGTTAACATGGAACTTATCCGGACTTGTCTCTCCGGCGATCTTGGGTCAGGGGGATGGAGTCTAGCTCCTCGGCGGGCTCTCCTCTGATTGCGCGAGCCCGCTACCGAGGGTCTTCACTGCCGATTGTGAAGTTTTCGGCTGGGGCGTTGGTTCCTCTCAGGCTTGCCGCGTAGCACTGGCGTGCTATCATTTGCTGTCCCCTGACCTCTCCTACTCCGTCCGGAGTGGGGAATTTCATCTTGAGATGGGGGGTGGAGACTACGGCTCCCAAGTCTCTGAGAGCAGGGCGCCCAATGATGGTGCTGTAGGTGAACGGTATGTCTACGACCAGGAAGGTGGTCAGGATGGTTTTCTGCAAGGGGTACGCTCCGAAAGTCACGGGCAGGTCGATCTTGCCGTCTACCTGTACGGATGCCCCGGAGAAACCGTAGATGGAGTATTCCGCGGGTCCCAGCCTTTCCCTGTCCAGCTTCATTTCTTCGAAAGTTTCGAGGTGTAGCACATTGACGGAGCTTCCTGTGTCCACCAAGATTTTTCCTATATCGAAGTTGGCGACGACTAGCCTGATGACCAGTGCATCGTCATGCGGGACTTGTAGCCCGTCGAGGTCTTTGTTGGAAAAAGTGATGATCTGGTTTTCATGGGGTGGATTTGTTCGGGCCTTCTTGGAAGGTATATCCATGGAGAATACCCGTTCCGCGTATGCCCGCCGACCGGCTGTTGTCGGCCCTCCCGCCGCGGGCCCGCCTGCGATGATATTGATTTTTCCTATGATGGTAGGCGGTTGCTCGCGAGCCTGTGGCTGTTCG
Organism: Tasmannia lanceolata; assembly: GCF_043159265.1. Lineage (NCBI taxonomy): Eukaryota > Viridiplantae > Streptophyta > Magnoliopsida > Canellales > Winteraceae > Tasmannia > Tasmannia lanceolata. Next base: position 9,007,095 of record NW_027518688.1, on the reverse strand, counting down.
GGGGGCTCGCCTTTTCGGGGGCGCTGGTGGCGGCTCGTGTCGTGTCTGCTGCGGGATCGGCGTCGGCTTCGTGAGTGATGCCTACCGGGGGATCGGTGTCGGCTTGTGGACCGGCGGCGGTTTGGTGACCGATGCCTACCTCTGGGTTCGTCGAGCGGGCGCTGAGCCTCGCATGGGCTTTTGTCAGGACTCCTGAGGTACTGGTTTAGGTGTCCTTCTTCGGCCAGCCTTTCCAGCTGGAGGCGGAGGTGGAAGCAGTGGTCAGTTTCGTGGCCGTGGTCCCTGTGGAATTCGCAGAATTTCCTGGCTGACCTCTTCTTTGGATCTGTGGCCATTTTCTTGGGGGGGGTCAGGAGACCCTGATCCCTAATAGCTGATAGAACGTGGGAGAGGGGGAACTTTAGCGGGGCGGTTCCCAGCCTTTCGAAGACGGGGACAGGGTTACGGCCTGTCTGTCTTTCATCGGTTCGTGGCCTTATGGCCCTTCGGCCGTCGCTTTTTCTCTCGTCGGGGCCGGGCCGATTCTGTTCTCGAGCGCAGGCTTCTTCTGCTCGGACGAACTTATCAGCCTTTGATTCAAGCTCCTGTAGGTCCCGCGGGGCTTGAGGGTGAGGTGCAGCTTAAGATTCGGATCGGTGGTGGCATGCTTTAGTGTGGCGACCGCTATCTGGACGTCCATGTTGGAGAGTTGGGCCAATTCGGCGTTGAACTTTAACATGAAGTCTCTTAGGGTCTCGTTTCTGCCTTGGCGGAGGGCTAGGAGGGCGTCCGCAGGATCATGGCGGAGGCGGTTGTTGGCGAACCTTGTGCTGAACTTTCGCCCGAATTCGTGAAAGGATGCGATGGAGTCGGGCTCCAATCTCATGTACCAGTCGTTGGCGGTTTTTCTTAGTAGGGATGCAAAGGCTCTGCACATGAATCCATCCGACGCGCCTCGAAGCGTCATTACTCTCTTGAAAGTCTGGAGGAACTCGAGGGGGTCCGTGCTCCCGTCGTATAGACCGAAGCGGGAGAGGTCTATGCCTGCTTCTGCGGGGGTCTTTAAGACCTCTGAGGTGAACGGGGATGCCGTTTCCCTTTCCCACTAATCGAGGATGCCGTGGGCGTAGGGTTTTTTCATTTCTAGTTTTACCTCTCGGAGTTGCCTTTGCAGGTCCGCTATTGGATCCAAGCTGGGCGGTTGTGCCGAGGTTGTAACTTCTTCTACCCGAGCCACGGACGGTTCCCGGAGACGGGTATCTTGGACAGGGGGGGCGCGACTGTTAGTAACCTGTCTCCCGCTGCCTCGCTGGTATCCCCCGGCTGCGTGGGGCAAGGGGATATTTGTTGATGGGGACGGCGTTCTGCGAGTCGGCGCTCGCTTTTGCCGGGGATGTTGTTCCCCTGACTGTTCCTCGTTGCCTTCGTCGTAGGCTTCTGTCCGGTCCTGTGTCGTCCGGGGCTTTTCCGAAGCCGGAAGAGGCAAACGCTGGAGTAGTTCGTTGCGAAGTTCGTTGAACATCTCCATGGTGGGGACCATCTGCGGCGTGCTAGAGGAGGGTTGGGGTCGGTCCGAAGGCGGTGAGTTTCGCTCTTGGGAGCTTGAGGAGCTGGCTTGTGCGCGCTGGGCCTGACTCCTGGTTATTACCCCTGTTTCTGGCTGTTGGGTGTGGTTTCTCATCGCCATAAGGCGTTCAGTTACTCGACGAGTCCCACGGATGGCGCCAATATGATGGTGTCTGGATCCGGGTCTGCGATCGCGCGGTCGGTAGAGGGCCTCCGCGGGGTCTGCAATCACAAACAAAAGGGGGTCAGGGGGTCCGGGGAGGGTCCCGGACGACCACTTCGACACCCAAGTCAGATCCTTCGACCAGTCAATATAAAGAACAGCTAGAAAGGGAGGGGGTTTTGATCAGGGTTACCAGGGCCAGTGCGCGGGGACATTTCTGGGTGCATAAATGAGTGAGTCAGAGGGGACTAGCAGGGAGGGCAGGATGGGATTCCTGGCCTCCTCTGTTGTTGCCTCGCCTCTTTTTCCGGTATTGCGGGGTGGAGGATGGGTGAATTCCCTGCTTTCAGGGGCAGAAAGAAAAAAAAGGTCCATTTCTTCTTCCTTTCCCTCCTCTTTTAAAGGGAGGTGTGCGGCCCTTTTCATCATTATGGAGGGAAAAACTTCCTTTGCAGGATTGGGCCGTCCCTCTGCCTCGCCGGCGCGCGTGGCTTTGGCGGCCATTTCCTTCCCTAATTTGTGATGATGAGGCCTGGGTGGTGAGAAAAACTTCCTTTGCAGGATTGGGCCGTCCCTCTGCCTCGCCGGCGCGCGCGGCTTTGGCGGCCATTTCCTTCCCTAATTTGTGATGATGAGGCCTGGGTGGTGAGAGGGCGACATGTGTCATGAATGTGTGGTCTTTGCCGTTTTCCAACACCCTTCTTCATGATGGTTGGGCTCTGCTCGTGCATGGATGACACGTGGCGATATCTGGGAGCGTAGCCGTATTTGTGCCCCATCATAACTCCCCCTTCTCCTTGAGCCCGTTTGTGAACGGTGCCTCATTTCTCGAGTCCATTTATGAATGGTCTTGTTTTCTCCTTGAGCCCGTTTGTGAACGGTGCCTCATTTCTCGAATCCATTTGTGAATGGTCTCATTTTCTCCTTGAGCCCGTTTGTGAACGGTGCCTCATTTCTCGAGTCCATTTGTGAATGGTCTTGTCTTCTCCTTGAGCCCGTTTGTGAACGGTGCCTCATTTCTCGAATCCATTTGTGAATAGTCTCGTCTTCTCCTTGAGCCCGTTTGTGAACGGTGCCTCATTTATCGAGTCCATTTGTGAATGGTCTCGTCTTCTCCTTGAGCCCGTTTGTGAACGGTGCCTCATTTCTCGAGTCCATTTGTGAATGGTCTTGTCTTCTCCTTGAGCTCGTTTGTGAACGGTGCCTCTTTTCTCAAATCCATTTGTGAATGGTATCGTCCTCCTTGAGCCCGTTTGTGAACGGTGCCTCATTTCTCGAGTCCATTTGTGAATGGTCTTGTCTTCTCCTTGAGCCCGTTTGTGAACGGTGCCTCTTTTCTCGAGTCCATTTGTGAATGGTTTTCTATCCTCCTTGAGGCCGTTTGTGAACGGTGCCTCATTGTCCAAGTCCATTTGGGAATGCTTCTTATCCTCGTTGAACCCGCTTGTGAGCGGCGTCTCATCTCCTTCTAAAAACCGTTTGAGAACGATCTTTGTCCTTTCCCTTCAGAATCCATTCGAAAATGATATCTCATTCTCTAATTGCCCGTTTCTGAACGGCGCCGCATCGAGTTTTTTTTATTATTATTCCAATTCTAGGATTTCATCTAGGGTCTTGCATTATAGTAGGTTGCATTGTGTCTAGGGAGTCCTTTGTCGATTAAAGCTATGCAAAATGGCTCTGTCACTTTTACTTTGGTATTCGATGACTACGTCATCTCTACCAAAGAGGGGCATCTGTAGACACCCTCATTTTGCTACACTTTAACCAACAATAACCTAATATATTGATCCATGGAATTTCATTGGTAAAGTATTGTAGACACCCCATTTTGACCATACCCTAAACTTCCCATGTTTGTGTGAAACCCTATCAAATTAGTTAGGTAGGATCCTAAACTTCACCCTAAGCTAGGTTAGGATCTCACCGTGGCCCCTGCAAAATTTCGTTGAAATCCGAGCACGTTTGCTCAGCGAACGGGTCAAGCAGAGGCATAGTGTAAGTCCAGAAAAGGGGGGTGAGTTTATCCTGAGAGGGGGCGAATTTATCCTAGAACAGTGTGATCCAAATCTGAATAAGACACGATTCAGCGGCGCGCCTAATCAAAAAATCGAGCAACAGCGCGCCTATCAATATTAGTTGTGCCGATATCTGTTCCTTTCATTTCTTATAAATAGTCATTTTAACCCTCATAAAAAAAAAAAAATTTCATTTTCGTTTTAGAGAGAGGAGCTCTGGGTTTTTCTAGAAAGAGAAAGGGGATCTCGATGCTTTGCCTTCTCCGATCATCCTCCGGTTTAACTTCGGTCATTTCCGATCGGAACTCCGGCCACCTCTCCGGCAATCCTCGGTCATTTTCTTTGCTCTAGCCTCTTTTTTTTCTCCGATCTTCTTCTCCTATTGTCTCCGGCCAAAACTCCGGCAATATTCCGGCCGTTTGTCAGAAGATCCGGTGGCCTTCTTTTAGTTTTTGTTATCATTTTCCTATTTTTCTGTTACATCAAGATCTGTTTTCTAAGCTAGAAACCCTAACTTTGAACCATAATTGTTTCGAAATCTTAGATCCATACCTCCAAATCGTGTTTTTCTTAGTTAAAAATCTTTTGATTCATGATTTTCTTCACTCTAAACCAAGATCTGCTGTCATCCTTCGAATAGTCCTCAGATCCAATTTTTCCAGCCCTAGATCAAGTTCATTTTTACCTCATTCGAATCTCTAGTTCATGAATCAAACCTAATCTCTTTGTTGTGCTGAACTGAAAGGAGAAAAGATCAAAAGACAAGCTAATTGCATCACAATCTGATTCTATTTGAGGTTTTCTCACTCTATTTTCGAGGTAATCCTCTTCATGATTATTTTAATTTTTAAGATCAATGAAATCTTGAGATAATTGCTTTTTGTTTAAGTAATTTGTTCTTATTTTACATGTTATCTAGAAATTCCTATGGAAAATAAGGTTCTAAAAAAATGAATTTCTTTAAATATATCATACCTTTATATATTATGTAAAAGTAACATATTTCTATTTTTTTTTTTTGCAAATACCTTGGACGGAGGATGGCTACCTGAGTGAGCATTATTATTATTATTATTTTTAAGGATTTCTATGGGTCTTTATCTTATTGCAGATTGTGTAGCATTGATTTATGATCTAGTATTCATGTTGTTATCTGATGATGCATTATCTCTGTTCTAAGCGTCATTGTTGAGAAGATGGTCATTCGGTCATTAATCTGTGCTGTTAATGCTTATTTATAAATTATTTCTTTTCATCGATTTGAGGCGGTATAGTTTATCTGGTAATTGCAAATCGATTTTCTATCCAAATCCCTGAAAGAATTAGGTAATTTCTCTTTTCTTTGTATTATAGATTAAATCTAATCGTATGGTATTATGATTGCTCTCCGAGAAATTAAAGCACGACTTAATTTTGTGGGCAAATGAGTATATCATATTTTATTGTTTAAAAAAAAAATTTGGATATACTTAACCATTTTTTCTTTTATCATAAGGTCTGTACCATATTTTTTTTTTAGAAGTTGTGATATCTGTAGTATGATGAATGTATAAGTTGAATGTGATTTCCATTGTATAAGCTAATGCTTTTTATTAAGTTTGTGATTTATAGTTATGCAAGTCGATATGTACCTGTGCATATGTATGTAAGAGTGTGGACATCCTTTGTGTATGTGGCCGTGGTTGTGTGTATACGAGTATCTAATGCATAATATGTATTGGTAAGTGATACAGGTTCAGCCCCTATTTTATTCTTGATGTAATGATGTTAGCACTTTTATGTTTTGGTATTGGTATTACCCAAAATTGTGTTGTGGCACTTATTTCTTTTGATTGTGTGCTACCCTGTTATTGTGGAATGAGTTATCAATGTTGTAATGGTATTTGTCAGCCCCCATCTTACTATTTAAAATTCAAGGAGATGTTAAGTATAATGAGGCCAGCCCCTAATTTGACCATAGTTTTTCTGCACAATTTTAGCTCCCTGTTTGGTACATTTCAGCCATGTATTGACATTGCGCAACCCTGGTTTTCTATAGATCAATCCCAATCTTTTATACAAAATTAGTTCACATTTTGGTCCAATGATTACCCCAAGTTTCTGCCCATAAATTTCCCATGTTTGGTACACGTTTTAAGCTCATTTTTTTTACACAAGATCATGCACACAAATCTGTCCCTGTTCTCTAGGTAGAGATCTCTTACCTTTTAGGTACCCTTAAAACATGGTAGCCCTTTCTTTGCCTTGGGGGCGATGAAGGCGTTAGCCCAAGCCCATCATTAGAGGGACTTACCTGGTTGTGGTAGTACCTCTTCTCTCTTCTTCTCCTTTCAGGTACCTTTAAATCTTAGATGACCCTTTCTCTTGAAAGGGCGATGAAGGCGATAGCCCAAGCCCATCTTTAGGGGACTTGCTCAATCCAAGTAGCGCTCCCCTCTTTTGTTTAGTAGGCCTACCCAACCTTTTGGATTTCTTTTAACCATTTTTTTTAAAAAGAACCCTTCTCTGGGCAATGATAAGGTTCCTTGGAGCCCGTCTTTGTGTTTTGTGGCTCACCGTTTTTTTTTTGCACTTGAATCTGCACAAGTTGATGCCCCCTGTTATGCACCAAAATTTATAAAAATCAGAAATATCATTGCATGCATTTGTATAATTTGTTGAAAATTTAAGATTCTTCTTTTATGTTAAGTTTTGAGTTAGGTTCTGAAGATGAATGGACTGTTCAGGTGAGACTATCTTGAAAGCTTATCATACTTATTTTTTATTTAAATAAATTGTTTAATTGAAGAAGGAAATCAGATGACTACTCTATTCGATTTTATCGACATGAGTACTGTTTGATTTCAAGGCGGTTTGTAGAAATATTATATGTGTATGAAATCAGATGATTACTTTGGCATCATCTGATTTTGTTGGAGTCCCCGTATTGGGGTTTGTGGTTGGCTTTGAAGTGTTTAATATCATTTTTTTATTTCATTAGGCTACCCAGCGGCTGGTCTGGGCTAATTAATTTTATTTTAAATAAATTGTTTAATTGAAGAAGGAAATCAGATGATTTGCACTATTCGATGTCCTTGACACGAATATCGTCTGATTTCAAGGCGGTTTGTAGAAATATTATACGTGTAGAAAATCAGATGTTACTTTGGCATCATCTGATTTCATTGGAGTCCCCGTATTGGGGTTTGTTGTTGGCTTTGAAGTGTTTAATATTGTTTTACTTCATTAGGCTACCTAGCGGCTGGTCTGGGCTAATTAATATTGTTTATCATGCTATGATTGCTATTATTACAGGTTGTGTACTCTTTAGTTATAAGTCTTTCTTTGCTTAGTACTTGATTTGTTTATATAAGAATTGAATGGAAATTTAAGATTGCCTAGTAGCTCTTTTCTGCTCTCTTGGTGGACTAACGCAGTCTTCTAGACTTCTTTAGATACTAGAACCTGTACTAGGAGGCATATTCTGTCTCATTAGGAAATCCTCCTTTGGAGGCAAGCCTTTTTTTTTAGCTTAACCTCAGGGAGTTTGCTTTGATTTTGATAAATGGTGTACCCATAGGAGGCATGCCTTGCCTCATTTAGAGAGCCTTTGAATCATTCGTTTGTGTGGTGATGTTATTGGGGGAGTCTTTGACTAATTTGATCTTTATTGATGTTATTAGGGAGTCATCTGTCTTGGCTTTGTAAGTAATTAGCCTTTAGAAGGCCTGCTTGGCCTCATTTGTAGAATCCTCTCTGAGGTTGCACCTCAATTTGTACCTCTGTTAATTAGAGACCAATTTGGTCAATTAGTTGTCTTAGCCTTGCTTACCCCTTGCAAGGGCAATGATAAAGTTACTTGGAGCCCATCTTTGTGTGTTTGGGAGACCCGCCCGGTCTCATTCTCTCGCTAGTTCTCCTCTTTGTGCGTCGTTTGGTTTTTGGGGAGAACACCCTACTCGGCTTGGCTTCATACTCCTACCCTTATGGGGTACTGGGCGCACATTTGTTGCACCCTAGGGCTAAGTAGCTGTCCGGCCCGGCTGGGTGTTTTACCTCTGCCAAATGTGCAAATTCTTGTTCCTTTTCTTTTAGGGAGTCTCTGACTCATTTATCCTTTAGTTGGTGTTAGTGGAGTCTTTGACTCATGTTCCTTTTCTTTTAGGGAGTCTCTGACTCATTTATCCTTTAGTTGGTGTTAATGGAGTCTTTGACTCATGTTTCCTTTTCTTTTAGAGAGTCTTTGACTCATCTATCCTTTAGTTGGTATTAGTGGAGTCTTTGACTCATGTTTCTTTCTCTTTTAGAGAGTCTTTGACTCGTCTATTCTTTAGTTGGTGTTAGTGGAGTCTTTGACTCGTATTTCCATTTCTTTTAGAGAGTCTTTGACTCATTTATCCTTTAGTTGGTGTTATTGGAGTCTTTGACTCGTGTTTCCATTTCTTTCAAAGAGTCCTTGACTCATTTATCCTTTTAGTTGGTATTGTTAGAGTCTTTGACTCATATTCCTTTTCTTTCAGAGAGTCTTTGACTCACTTGTCCTTTGCGGTGTTATTAGAGAGTCTTTGACTCATTTGCTCTTATAATGGTATTATTAGAGCCTAGTTTCCCCTTTTAGCCCTAGGATTTGGCCATAGGGTGTTGTTTTTGTATTTTCCCTCCGGTCTTTGACCAAAAGGGTGAAAACATCAGAAACCTATAATCCAAAAATATCGAAACATTTGAATTGTTTTTAAAATGTTCTGAGTGTAGTTAGAAAGTTCGTTTCGAACTACGTTGGCTTGATCCTCTTCCACGAGGTACGTAGTGCAGCTTGAGATTCTTATCTCAGGTCCAGTCAAACTTTGTAAATAAACCATTCAAACTCTTTAAAAAAGTACAAAAATATTTCATAAACCTGTTTTCGAAAAATCTTCCTCTAGAGTTAGGACTTTGTCTTAGAATGAGAGTTTTAGAGTTAGGGGTTTGTGTTTGGTTTTAGTCTTTGATTTGTTATGTGCTTGTTTACGTTTGTTTTAGGGTTAAGAGTTCCGTCCTTGGTGTGTTGTTTGATTGTTGTGTGTTTTGTTTGTGTTTGTGTTTGTGTTTGTGTTAGAGTTAGGAGTCTGTTACGCCTCCGTCCGGTCAGTTGGCGATTCACATCGCCGACTGATGACTAGGTCTAGGATGCGTTAGTGATCCCATTGTTTTCCTTAGGAAATACAGCCTAGTTACACATAGGATGTAGGAATCACCTGCATTAGCCTAGGGCTAATCTGCATTTAGTTAGGGCATATAGGGTGTCCTAAAATCCACAATTCACTGGAAGTTAAATAATCGTACAAGAAACTTTAATAATTAGTCTGGTCTTTTAGATCGAGTCTAGGATAGAGGTCTAGGTGTCTTAGGCATCCTAGCTTAGAATAGGAGCGAAGAACTACGTTGCCTTGATTCTCGTGGAGGCGGGGATACGTAGGCTTCTTTGGATGAATACCAGACCATCTGAGGACTCGGGCTAATAATTTAGAGTCTTAGGATTTGTTTAATTATTGTATTTTTTGATGTGTTTTCTTACTTTCTAGTACTGATCCTATACCTTTTAGCTATAACTTGCATGTGTTTGCACATCAGAACTTAGACACCCATTAGGCATGTCACTCATAACCTAGCTATGCTTAGGTGACACATCTTTCATTTTATTTTATGTGTGCTTATTATCTTTATCCTCAGGAAATGCATGATTAGGTAGACGACTCCTGAGGGTTGTTCCCATTTCACATGATTTTTATTCAAACTTCTTTGGAGTTACTAAAATGGCATAAGAGACCAAGTGCTTGCACTCGGACGAATTGGGGGGGTGCTCTCAGACCTTCCCCATTCGTAACTAGGCACGAACCCATATATTTCTGGTTATCCATTGCACAGAGGATTTGATTTTAGGGTTCCATGGCATATCCATGGATGGCGACTCTGAGTTTATTTTAGGTATGTCTCGGTTTCGAGCCCTGGCTCCGGATCAAGACATATCTCTTTCTTTTTATATCGCCACTCGTGCTATGCTTTGAGGGTGGCATCCGTTTTGAGAGTTCCTTGGTAGAGCTCTCCACACACGTGGATGATCCAGAGGATGGTGTAGGGACTCGTTCCCTCGCCGCTTATCTAGGATCGGGGTCCACAAGTATGCATCCTCAAATTTTCTGAAAACCGAAATGATAAAGAGATGTACATGGTGAGATGATTAGATCCGAAAAATTGAAAAATACCCTGATTGGTGAATTTAGTGTGTTAAATCCATGTGAGAGCCCCTCTATCATGGATTTATATGTTTTAAGTCATTAATATCTCGATCTGACTTTACGGATCATCAATCGGGACAAAATAAGCTAGGGTCACTTCACAGCCCGGGACCTGATTCCATTCCGAGACCCGATTTCTGTAAATCGTTAGATCAAGGGCAGATCTTAACCTGGGTGTCTTTCCTTACTAAGAATTTGTGATCATTTAGTCAAAATAGGATCGATCAAGGTTAATCTCAAATTCAGATTAAACATTGTGTCACTTGATTGAGCAAAAACCCAGTGAAAAATCACGGATCAATGTGGGTGAACGAGAGCCGTCGAAATAATTTAACCAAATTATCAACAACAGTGCTTTCAGTACTTTAATTGTTGTCAAAATTCATATTTCAAAGGTTAGGATCATTCATCAAAAATTGATTAAGTTGGTTGGATTAATCGAATCGTCAATTTGATCAACGGTTGGAAAAACGATTCGCTGTTAAAAACCGACGGCTCGCATTGGTCAAAAATTCTGAAAATAATATTTCTATGGCAATATTGGGCTTAAATGAAAGAGAAAAAATCAACGATTTTAATGGCGAAAGAATTATAGAAATCGGACTTCAAAATCTCCTGAAAATCGCGTTTTTTGATTTTTACATTCAAAATATTTGAAAAATCTTTTACAAGATTCTAGGAGATTTGGAGGCATCATCTTGTCCATTCTTTCGATCGAAATTGATCTCAACCACCCAATCTTATTCCATATCATTGCAAAGATTTCAGGATATTTGGAGACCCGGTCTCGCCCGTTCTTTCGATCGCATGGAGATTGCAGTTAATCGTAACCATCCAAATCGTTGCCATTCTCTACAAAGGCAACCAAATTGGACATTTCCTTTGCCTTGAAATTTGCTTCCAAAATCTACAAAGATTCCAAGGACAAATGGCATCATCTTGGACCTTGAATTGTTCCTAAATCTTTAGTACTTGATCCTGGCCGCATAAGTGCCTGCCATTTTGAACATAGCCATGGCTTAAATGGAAGATGCCAAAGAAGAGGGAGAATATTCTAGAAAAATCCGATCTTGGCCATTCTCTCCCCTTCCTTTTTTCATCACTCAATCTCCACCCTACACCTCTAGGCCCTAAAGATGGCAACCTGGCTCATCCCTCACCTATAAATACCAATGCTCTCTTCTTTCAAAAGGAGAGAAAAAAAAAGAGGAATAAGACTCAAAGAAAACTACTAGAGAAATCCTCCATATCCCCGCCTTAAAATCTTGTCCTATTCAGAGGATACCCAAAATCTCCATCACAGGTAGGTGCACTATTCTCAGATTTTTCCAGGATTATTTGGTATTTTTTTATGTTTTTGCATGATTTTTAACATTTAATTGAATTTAATTCAATATTATATGTGTGTGCTCAAAATCATGATCTACATGAGTGTTTCAATTCCGATTTGTCTCGAAATTTAATGCGCTGATCTATTCAAGTAGACTAAAATAACCATCGGATCGGATCGGACATTGGATCAAAGGATTTCGAAAATTTGAGTGAAGAATGGAATTTTATTTAAAATAATGGCTGAGAAATTACAAAATTTGAAAAAATAGCTATCTCAGGATGATTGGTTTTGTGGAATTTCAAATTTTTCTTGTGTTCATCACATCAGAACAAGGTTAAAGGACATTTTCCGGAGTCGTAATTTTCTCGAAAATCGTGTTTTAAAAATAGAAAACTCTTCAAAAACATCTTTTTGACGAAGAAAAATAAAATATATACTAAACAGACTCCAAAATTACTAAAATTTCGTGGCAAAATAATATGATACTGATACATTCTACCATGAATTTTAAAGATTTTTGGATTCTGTTTGATATATTATTTAATGCTTTCTTTGAAAACTATCAGATTTTGTGAGACTTTTTACTGATATCAGATCACCATTAAAATTCACAAAATTTTTAGAGTAGTCTTATTTTTCATATTTCTTGCTGCTGTAAAATTTTTAATTGATTTGGATCTTGTTTCCTATTGGTTGTAGTGTAAGTTCATAATCTGGTCTTAAAATTGAAAAATCCTAAACTAGTAGTAGATAGTCTTTAAAATTCATGAAAATCTCACAGAATGCTATGTTTACTTATATCTTTCTAGTGTAGAAATTTCAATGAATTTAGATTTCTATTTCTAGTAGTTTCTGTGTTATTTTTGCAATCTGGTCTTATTGTTGTTAAATCAAAATTAAATATGAGATTAATGTAAAAATTTGTAGAAATCTTCTAGTGAGCTACATCTCATCATATCTTGCTTCTGTAGAAGTTTCAACTCATTTTGAATTCTTTTACAATAATTTCACTTGTAAAATCACTCTTATGGTATAAAACTGATGAAATTCATTGGAAATCCGAAATTAATTAAAAATCATCACAAAGCTTCTAAAGAACCTTAAAATTCTGTCACATATTAACTCCTTAATCCATTGAAACAGAAATCTTAGGATCATTAGATTTCCCTGGAAAAATGGCCAGTGCATCCATAATTGTATTTCAATTGCAACCGATCTTTGACAATTTGAATATTTAAGCTATAGCATGTTGTTGGCTCCGAGGTTACTGTCCACGGAAATCCTGAGATATGCCAGGCAATAAGATGCTATAACCTAAGTATTAAATTGCACAAGGAAAGAGCGCACGATTCCCTTCCTTTGATGCCATTCTGGGCCGAAATTGGTGAACCCTAGAACCATTGGTATTCCTTAAATGTCCAGAAATCGAAAATCCTTGAAATCTGAAATTCTTTAACTTGAAGAACTGAAATCGATTCATCTCATGTCTTTCGGAACCGTTGGATTACGGTTTCTGTCATAAGAACCCTTAGAGCCCAATTTAGGAACACTGGTGTCGTGTCTTGTCCTAAGTTTTAAGGAGTCTTAGGTTTTAGGAGTCCTAGAATTAGGAGTCCAGCCTCATCACGTACGTTTGCTATAGATAGCAACCGTGCCATAGGTCTAGTTACACTAGTCACCCAATCTTTCCCTAGGACAAGCCTAGTAAACTAGGATGTAGGCTAACCTGCATTAGTCTAAGGAACAACTTGCATTTAGATAAGAATCATATAGCATCCTAGATGAAATCCTAGGATAATAAAATCCTCAACTTGAATTAAATAACTCCTCTTAAAACTGTTGAAACAGTCAATCCCGTCTAGGTCAGTGTCTTAGTTGAGTTAGGCATAAGTAGCTTAGCTTAGGTGCACCGAACTACGTCGACTCTGATCCCAGTGAGGCTTGGGTACGTAGGCAGCTTAGATGTCTGATGGCATACCAACCGCGAGTCGGCTCCACAACAAATTGTGGGGTTTTGTATATTAATTTTCTTGTAAATGCTTAATTAAATCACTTAGGATTTTTCCATGAAATTAGAATTTTAGGAGAACTTTCACTTATATTGAATTCAAATAAATTAAGAAATCAAGATACACATTTAGGATCTACATTGAAATTAGATCATAGGATGCATGTCACATAGTTCGCACATTAACAAAGAGTTGAATGAGCCATTTAAAATAAATTTAAAAGAGTTAACTTTTGGAATTGAAGACCGATTATCGGGCAGGAATGGTGCATGTGGTGGATAACTTCCCATACCTTCCATTCTTGTAACCAGGTAACGAGTCTAGATTTCTGGTTAATTATGGGTCCTAGATCCCACATCTAGGTGGCGACTCTGTCACTCTCTTTTGTGTGGAATTCAGATTGCCTTAGTGATCCCAAGTTCACATAAAAGATGAATTAAAATCAATAATAAAAATGCACACGCCAATCGCTTGGGTACGAGAGACCAAGAGAGAGCGTGGCGGCTCGCGCCCCACCCCTCTCGCGGGATCGGGTCCCACAGTTTCTAAGTTTGTAAATACAATTCCAGAGTCTGTAAAGCCTGATCTGGGCTATTCATCATCTGATGTATTCAATTCAACTTTCAATGAAATAAAGGACTCTTCATTGTACTTTTCAGTTTCTATTTCTTCTACTGAATCTGCTTTAAAATCTGATAATAATAATAATAATCAAGACTCCCCCTCTGATGAGGATGCCGACGAACCTCCCCTTGAAATCAAACATCTGATTCAACAGGAGGGGAGTAGCCGAGCAAAACCACTCGAAGAGGAAGTTGAAACCGTGAATATAGGTGATGAAACTTTGATTCGGGAAATAAAGATTAGCAAAACTTTATCTCCTGAAGAGCGCGAAGAATTAATCGCCTTACTTAAAGAGTTCAAGGAGGTTTTCGCTTGGTCTTACGATGACATGTCGGGATTGAATGAGGAGATTGTTCAGCATCGATCACCTTTAATCCCTGGCATCAAGCCAAAGAAGCAGAAACTCTGAAAACTCAAGACAGAATGAGAGTTGAAAGTTTATGAAGAAGTCAAGAAACTTCTAGAGGTGAAATTCATCCAAGTGGTCGAATACCCTGAATGGCTCGCTAATGTAGTACTAGTGCCCAAAAAGGATGGGAAGGTTCGAATGTGCGTTGATTTTCGGGACCTGAACAAAGCAAGTTCAAAAGATGATTTTCCATTGCAGAACATTGATCTCCTGGTGGATAATACAGCTGGACATGCACTCTTATCCTTCATGGATGGATTTTCTGGATATAACCAGATCAAGATGGCACCTGAGGACATGATGAAAACAACATTCATTACTCAGTGGGGTACATATTGCTACAGAGTAATGCCATTTGGGCTAAAGAATGCTGGTGCCACTTATCAGAGGGCTGCAACTACTCTTCTTCATGATATGATTCACAAAGAAGTCGAAGTCTATGTAGATGACATGATCGTTAAAGCAAAGACTAGACCAGAGCATACAGTTGCCTTGAGAAAATTCTTTGAAAGAATTAGGAAATATCAGCTTCGCCTGAATCCAAACAAGTGTGTAATTGGAGTTACGTCAGGGAAACTCTTAGGATTCATGGTAAGTGAAAGAGGAGTTGAGGTGGATCCTCAAAAGATCAAGGCAATCCAGGAAATGGAACCGCCTAAGATAGAAAAGCAGATCAGAGGTTTTCTTGGGAAAGTTCAATACTTGAGAAGGTTTATATCTCATTTAACTATGACATGTGAACCAATTTTCAAGCTTTTGAAGAAGAATTGCTCGAAGAAGTGGAATGATGAATGTCAAGAAGCGTTTGAAAAAGTTAAGCAATGTTTATCTTTCCCTCCTGTCTTATCACCCGTCATTCAGGGCCAACCCTTGTTGATGTATTTGTCGATTACAAACACTGCAATGGGTTGTATGCTTGCTCAGAAAGATCCAGAGTCTAAGCAAGAAAAGCCTATCTATTATATCAGTAAGAAGATGCTGGAATATGAGATAAAGTACTCCGTTTTGGAGAAAACTTGTCTAGCATTGGTTTGGGCTACTCAAAGGCTTAGACACTATCTGTTGTCGAACAAGGTCCTTTTACTTTCACGGATGGATCCGTTAAAGTACTTGTTTGAGAAACCCGCCCTTACTGGAAGAACCGCAAGGTGGTTGTTATTGTTATCTGAGTTTGACATCATTTATGTCACTCAGAAGTCCATCAAAGGACGGGTTATAGCTGAGCAGCTGGCTGATTCTCCTACAGAGGAGAATGCTTTCCTGAAAACTGAGTTTCCTGATGAAGAAATAATGGATATTGAAGAAGAAACTCCAAGTACCAAATGGTTGATGTATTTTGATGGAGCAGTCAATAACCAAGGTCGAGGAGTAGGCGCAGTGTTGATATCTCCAAAGAAAGAGTATATCCCTATATCCATTAAGTTGCAGTTTGAGTGCACGAACAACATGGCAGAATATGAAGCTTGTATAGCAGGACTTGAGGCAGCTTTAGCTCTTCAAATTCAAGACATAGATGTGTTTGGTGACTCAATGCTCATCATTTGTCAAATCAATGGGCAATGGAAAACTCGGGAGGATAAATTGATCCCTTATAACACATATTTGGAATCTCTGGTTAAAAAATTTAAGAATATCAATTTTACTCACTTGTCAAGAACCAGGAACCATTTTGCTGATGCTTTGG
Organism: Tasmannia lanceolata; assembly: GCF_043159265.1. Taxonomy (NCBI): domain Eukaryota; kingdom Viridiplantae; phylum Streptophyta; class Magnoliopsida; order Canellales; family Winteraceae; genus Tasmannia; species Tasmannia lanceolata. The sequence goes on along the minus strand of NW_027518688.1, from coordinate 8,991,056 downwards.
CAACTTTGGCTTCGATGCTAGACATCTCTGCAACTATGGAGGTTCAACCGTTAGCTGTCAGATTGCAGTGGGCTCCTGCGCATATGAATGCGATAGAAATATTGGCAAGATGTCCGGATGGGAAACCATGGTATACGGATATCAAGAACTTCATTTCTGGCAAGGGTCACCCTCCTGAAGCTTCAAGCAAAGAGAGGAAAACTCTTCAGAGGCTAGCTACTAACTTCATCATTTGTGGTGAAGAGCTGTATAGGCAATCTTTTGACGGAATCCAACTCTTATGTGTTGATGAGGACAAAGCTGCGGAGCTTATTGAGCAGACTCATGAGGGAGTTTGTGGACCGCATATGAATGGCAAGATGTTATCTAGAAAGATTTTAAGACTTGGATTTTATTGGCCCACAATGGAAGCAGACTGCTTTGCCTTTGTGAAGAAATGCCATAAGTGCCAAGTTTATGCGAATCTTATTCATGTTCCTCCGTTGGAGTTGCATTCTTTGACTTCGCCATGGCCATTTTCAGTATGGGGGATTGATATCATTGGAAAAGTTTATCCGAGGTCTTCAAGCGGGCATGAGTACATTCTGGTTGCGATTGACTATTTTACGAAATGGATTGAAACCGCTTTGTATGCTTCCATTACTTCGAACACAGTTGCAAAGTTTATCCACACCAACATTATTTGCAGATACGGAGTACCTCATGAGTTGATTTCAGATAATGGGTCGCAATTAAAGAAAGAGGTGTTACACCTGTATGAAGAATTCAAGATAAGACATCACAAGTCATCTTCTTACAGACCTCAAACAAATGGTGCTGTAGAGGCAGCGAACAAGAATATCCAAGTCATTATCAGTAAGATGACTGAGACTTATAAAGATTGGTCGAATAAACTCCCTTATGCCTTGTGGGCTTATCGGACATCGATCAGGTCTTCGACAGGTGTAACTCCGTATTCTTTAGTGTACGGAATGGAAGCAATCTTCCCTGTTGAGCTGAGAATCCCATCCTTAAGAGTGATGGTGGAAGCTGACTTACCAGAGTCTGAATGGGCAAAAGCCAGATACCATGAGCTACAGATGATAGACGAAAAGAGGTTGAGAGCCTTGTATCACATCCAAGGGTATCAAAGGAGAATCGAAAGAGCCTTTAACAAGAAGGTTAAGGTTCAAGATTTGAAGCCTGGAGATATTGTTTTAAAGTCCTACAGGGCACCGGTATTTGATCCTCGAGGGAAATTTAGGCCAAACTGGTCTGGTCCTTACATCATCGATGAGGTCCTGCCTGGAAAAGCCGTAAGACTCCTCGATGAAAGTGGAGAAAAATTAAATGAACCTACAAACCTGGATCAATTAAAGAAGTATTACGCTTAAGTACACCAGAAAGCCATCTTTGATCGATTTGAGCTTTGAGCCAACAATCTATATGTTTAAAACCATTTGCAAACCCTTTGGGCCAATAAAAAAATAATACTCAATTTCTTTGACAAACTCAAACCAGGGGCATCTTTTATGACTTGCGTTATAAAAGATATTGAACCTGAACTACGCTATGACCTGATCCCTTTTTAAGGGTACGTAGGTAGCCTGATTAATTTAGGTTCGGTCACATCTTTCGTAACATTTTAAAAACAACAAGTCTTGAAACCCCAAATGGGCGAACTACGCAAACCTGATTCCCATTTCTTCAGGGATACGTAGGCAGTCTGGAGGGTCCAGATTCGGTTTCAAATACATACAACCAAACCAAGGTTTATCCTGCTTGAACCTAAGCCTACCTTAAAGTCCTTTTGGTGTATTTTAGGCCCAGGTTTGTAGAGAAACAGAAAGAAAGAAAAATGATGGAGTCTTAGACCCGTTAGACTGGAAACCCGCAAGGGCAGTCTAGGCAAAACTTAGGGTCATTCACCCGCTAAGCTGAAAACCTGAAAGGGCGGCTTAGGCAAAAATCAGGTTGCTGAGCCTGCTGGATGGAAAATCTGCAAGGGCAGACAGTCCAGGCAAAATATAAGGCATACGGTCCGCCAAATCGAAAACCTAGAAAGGCGATTTGGTCATGGCAGTGACTTCATGCAGAGAGGACAGAGCTTCGAAGAGCCAGTTAGACTTTCATTTTCTTTGGCATCACTCTAATGTTTGAGTAAGCGCCAGCAAAGCTTCCTTTGGTACTCTTTGAGTTAAGGAAGTTGAAACCAAGCAATCTAAAGGGATAATAACCATGACGGAAATACCGAAAAAATGAATGAAACACCTTTAAGCACGGTAACCAAAAGAATCTAAGAGTGGTAGACTTTTACCATCTTAAAATATTTTATCAGGTTAAGAAGCAGATTTAGTCTCTCTTAGTGTTCACGTCATGTGTTTTGTCAAATCCTTGTTCGTCGCTTGTCAAAGTCTTTCTTTTGTCGAGTCAAGGTCAAGTTTTGAAGTCCTGTTTAGTCAATGTCCTCCCAAAGCTGGGGTGGCAAGTAAAAAAGGGGGAGAAAGAAGAGAATATGTGCCTCCTATGAGCAGTGGAAAGCAGAGCAAAGTTCAGAATGTGGCAAGCTCTTAAAGCCATTTGAAGTATCAGAGGCTAGCAGAGATGAAGAGAATTTCTGAGTAGAACCAGTTTCTTGTACTTGAGAAAAGCTTGGTAAACCCCTATGTTCTTGAGAAAAAACTTTGTAATCCCAAGAGTTCATTAATGAAGGCTTTCTGCTTATCCTTTTGATCCCTTTATTGTTGCTCTCCAATGAGTTTTGTCATGGAAGTAATCATACTAGGGGCATCTTTTATGACTTGCTTCATAAAAGATGTCAATCAAACAATAATATTTGAGATGACTATTCTCATCAAATAAAGAATAGATGAACTTGAATACACTCTTCTGGTTCAAGTTCTTCAATCAAATTGTTTTCTTTCTGAGTCAAGTTTTCAGAAAATCTTTACTCCCAGCGGAGTTTAGAATTCACTTCTGCAATTTTCAAATTCCCAGCAGATTTCTTTTCAATTATTTTTAAGGGTCAATACCCGAAAATTTCTTCCTCCTTGCTTGAGTTTTGTCTTCAGCAAAGATCATGCATTTTCAATCATTCTCAGGCAGGAATGATTTATTTATCTGGTGAAATCGATCAAAGTTGGTCATTTCTTCAATCATTTCAATGAATTTTCCTTTCATTTTGTTAATATTTTTGCCAATGGCTCCGTGATTTGGAGTTTGGCATTTTCTTTCATCATTTTGTAAATATTTTTGCCACAGGCTCCATGATTTGGAGTTTGGCATTTTCTTTTTTTCATTTTGTAAATTTCTGCCAAAGGATCCGTGTTTTGGAGTTTGGTATTTTCTTTCATCATGTTGTATATATTTTCGCCAATGGCTCCTTGATTTGGAGTTTGGTCTTTTTCTTTCACCATTGAAAGGTTTAAAAAATATTTTCGCCAATGGCTCCATGATTTAGAGATTGGTCTTTTTCTTTCACTATTTGAAAGGTTTTAAAATTTTTTTTTTTTTTTGCCAATGGCTCCATGATTTGGAGATTGGTATTTTCTTTCACCATTTGAAAGGTTTAAAAAATATTTTCGCCAATGGCTCTGTGATTTGGAGATTGGTCTTTTCTTTCACCATTTGAAAGGTTTTAAAAAAAAATGTCTTCGCCAATGGCTCCGTGATTTGGAGATTGGTATTTTCTTTCACCATTTGAAAGGTTTAAAAAATATTTTCGCCAATGGCTCCGTGATTTGGAGTTTGGTTCTTTTTCTTTCACCATCTGAGAAGGTTTCTCTCATCATTTGAAAAAGTTTTTAAAGGAAATTGTCAGTCGCTCCATGTGTTTGGAGACTGGTTATTTTTTCATTCATTTGAAAGTTTTTTTAAAAAAAGAAGGGAATTTTCGGTGAAACAGCTCCGCGAATTTGGAGTCCGGACGTTTCTCAATTCATTTGAAAAGAATTTCTTCTTAAGGGAATTGCCGGTGAAACAGCTCCGCATGTTTGGAGTCTGGGCTTTTCTTTACTCATGAAGAGTTTTTAGAAGTAAGAAACTACCAGTGAAATTGAGCTCCGAGTGTTTGGAGTCTGATCTTTTCTTCTTCGCCCGTGACATTTAGCAGTGAAATGCCAAATTTTGGCCTGTTTAATTGTCACTTCGCAATGTACCGCTACCTACTGAGATTGGGAGTCAGGTATATCTGCGTGGATTTATATGGAACCCTTTTCGCAGGACCATATCAATCTTAGATGACCCGCTACCTTGAAAGAGAGGAGTCAGGATTATCTGGATGGCTAAACAGATGGATTTTCAGCAATGGTCTGTGTAGTTATCGCCTTTTTGTTTTGAGGTAGTTTTGACGATTGACCAAGTAATATTTGGTCTGATCGTTAAGACTTGCTCATCCCTTTTAATGATATCTTTTTTGGCAATTGACCGAGCGATATTTGGTCTGATTGTCATGCAAAAATCCTTATTCATCGATACAAGTGTGTGTTGTAGTGTGATTCTATTCTTTGAGTGATTCGATTTGTGTTTTACCAGATTTTTTGATTTACAAGTAAAAAAAAGAGGGGAGAAATGTTTCGTGCATATTTGTTTTCAATAAAAGTTCTTGTTAAATGTTGGGGATTACATAGTTAAGGTATTAGAGAGAGGCTATCTCATTTTAGATGCAATGGTTGTCATGTTAAGAGTCAGTAAGAGGCTATCTCCCAAATGTTTGCAAATTTTGAGTCTTATTACAAAGTCATTTGCTATTTCATCTTTGTGAATACCATTTTAGAACCCAAAGACCCAAAAATCTGTTTTACCTTGTTTTCGGGTCGGCCAAAATGTGTTGTCTGTTCAGCTTTAGCATTTGCGCGATAAACACGCTCTGCTAAAGAGGGGCATCTGTAGACACCCCATTTTGACCGAACCCTAATAACATTGGTTGATTAGAAACTCTAATGAAGAAATGTTCTAGAGTCTCAAATGGTGCCTCAAGGTAGGTTAGGATCCCATTTAAGTCCCTCTAAAATTTCAGAAAAATCCATCGTGATTTGCCTAACGAATAAGCGAAGTAGGTAGCTTAGTGTAAAATAGTGTAGCAGAAGGGGGGTAGTTTATCCAGTCTGAGGGCTGTCTTGTCTGAGTAATTTCTTGTATAAATAGCAGCAAGAGGGTGTCTCTGGACACTTAAGGGGCGTGATTTTATCCTAAATTTTACTAAACGAATTGCTTGAGACCGCCCTTTATTCTTCAAAGCACGAGCCAATGCACATGAGGGGGGTTGTCCAGTCAATTAAAGGGGCACGAATTTATTCCACCTAATATTGGCAAGAATCAGTTAAAATACACACCTGGGGGTTGGTCCTGGCAACTTATGGGGTTAGAAAATTTAGCAAAATATCTATAAATAGGGGATTTAGCTTCATTTGCAAGCTGATCAAGTGTGTTAAGAAAACCCTAGCAGAGCTTAATTCACCGAAACCCTAAATATCTTTGATTCTTCTCCGATCATCATTTTCTGATAGAGTCTGCCGGATTCCGGCTAAATTTCATCGATTGCCAGTTTTAATCTTCCATTTGTAATAACCTTTGCTGTGATTTTCATTTCTCCAAGCTTACAAACTCTAGATCTACCTTGCGTAAACCCTAACTTGAGCCAAAATTAAAGATCTACTCTATTTTTGTAGACTAAACCTTAGATCAGACCTTATAGTCATAGATTTCTATTAGATTTGATTGTTCTATTAGAGTTGATTGTTCTATTTTTCCTCTGTAAAATCTCGGATTCGATCAAAATAAAAGAAGTTCAGATCTATAATTCGAAGAAGGAGAGGAAGGAGCCTATCCAAGAAATTTGATCTACACAGTAGAAAATAGTTCTTGATCATCTTTGTTGCTTTGCTGGAAATTTCAAGTAATCCTTTCAATATATATATATATATATATATATATATATATGTATATATTCTTTTATTATTGTCAGTTCTTAAAATTTTTTGTTATTCATTGAGAATGAGGATTTCATTTTTAATGAGGTTTTGGATCTCAATAGTTATTTTTTTTTTGTGTTGTTTTATTGTGTTAATTCTTTCAAACTTGCTTTATCTTTGTAAATGGAAAATATTCCAGTTTTTATTTACGCCATTTCAAATCATCTTGATGAGAAGATTAAAAATATTTGTAGAATCTTACTTAGAGTAATTTTCTGAAGTGAACATGATTTAATTATTCAGAAAAGTGATTTGTAATTATCTTATTGGTTTCAATGTGTTGTCTTACAAAGATATGATCATTTGATTGTAATTTTATGGAGGTTAATGTGATTGTGATCCTCAAAATAAGTATATATATATCTTGTTCTCTGTTTTTCTATAAAAGTATATGTAATGTGCGTATAGTTAGAGTTGACAAGTTTTGTGTTTATTTCTTAAAAAAAAAAAAAAATAACTGATATGGATACATGTTCATCGCCTGTGTAAAATTTATAAGTATCTGAAATTGTGTTGATATGTTTGATAGTGTTAAATTCTGCAAACTGATTAATGCTCATTTTTACTATATATATATATATATATATAATAAAGTAAATAGTATATTGTTGCTTCTAGAAAGTCAATTTGATTGTAAAGTACATGCAAGGTCATTAATTAATGATATGAGATTATTGAGTTATTTTTATCTTGAATTTTTTGTGGCTGTGTAAAAATAAATAAATGACTGTTAGACTGCATGTAGTATTCGAAGTAAGACAATATATATATATATATATATATATATATATATATATATATATATATATATATATATATTTACATGTGCTGATATTTGTATTGTCTGTTGATAGTATTATGTTCAATTTACTCTATTAAATTTTGGGATGGATGGATAGAATGATATTGATAGAAGGAAAATATAACTAAATGAGTGTCTTATAGAGTGAATAGTAGGCAGTGGTTGAGAATTAGCCGAAAGCTGAACTAAAACTTTTTAGGGTAGTCAAAAATCTTCTTGAACAGCATTTGTAGTCATTCTCGTTTAGCTTGGACTAACAGAAGTTTCAGCATTGTGTATGTGATATGTGATGTTTATAAAGGTAAAGATGTCATATTGTTGGTAGAAGATCAGCATGCTAATTTTGTGTGAGTAATAGCTTAAGGTATACCTTTTCTTTTGTCCTAACGATACTTTTTTCAAGGAATGGTCATGTACGATTTCTTTTAGATCATTTTTAGCTTGTCTGATACATTACCTGGATTTTGGTCAAACAATAGTTCAGTTATTACAGAAATCAAAGTATGTCTATTTATAGAAATGAGATTAGCCAGCTAGGTTTTCACTCGGCTTTTGTTGAAAATGTCTTTCGCAAAATCATGGTTGATGTTTTGTTGATTTTTCATTACCCATTTTATTAGACTCTATGGCCTTTATGTCACATGGTCTGAAATTAGGAGGTCTGTACGGCTTGTATGTAGCAGTTTTGAAGGGAGTTTTGGGGGATTTTGATTGAAAGTTAGAAAGGGAAACTGGCACCTAAAATGGGAAGACTGATCATGGTTCCTGGTTATAATTTAGGGGCTGATTAGAATTCGTTGAGGGGTTTTTGCTGATAAGTTTTGGGCTAATGTAATGGAATAGAAAATAGTGAAGTTAGGACTGATGTGTATGAGGATTTTTGACTGGTTAACTAAAAAGGGTAAAAATTAGAGTATCAAAGGTGTTTAGATCATAGTGTCTTAGTATTGATGGTGACTATCTTATGCTATCTGACATGCTGGTAGGAAAATGAAATTGTGCATAATAGTTGTAAAAGAGAATGATAGGTCTTATCAATATTGTCATTTATATTATTACTCAAACAGGTATGAGACCCCTGTTTTTGTCCCTGTTTTGAATAGTAGTCTTCATTTTTATTACTTGAACATGGTAATGCTCAAAACAGCCCCTGTTTTATGCACAATTCAGCCCATGTTTTATGCACATTTCAAGGCACAATTGAGCTCAGTTTTGCACAAAACAGCCCCTGTTTTTATGTACATGTCAATGCACAATTTAGCTTCAGTTTTGCACAAAACAGCCCCTGTTTTATGCACAACTCAAGCCCAGTTTTTGCACAATCCAGCACCCACCCAAGACTAGTAAGTGCTAAACCTGGTCTATCATTCTTGCTGTGTATTATATTTTAGCTGGACAAAGAATGCTTGAATTTGGGTTGTTCTTTTTATCCTATTTTCCAGTTTATAGAGTTTCTTTAAAAAAAAAAAACTAAGGACTTCGATTCTTGTATTTGGCCCCGCATTATTTTCAATATCTAACACTCACATGTTAGTAAAAACTTTATTTTTTTACGCTGTGTCATTGAATCCTGAATATGTGCATTCCAACAGCAGACATGTGTTTTATATATTCGCATAAATTTCTTGATTTAAATGCCTTCAATTGTTGAATGTTCATATTGCATTGAGATTTTTTGTATACTGATTCAAGGCTTTATTCTTTGAACCGATGAGGCAATAGTTCATGGCCACTGTTATATGAACAGAACCCCTGTTGGCGTTTAATTTATGAGAAGGTGGTTTGTTGAGTGGTCGACTATATTGAATATAGGCAGATAATGTTAGAATTGTATGAATATGGGATTTTGATCGTAGGGTTTTGTCAATATTTTTTTCTCTGGCTTGGTAAAGAACGCTTAGACATCCATGAGTCTAAATCATTTTCTTTGAACTTATTTGATCTTGTTGTGAATTTTGATATCTTTATCTAATAGAAGATTGAAATGAAGCCTTGGCTTTAATTCTGTAGTATATTTGGATTTGTGTCTCTTATGTGTCTTTGAAGAGAAGATGAGCATAGAACTACCATTCAAATTTTAACTCCAATGAATGCTCAAGTAGTTTAGGAATATGGAAATATGACCTAGAAATCATCTGTCATGATGTCAATGAGTTCCATTTGCTTGAGTACTTGTAATAATAATTGTGAATGTCTCTTTTGCATATTTGAGAAATGACCTTCAAAGACTATCCTTATGTCATCATGTACGCGGGTTCGGATCCTAACTTTTCTTGATATTTGTATATTTTATCTGGACTTGCACTTTGAATAGAATGCAATAGGGTATAAACTCTTTTCTTAAGTGGAATGCATCCCTACTGAAATTTCTTTCTGTCTTGGTAATTTTTATTAGAATAGTTGGCTACATATTTTGATTTTTTTTTCTCCTAACAAAGATGGTGATTATTTTAAGAAATAATGTAGTGTATCCTCCCTTTCAAGGATATTGGTTGTTATTTTTTTTTTATTAAAACTTATGATTGGAATTCGTTTTGATTTATGTTTGGAGTATGTACTTGAAGAGCATGATGATAGGGTTGAAGTCCAACTTTTGAAATCAATGGATGTAGATCTTTGGGCCTTCTTATGATGGTTTCAAAGAAATTAAGGGCGATGAAGGAGTCATCCCAAGCCTATCATTAGGGGACTAGCTTAGTTCATATAGTGTTTCCCTCTATTTTCTTTTCTTTTAGAAAATGCTTTAATCTTTTAGACAATCTCTCTATCATAGTATAGAACTCGCTCAGTCTCATTATCTTGCTTGCTTTCTTCTTTTAGAGAAAGGTTGTCTCATTTGTTTTAAAGGTGTCACCTCGTTTAGACATATTTTATCTGATTGGCGTTCTACTTGTTTGTGATCATACTAGTTTACTTGTTTGTGACCACGCTGGTGTACCTGTTTGTGACCACGCTGGTGTACCTGTTTGTGAATCACCCTTGTGTACTTGTTTAGTGTCTTTATCTCGGAATATATTCCGAACTACGTTGGCTTGATCCCTTTCCATAGGGTACGTAGTACAGCTGGAGATCCACATCTCAGGTCCAGCCAAATCTTTTAAAACTAAACATTTAAAAAAAAATATAAAATTCTTCAAAATATTTTCGAAAAGATCTTCCCCTAGAGTTAGGAGTATGTCCTAGCTGTTTAGGGTGTTTTAGAGTTAGGAGGCTGTCTTGATTGGTATTGATATGGTGTGTCCTGTCGTGTGAGTGTCCCTAGAGTTAGGAGGCCTCGAGTTGATCGGTTGGATATTTAGTCGAACCGATTAGGAAGCATATAGTCAGCCCATGGTTTTCATTAGGTTGCATAGCCTGGATAGACATAGGATATATGGCCCACCTGCATTAGCTTAAGACTAACCAATTTGCATTAGTTAGGGCATATAGAGAGTCCTGAAAATTACAATTCACCTAAACCTAAGCAATCGTGCAAAAAGCTTTAAAAATCAGTCGAGTCTAGTGAATCGAGTCTAGGATAGTGGTTCTTGATGGTTAGACATCGTAGTTAGAATAGGTCATCGAACTACGTTGACTCCGATTCTTCCCGAGGCCGGGATACGTAGAGCAGCTGGGATGGACGGCCATCTTGATCCGAGTCAAGTCCTGCATTAGAGTTTTAGGATTCATCTTGTCCAGTCATATATAGAGTTGATTTGTGTTGTATGTTTTGCTGTGTTTTCTTACTTTCATGTACAGATCCTATACTTTTAGCTGTAGCGTGCATGTGTTTGTCCACCGAAACTTAGACACTCATTAGGAATGTCACTCATAATCTAGATATTTTAGGTGACACACTTCTTTCATTTATCTTTTGTATGCTTATTATTTCTATTTCTCAGGAAATGCATGCTTAGGTAGACGACTCCTGAGGATTGTTCTCATTTCATATGATTTTACCTAAAATTCTTTGGATCTAATAATAAATGGCATAAGAGACCAAGTGCTTGCACTCGGACGAATTGGAGGCGCTCTTCGGACCTTCTCCATTCGTAATCAAACACGAACCTATTCATTTCTGATTATCCATGGTATACAGAGCTTATTTTTTAGGATCCATGGCCGTATACCATGGATGACGACTCTGAGTTTTATTTTGTTTTGTTTCGAGAGTTCCTTGGTAGAGCTCTCCCTCATGCGTGGATGATCCAAAGAGGCCGCTGGGGGCTCGTCCCCCACATCTCTCTCGGATCGGGGTTCACAACTTCCTAGAAGCCTTCTTGCTCTCTCTTGTGATATTGTGGTGCAACTCTTTCTCTCATCTCCCTCTACTTATTGAGTTTTGATACCTAGCAATACACCACCATCCCTAGCAGCCCTCTGTCTTTCGCCATGCAAACCAAATGGTGAGCCCTCTCTTTGATCCACATCGTATGATTTGCAGCCCTTTCGTTGATCCATCTCACGAATTTTTGCAGCCCTCTCTTTCTCTCTCTCACAAATACAACCCTCTTGTTACTTTGTGTTAGCCCAAGGGTTCCCATGGGTTCAACTAATCACCTTTACCTTCTTGTTTTGAGGCTAGCAAACCCAAATTGATTAGTCTTTACAGACTAATGTGTTGTCTTTAAGTGTTGTGCCTGAGACAGGAACTTGACATGTCATATCGCCATTACACAACTCAACACAACACATGGCTTGCAGATCAACATGTACAATGGACCAAAGAGCTTGTACACACAGGTAAGAGATCATCTTTGGAAGATGTCCAAGCATAGAGCATAAGTTGAGGATTCCAAAAGCATGCCTAGCATATGCCAAGAGGAGCTTCAAGTTGAACAAAGTGTTGGTGACCTTCTCATGCCTCAAAAGTGAAGATTCATTCAGGAAGAGAAGTCACATGTACCAAAGCATTCTCTAGTCTTCACTTACAAGCCAAAAGACCAAGGAAGACCTTTGAAGCCAATACGATCAAGGTGCTAAGTAGTTTTACATTTCTAGATTGTATTGGAGATTTTTTTCATGTGGTTTTACATTTCAAAGTGTTTTTTAAACATCCATCAAAACCAAACTTGAAACCTATTTGTATTTTATGAAAAACCATTTTCAAAGGTCATAAACATTAGTAAAACAAAAGTCCATAGCCCAAGGAACCAAAGCCCAAGTGCTAACCAAGGTTTACAAATAAAAAAGAATGAAATTAGCACTTGAATTGTGAAAACAACACTTTAAAACTGATTTAAATGGGTCAAAATATTTTCAAATATTTTTGAAGATATTTTTAACAGATAGCTCTTATTTGTCTAATATCTGTAGAGTATAACTACTTTAAAATTCGAAGAGAAATGAAGGAGATATGATTTTTACAAACCGGGCTAAAAAGTATGCACTGTGCTGAAACAGCAGACCAGTGGCGGGCTACCGCAGAGCCCCGGTCGACCGGGGCAGTAAAAATTCTATTTTTTTAAATTTCAGATGACCCTCGGAGGTCGATCGCCCTACCCCGGTCGACCGCCACAGCGCGAGAAACTAGCCTTTGGGGCATAATGGGTAGTTGCTTTTTTGACCTGTTTTTGGTCTTTTCTTGCCCAAACTACCCCCAAACGGTCATGAATCATTGTGGGCTATAAATATGTTATTCTATCATGGATTAAAAGACTTTTGGGCTTATTAAAAACCTCATTTGAGCTTAAACCGTCAAATCCATTAGTTTTCTTCAAGAGCTTTGAACTTGCATTTTCCATACTTGAAGAAGATCTCCATAGGGCTTTTATTTGCTTAATCTTTTGGAGAGTTTTATGAGCTATTATCTTTGTATCAAGCCTATTAAGAGGTTAAGATACTTTTTCCTTTTCTTTGTTCTTCATGGTATTGAGGGTCTCTAATTCGGCTCGGTAAGAAAGGTGAATCAACATTGTGGAAAGGGGTTTTCGCTTCGCCCTGGAAAGGAGAAGCTTGATTGTAAGATGGTCTCTGATTCGGCCCGTTAAGAAAAGAGAATCTGTAGCTAGAGGGTTTGTCCCCTCGGAGGTGGAGAAGACGTTTGTAATGCTTGGAGATTCGGCGTGTAGAATCTCAACATTAGTGGAGTACCCAAGGAGCCAAACTTGGAAGAGTTGAGCAGGTCTTGTTGATAGACCGAACCACTATAAATCTTGGTGTCTCTTCTTCTCTTGGTTGCCCCCTTCTTGCATGTGGTGATTGATAATCTCTAGCTTTACTTGTGTTTATGTTTAATTGAACAAGGGCTAGATATAAATAGCTTAAAATTGATATTATATCATTCTTCATTTTCAACCAAGCTTATTTGAACAAGTGTTAGAATAATCTAGGATTAATCTCACACACCATTGTATTTAAGTCAAGAATTTTAAATTGACCAATTCACCCCCCTCTTGGGTTGCCACACTTGTATTTCATTTGGTATCAGTGCCTAGGCTCTTAAAAAAGTTTTTAATTTAAAAATCTACAAGAGAAATGATCATTGGCAACCTAATGGCCTCTAAGCTTCCTAGCTTTGATGGAACCGACTTTGGATCTTGATCGATCCAAATGAGGTCTTATCTAATGGGTCTAGATAAAGACTTAATAAAAATAATTGAAAATGGTTTCACCTTATGCAAATCTAAAAGAATTAATGAATATGACAAAAATATTTTGCTCTAAACTCTAAAGCTATGAATGCGTTATGTTGTGCTTTACCTTCCTATTTATTTGATAGAATCTCATATTGTAAGAATATAAAAGAAATTTGGGACTTACTTGAAGACAATTTTAAAGATACATGTCTTATGGCTTTTGAAGTTAATGGTAATGGTGAAAATATGTTTGAATCTCAAAATGTAAATGAACTACTAGAGTTATGTGAAAAATTGAAAAAAAATATTAATCTTGAAGTTTCTAAAAATGAAAAACTCAAACACTCCCTTGTCTCTATCTCCAATGAATTCTTAGAATCGAAAAAAGACTATCAAGATTTATTAGATAAAGAAAAAGAGTTAATTGAAGACAATAAAAAATTGGAGAAGGAAATAGATGAATTGAAATTAAAAGAAGAAGAACTAAAGCTAAACTCATCTCATGAGCTAAATGTTCTAAAAGAAGAAATTAATGAGATAAAGCTTACAAATGAAGAACTATTTTTGAAAAAACATACGCTACAAGAAGACAAAACTAAACATGTTTGTGAACACTCTTGTACTGCTCCTCATCTACCGATTCATTCTCATCTTGTGATTATTGTGGTAGATTTGGACATTACAAATCTAGATGTAAATTTAGATTTGTAAAAGGTTCCAAGTTTGTATGGATTAAAAAGAATTCATTATATGAAACAAACTTAAGTGGGCCCAAGATGGTTTGGGTTCCAAAACCCCCTACTTGAAGCATCTCCTATGCTTAGTAGATTTAGGGGTTGTACTTAAATTGTAATATCAATTGAATATTAAGATATGAGATGCATGTGCACATTCTTGATTATTTTCTTGTATCCATATTCTGCTCAAAAGTTAGATCTTGTGTGAGCATGCTAGATGCTATATTCCTAAGAGAGATTGATTATCCTTGCATCTAGTTATTTGTGTCTCAATTGTTATATCTATTGGAAAAGGTTTCCTAGATGTCCCATATTGGCATCTAGTTTATATTTGTGCTTCAATGTGTAGATTGTTTCAAAATTTGTTCTCTAGATACCTTGTACATTATTTTGAATATAAAATCTTGTATCTAGTTTGTTTGTGCCTAAAGATCCTATCTTTTTGAAAATGTACTACAGATACAAACATAGTTACATTGCTCGATCCTTTATGTATCTATAATGTTGTGATCATACCTTCTATGACATGAATCATTTTGGTTAATCATATAAACCATGTCATAGTATAGAGTGAATCATAACCCCTTGTAATAGTATGATCATATTCCTTGATCTAAGTGTGTGACTTCACTAGAAACTTACCCATACACTTAGTGCTTATGTCCAAATTCACATGAATACAATAGTTTCTCAATAACTCATGTGGACCATAAGTTTAACTTAGGTCAAGTTAAATTCACAAGTGATATCATTGTAAGTTGAACCTAAAATAGCTCATGTTTGACACTTGCTAGATCCTATAGAACCGTCCTAGCAAGTGCATTTAAACACTTTTAGGGTGTGTGTATGGTTTTCAAGGATTAAAATGTTAAGTATGAAAATCAGTTGAAAATCTTTTGAAAGTGCATTTAAACATAAAATCAAGAGGATTCCAAATACATTATAAAAATAAGAACCTTGAGTCTTCTTGGAATGTCTTGACTCCTTTGCACTTTCTTGGACTTCTTTAGCTTGAGGTGAACATCTTCAACTTGTCTTGCTTTTGTGGCATATCCTCCAATCTTCAATGCATGTTGAGGTACATGAGGTGTCAGAATGACATGTTCAACTCTAAGCTCCTTCTTGACACTTGCTGAGGAACTTGTGGGATCTTCATGTTGAGCTCCTTGACTTGATCATCTCCACATGGTGATAACTCCAATGTAGGTGTAAGCTCTTTATTCCTTGCTTTCTTGATCCACAAGTTACGTGTTGAGTTGAGTTGTGTAATAGCGATTATGACATGAAATTTCTGTATATAACATAGTACCTCAAGGCAACACATTAGTCCATAAAAGCTAATCAATTTAGTTTCCTAGCATCAAAACAAGAAGGTAAGGTGAATGATTAACCCATGGGAACCCTTGGGCTTACAGAACCCTTAGTCATTAGGCTAGTCCAACCTTAGTTATAGGTCGCTTGCGAACTCTCAAATCCCTCAGGTCAAGCCTAGTTGCACCTAGAATGTTAGGTCCCTTGCATTAGTTATATGTAGAGATCCTAGATGGAATAGTCAATCACTAGTCCCAATCCTAGACCTATAAGTTAGGCATTTAAGCATAAAGTTTAGGAGCCTTAGGACGTTGAACTACGAGCAAAGCGACTTGATCCCCAGCGGTTGGGGAACGTAGGCAGCTTGGGTGGCCTCCAAGTTCAGATACACGCTTTTCCTTTTCTTGTTTGTCTTTTCTTGTGTATATGATTTTATTCCTTGCTCTGTTGTATATATTATCTCTTTGCTCATGTGGTCAATTTCTCTTTGTTTGCTTCTTTGCATATATTGTTTCATGGTTTGCATGTTTATTTCTTGCCTTCCTTATACACAAACTAAATAAAATGCTAGGTGTCACATCCAAATTAGATTACACAGGTTGCATGTCATGTAGATTGCATCATATAGAATCTAATAAATCTAGTCATCTAAGTAAGTTACTTAGGATCCCCATTGGAATTAGATATTTAGGTTGCACGTCCCGTAGTTCGCATATCTCACATAATTTAACAAGCATTTTTGAACTAATTTAAGTGAATTATCCTTTAAAATTGAAGACCAGTTTACCTGGCGAGAATGGTGCCTCACACCTTCCATTCTCGTAACAGACTATTTTGTAGGGTTACTTATGGGTCCTAGGTCCCTTACCTAGGTGGCGACTCTGGTCTTTCCTTTTGTGTGAAATTCGGATTGCTTTTGTAGTCCCAAGTTCACAGAAAAGGAAACATTTAGCAAAAATTAATAAAACAGTAGAGGACAATTCATCTCCAAGCCGCCCTCGTGGGTCGTGAAGGGATCTCCTCTTGGATCGGGTCCCACAATGGCAGATTTTATGAACTATTAGAAAATGTTTGCAAGGAAAAATATGTTTTCTTGTGTGACATCTATTTAAAATGTTCAGACTATTAGTGTATATGCCTTAAAAGCCAGTGGTTTGATATATTGAATTGATTAAATTCATTAGTTAAGTATCATTTCATGACATTTACTGGATACGATAATGGTGTGTGATGGGCTTGTTACTTTTGAGACTCGTTTATTGTTTGGTAGCATCGTAGAAATATCATGCCCATGGATTCCCAATTCCCAAGGGGCAGGGAGATATGATATTTTAGCTCTTTGGAGACCTAAAAGTTCCTGGTTGGGGTTTAGTTCCATACACAAATTGGGTAGCCTATCTTTCCCACGGGCATAGTTGACCCTAATTGGGCATAATGGGTGTGGCAAAAGGTTTGCGCACTGAACAGATCATTACAGAAAAGCTCGTGGACATGAAAATAGATAAGGCTATTCTCCTACATAGGACTCTTTATATGTCCTTAGACTTGAGGGGTTATATTGGTCTGTGGGCCCACCACATGGATTTAGGCTTTCCGGCTGTGGTTTTGTCTCTGGATCTCTTTAGGATAGTTCTGAGTTATACGTTAACCCACGAGTTTTATAAGGATGCCCAACATGAAATCCTCCTCCTCTGATTAAAGAAGAAAGTCATTTACAGTTTAAATCTTAGCATATGCCTCTAAACTAAGTCTAGCCAAGCGATTTGCTAAATTGTTGATCAAAATATTTTCAAAAATAATTATATGGTTTTTAAAGGAATTTTAAACTGCATTTGCATGCTCAGGCTAACAGCTTGGAAGGTATACCTTGGGTGGGCATAGAGTAGTTAGTGTCCACCCCCGTAGGATTGAGCCCAGTAAAAGAAGATTGGAGGTAGGATGTACACATAAGATGTAATTGGGGGTAATTGGATGATCTGACTGTCATCTTACGAGTAATGTCATATGTGGGGACCACTAGCCTCTAAATGTGAGTGCCATATGAGTGCAGAGCAAGGTCACAATTCCGAGATGTACAAGAAAGTGGCCAATACTCGTCGTCGAACAAAAATCTTCAATGAAGGTGATTTGTTTGAGTTTATTTGAAGAAGGAACAATAGCCCTCTAATTTTTATAACAAGCTCAATGAGAAGAAGATTGGTCCATCTTGAATTCTCAAGAAGATCAATAATAATACGTACAAGATTGAGCTCCATCTAAATATCAATACTCACCCAACTTTCAATGTCCAAGAGTTGAGTACATATCAATAATCATGGGGAGTTTGATGAGAACTCATGGGTAAATTCTTTCTCACATGGCCGCTATGTCATGCCTAGGTGGCTTGGGTGGAATACCCAAGCTTGTTTTGTAATGAATCATTGAACGACTTTTTTTTTATAACTATCTCATTTATTAGTCATAGTAAGTTGTATTTCATTAACTAATTGATAATATTATAATTGAGCATTAACAGACTAGGGAGTTTTCCAGGAAAATTTCTTTTAGTTCACTCTATCCTTATATTTCAACTCTAAATAAGAAATATGAAGCCTTCAAATGAGCCACTTCAATAAACTCTATTATAATATTATCACTATCTTTAGCAGCTCTTGCATAAGCCAATTTACAAAGAAAAAACATGCAGAAATTTAGCAATTGTTAAGACATGGTGGCGCAAAATTTAGGGATGTAAAACATTGATTTGCATGCTTCTACACTTATATAGCTCATCTCAACATTTATTCTACTTTTTATTCAATTCAGGTCCATAGCTAAGCCTTCACTATTTAATCAAAACTTGGAAACGATTATATACAAGCAAATGAGAACTAAAGCCAAAATGTAAAATCTCATTTTTTCACTCTAATTTCTTCTTGATGAAATGAACCAAGAGGTAAACTCAAATTTGAAACATATGCAGATTATGGCATGATAAAGCTCATAATATCAAAACAGATTTCCGAAATATTACTCTCGGACAAAATAAAAAAATGAAACAAATCATAATTAAATTCACACAAGTTAGTTATTATACTGTGATCGTAGGATCGAAATTTCTGAAATTATTAAATATTATTCCAACAATAACCAGAACTAAAGACCTGAATTCAGAAAAATAGATTTTTATCATGTAATTCTAAAATCATAACCATTAAAAAAATAAGATTAAAAACTTATATATACCAATCAACCTTTGTGTAGTAAAAAAATGAGATGAAAATTAAAATTTAGCAAGACAAATTTTCTCATAACTTGATTCAAGAGCAAAAACTAAGAAAAATAAAATCTAAGTATCTCTCGAATAATACATCATGAAACAAAACTAAAATCAAAGTGCAGAAAAACTCATTACCACAACATAACTTCCAGAGAGAATCATTGAGAAACAGAGCTATGAAGCATGTATTAAATCAACACAATACTATTAAAAATAACTTGTTGAAAATAAAAGTCATTTGAAACTCAAAGGAATACTAATAACGAGCATGAACAATACCTTTCACCAACGTATATGATCAGATCTGATAATGCTCTTCCTTGCAAACCATGAAAACATCAAGATTCGCTTCCTTTAAATGATATTTCTGGGAGCTCAGATCAACTGGAATAGAGCCTTTTCTCACACATCTGATTAGGTTAATATCTAGGTTGAAATGAGTTAGATCTGAACTACGACCTTTGGATCTTAATGAATCAATGCTTAAACAGTGACCGAAGATTGGCCGGAATGTGACCGGATTCTGGCAAAAACTTGTCGGAGAAGATGAAGAATCGGAGTGAGGGTTTTAATGGGAAAAGAAAAGATTAACAAGAAGATGAAGAAAACAGAGTAATAAGCTGAGATCTGTTTGAGATTGAGAGAGGAAATCAATCGGAATATGACCGGAATCTGGCTGTAGATGGTCGGATTTCGATCGAAAGCGGAGAGTTGGAGAGTTAGGGTTCCTAATTTTGGGGATTTTCTCTTTCTCTTTGCGATTAGGGAAAACGAAACCCCAGATTTTTTTTATCAAATCTTAAATGTGCTATTTATAGACAAAAAATGGGAATTGATATTCACACTATAACTTAATGATGCGCACGAAAAAATGATAAGCACGCGAAATTACGTGTCCCATTTGACCTCGAGTCAATCTTCTCCAGGATAATTCACCCCCCTTCTGCATTTGCACTGCATACATTGCTCGGCTCGTTCGCTAAGCAAACGTACTCGGATTCCGACAAAATTTTACGGAGACCTAAATAGGACCCTAACCTACCGTAGGGTGAAATTTGAGGTTCTAATTCAATGATTTTATAGAATTTTATTCAGACAAGGCCAGCTGGGGTTCGGTCAAAATGGGGTGTCTACACCTGTTCCTTGTTAACCTCACGAGGGTCAAGACCTGAAAAATATTATATAACCACAGTCAGCTGAAAAGCTCAGTACATAATAAAGCACTACTCTAAGTACGGTCTAAGCATAATAGGGTTCAATAGGGTCAGATAACAAAGTCAAAACTGAGCACTGAATTCTTAACTGAACAGTGAGTACAAAGTAGATATAGTGCATGTCAAATATGGTTCTGAATTAAAGGTGCAATGAAGTAATTCAATGTCTAAATTCGGATCAAAGTCAAAGGTTTTCAGAATTCAAATACACTTCGGAGTCATCGGCATGGTCCAAAAGACATGTTATTGCTTATACACTGACAATCCACGGTGCTGGACTAGTTCATCATAGTTCAGATACAAGTCGCAGGGCCAGCGTTTTATCCCACTGACGGGCCAGAAGTTCCAGTACACTAACCCCACGGTGGGTCTAGAGTTGCCAATTGTTTTACCCCCATATGGCAGGGTCCATAAATAATCCAAGCCTCTATAGAAGTGTTCAGAAGGTGTCCAGGGTTCATATTCAAATAAATCTAAGTAGTCAAAATTCAAACTGATAGTTTGAAAGGTTCAGAGTTCAGAGCAGTTATTTCAAAGGTCCAAAGTTCATAACAGTGATTCATAACAGTATTTCTGAGGTGCAAAAGTAACAATGGTAAAACACAATGGCATGTTAGACTCGAAGTTAATTCGAAAGTTTAAAGTATCAATACAGGTTTCCAAAGTCAATACTGATTCAAAGTGACAAGGTTTATAAATACCCAAAGTAGTATGTTATTACGTACCTCGAAGATGTTCGATTCCTTTCCTAATTCTGATTATGATTCAATATCGTGATCTGAACAGAACATAGGTAACAAATATAGGCCCACAAAGGTAACCCAAAAGCCAAAGAGTCAAAATTCAAAACTGAAAATGGATTCCCAAATTCAGGCGCTCCTACTAGTCGACTGCCCATTAACCACTGTTTTAGTCTTAAAACACAGTTCTGGTGCGCCAGTCGACTGCACTCTATTACTGTTTTAACGAAAAACATAGTTTTGGGCGAGCCAGTCGACTGGTCCGACCAGTCGGCTGCTCTTCAAAAACCTGCTTTTCTTGGGTTTTACCCGATTTTCTCAAAACTTAAACACATCATATATTCTTCGTTCGGACTCCAATTGCGCGAGGTTGGATCCGACAGATTCGTATCGATGAAAGGAATCCACCAAACCAGATTTCACGCTCCGAATTCAAACGTACGATTTAAGAAAAATCGCTAAAGATTCTTATTTGAATCTCCAAAACACAAATTTTTGAATTCAGATTCTTACTAATCGACTTTTAGTTCGTTGGAATCGTAAAATAATATTAGGTCCAAGAACTCAAGATCAATCCAAAGATTTCTTATTCTAATCCAATTAACCGCAATTCTTCTTTCTTTATACTTATCAAACCCTTGTTTTAGGGTTTCTAATAATCCAAATCTTTCATAGTTCATAATTCTTACATTGATTTGCGGCTTCGACTTCGAAATTGCGATATCCTTGGTCTTCTTCTTCCCTTTCTCTGATTTCTGTCTCTAGGGTTGAACAAAATGTTTAGGGTTTGTTTAAGCCACAAAGCGATGAATTTATAGGCTTTCTTAGGAAGCTCTAATCGGAGTCATTTAACAAACGGATAAAAAGGCCCCTCCTTTAGAAGGGAGAACGAAAATTTATAGGGGGTATTTTTAGGTATTTACAACAACTGCATTCCTGCATGTTTCTTTTTGTTTCGTCTTCTATGTTCTTGAATCCAAATTACGTTTAGAGAGAGACTTGGCCATTTGAGCCACAGGCTCTAAACAATAATTTTCTTCCATAGCAAAGAGTTTCACGTGGAGAAATTCAATTGTCAGATCACTGGGAAATGATTTACACTTGCGAGTGCTGTTACTACGTGTCAGGAACCAATTTGAGCTACTCTTTAGAAAAGTTAACCATTGCACCTATGTTACCTAATCATATGAATTACTAAACCACTTGCCTTGAGGAAAGGGAAATGATACGAGCACAACCATATTTTGATAGCCATTTCCTTTTTTAGTATTTAAAGTGCTGTCCAAGGTTATTACATTTCCTAAAAAGCTCTCACAAGCCAATTAAAGAAGAAAACACAGCTGCTTTTGTGCAAATATCAAAATATGGTTGTGCGCATGACATTTCCAGTGCTGTCCAAGGAAATTAGGGTGTTTATTGTATATACGAATACCATAACCTTTACTCTGTATGTGTCTACGTGTGTGAGAGAGAGCATCTCTTTAGATTCTTTTAGAGAGAGAGAGAGCGCATCTCTTTACATTCTTTAACTTATCTAACATGAAAAGCTCACCAGAACTGGGTCTGTATTTGCGTGACATTATAAGAATCATTGCTCCTCTAAAAAGGGTTATCGTAGGTCAACCTTGATGCTCATTGCTCCCATGCTTCCCGTCCCACACTTATCTTTTTCTCTAGTTTTCAAAGCTTTCTCTCCTACCACATATCTCTCACCCATTACCAAACTTTTCCGTGTGGAACGTTGGCAATTGTGGTTTTGCTGGAAAGCAAAATCCTGAGGTTCACAGCGTTTCAGTTCTTTAGTTTTTGGGGTGGTTGGAAACATCCCCATGCCCCAAAAGAAAAGAAGGGTCAACCCTTTCTCTCAAGGTATCATTGTCTTCCTTCAAAGACTCAAAAAAGATGTGATTAATAGGCGTGCCTAGCTTGTTCTTGTACTTTTTCATTTTTTAGTAAAAAAAACTTTAAGAAACAGGAAGGGTCCATGGCTTTTTTTGTTCCAAACCTTTCACCTTAAAGACGTCTGAGGTTCATATCTCCTTTAACCCTGGCTTCCATAGAAAAAAAAAACCTATGGAACAATAGAGAATGGACATTTGGTTGCAGTATATAACTATTTTTTTTCCTTTGAAACAGGAAAAGTACGTGGGTCTTTAACTATTTCGTTTCTTTCTAATTTCTCTATTTCTTGTGGATAACTGTTTGCGTGGGACTATTTTTTTTCAAAAAATAAAATAAAATTTAGGAACAAACCATTTCAAAAGTTTAAAACAATGGAAATAAAAAAAAGTAAAATATAGTTAATTGTTTGCATTGTGATCAGATAAAGAAAGAAAGGATGCATAATGCAGTTTCTTTCATAAATAAAAAATAAATATTTCTTTTTCTTTATTACATTTAACAATGGACTGGATCATCTGAGGATTTGAAACAACTCTTTATGAAACCATCAACTTATAATCTCGGAGAATAGTGCTATTAGAAAAAAAAAGGATTGTAATCCAGCAATTGAATCCATTATGGAAGCTTTAATGATTTGATTCATAAATTTAATTTTTTAGTAAAGATTAAAATGTTGGTATGTGTAAATAAATAAAAAATTGATATGTGATTAAAATGTTGGTATGTGTAAATAAATAAAAAATTGATATGTGAAAAGTCATTGTGGTGTTATAGGATACTTGTTTTGTATTGAAAGGTGAAGTCTTTGTATATTTCTAGAGTCATTTATGTTCGGCTAGATTATCAAAGTGCCTCTTGAGAATTTCTATGTTGTGGCTTATTAGGTTACCTAAAGGACTCATGGGGACTACAAAGATATGTTTAATGAGTTTAGCTATTTAAGGAAGTTGTTTTTGTCTATAATTATGTAGTTATTAATTTGCATAGAGATTGTAAGGAAAAAGGTAAGGGAGAGTAAAGAAAAAGTGTAGAGATTTAGAGAACAAAAACATCAGTTTTCTTTGAAGCATTTTGATATCTAAAGTCTATATTTTTTTGTTTTTGTTTATATTGGCGCTCCACAAGGGTCCTTTGGCAACGTAACTGCCCAGTTCCTTTAGCTCCTTTATGAATTACAATGTTGAATAATGGATCCAATCAATATGGGCCAACATGCAAGCCCAAGTTCCATATGCCGAATATGGAGGTAAAATGGCTAGAAAATCAATTAATTTATTCATAACGTATCATTGGTCAGGTAATTAGACAAATCAATTAAGTCTCTCCTCCCCATCCATTCGATTGATGAAAAAAATGGCTAGAACGTCAACCTTTTAGACACATCCATAACAGTATCATTGGTCAGGTAATTAAAATGAAATATGTTTTACTGATTCTTAAGTCAACAATCAAATTGTAGTAGGGAAAGAAGAGAAGAATGAGAACAGGATTATCTGCCTATCAAGACAAGGGTATCTTTTGAATAACTGACCTCCATTAGAAAATTTTTAGGACCATATATTCTTCTATTAATCTCGACACTTTTTTTAATGTGAGTGTTAGGTACCTTACGAATAAGCCAAAACCTCCAAAGCTGATGGAACACATTAGACAACGCCCAGGCTGGGTCCCCCAGTCTAATATCTAGGCGGGCCCCCACTTAAAACCATAACAGAGAGAATAGGCAACTATTTTGGAAAACTACTCTCAAACTTAAGGAACGATAAAAACCCTATTGTTGGGCTGTACTTTAAGGTCTCATTATATAAACAGTTAATATTGAGAATGAAAATTCAAATGGTAACATGGTTTACATGCAGGAGGATTTAGAGATGAAAAGTTTTCTTGTCCCCAAGGGCATTTGATATAAGGAAAAATTGCCAATGGGGGACATCAAAATACGGGAATTGCCAATGGGGGACACACTTTTGAAAAATTGTTAGATAGGGACGAAATGGGGGTTATCAAGTCTCTAAAAGGGGGTTATCAACCCTCTAAATGGTGTTATCAAACTCTCAAAAGGGGGTTATTAACCCTCTTTAACAATTTTTCAAAATTGTGTCCCCCGTTGGCAGTTCTCATACTTTGATGTCCCCTGTTAGCAATTTTTCCTTGAGATAATAAAAGAATGTGAGAAGCTTAGGATATTTCTCTTGTTAATTTCTTTAACTTTTGAATGATTCATACATTTCAATTTTCAATAAAATCAAGGATAAGATTAATAATAGTTAAATACTAATGAGTAATATTGTATCAATTTATCAGTACTCTACACTTCCATATCATTCTAGTATTATTATGAACAAGAATTTAACCTCAAACTTCGACTGGGACCGACTTAAGTTAGTTTTGGTTTCCTAACATTACTTTGTTGTATCCTAATTGTTTAAAGTATTTAAGAAAATTAGCCTTATGAACAAAATCTATTAAACTATCATTATACTTAAATTATTCCAGGTTATTGTATAAGATGTTCTACAATCTTCAAGAGACTTTACCATCAATTTTATTTTGACACAACAAAATTATCCATGTGGATCTCAAAGCAGTGTGGGCCCATATCAAGAGTCCATACCTAGCAGCATCCTAGGAGGCTACATGGACCCATATGGGAGACCATAGATCATTATGCATGGCGTGCATGTTTAGAACATATGGCTTGCATGTATGTATAAAAAACTAGAAGTTTGAGACATACTTCAATTAGATGTCCTAGTTAGAGTTAAACTATAGAAGTCCTAATAGGACTTATATTAGGAGTGTTCATAGAGAGGGAGTTCGAGCATTCAATTAGATTAAAACTTCCTTGATTAATGATTTTTGGTGAGTTTGGATGGTTCAAATTTGACTATTTTGGAAAGTCAAGTTTTACTATTTTTGAAACTAACTATTTTTGTAATAGTTTGAATTTACTATTTTCAGAAGGTATATAACTAGAGATTGTTCGAATTTTCGAATTTACTATTTTTAGAAGGTATATAAGTAGAGATTAAATAGGGCACTCAGAAAATACACACATCTTGAGGGCGGCAGCAACATTGGGTACCACGAAATACTTTACCATGCCCTGAGCTCTGATACCATTTGTTGGGAAATTTAATTGGGTAGAACTCACCCCTAAAAGCTAGCCAATAGAGGAGTGTGCCCATTCCCTTATAACCCATCCCCATCCCTTTCTCTTTTACCGATGTGGGACTATTTTTGCTTTCACATGGAACCCCCAACAAGATTGGCAGTCTGTTAACAATGGTAGGTTAAAATGATTTTCAAGAAAAACACATAACTACAAAATGTGTGTTTGAGCGTGTAATTCTAGGGCAGTGATAAATCGACTCCCCACATGGATAAATCGACTCCCCATGTGTCTCTCTCTCTCCTCTTTCTCTCTCTAACCTAGAGGAGGGAGATAGACACATGGGGAGTCGATTTATCAATTTGGGGAGTCGAGTCGATTTATCACTCCCCTAATTCTATTGTGCATTTTCTGTGTGGAGAGAGAGAGAGAGAGAGAGAGAGAGAGAGAGAGAGAGAGAGAGAGAGAGAGAGAGAGAGAGAGAGAGAGAGAGAGAGAGTTTCTGTTCACTCAGTCATTCATAACTCTTTTTACACAACAGAGGATCTATTTTCATCAACCCTAAATATAGAAATATAAAAATGATAGCAACACCCGCACTCTCCACTTCACCTCATTTATCAAATATGCATATACCAATGTCGCAATCGGAGCCTGAATTCAAAAACCCATTGAGCTTGTTTCCTTCTTCTCTACTACTTTGCAATAAAAGCAAAGCCAAATCTGAATTTTGATGAACATCAAAGTTAGAGACCCTTTCACTATCACATCTATCCTCTTGACTCAATTGAGAAGCAACAAACTTATCAAGGGCCCTCCAATCAGTAACTTTCTCAATGTAGTTGCACCCTCTTATCTGCTCTTCATCTTCGTTCTCGGATGCAAATGAGACTAAGCTTGGCCTGTTTATTAATGGTAGAGAGGGGTTCTCTAGATGAGGAAGCTGAACAAATTGGTCTGAGTGCAAGTAATTCAGATTATCTACTTCAATCTCTTGCTTACACACAAAATTCTGTTGCTGCCTTTGGAGATAATCGATAGAATCGATTATGGAACTGACCCCACTTTGTTCATCATAGCAATAACTTGAATCCCACCCTTCAACGCTTCTGTTTTGACAGGTTGCCCGTTTCTTGAAGGCTCGACAAACAACCCATCCTTCTTCCTGAAAAAGCTTCTCAAAATATAAATGAAAATTTCATTGTTTCTACAC
Organism: Tasmannia lanceolata; assembly: GCF_043159265.1. Classification (NCBI taxonomy): domain Eukaryota; kingdom Viridiplantae; phylum Streptophyta; class Magnoliopsida; order Canellales; family Winteraceae; genus Tasmannia; species Tasmannia lanceolata. The sequence continues at coordinate 8,964,258 of NW_027518688.1, read as the reverse complement.
TAAAAGCTCTATAATTGACTCAACTAAAAAAAAGATGAGAGAAATACTCTTCTTAGGAAGACCTATCGGCAATGGCTATTGCGTATATTTCAAAAATTGGATCTAAAAGAGTTTTTCAATGAATCGATGATGAAGTTTTGCCAGTGTTCTTCTGAGAGAGAAGGAAAATAATTTCTGAATAAATGAAGAAAATTTTCAAAATACCTTAAAAATGAAATGAGAGATGATGTTTTGAAGAGTAATTATTTTAAGAGTTTTATATGGTGTCCGCATGCAGGCTCAATTGAGAGGGGCACATAATAGAAACATCTATAAATATGAGGATTAGGATCATCCTATGGAGATGATTTTTCGGGCATGCCTATCTAATTCCAGCCTAACAAAGGAAAGGTTTGGATAATCAAACCATATGGGCCCCATTATTTTTTAAAAGTACTACCCTTCTTTGTTAGGTACACCCCTTTCTTTGTTTTAAGCCTGTGATCATTGGAGTTACAATTCCAAAGGAACAGTAACAGCTAAAAAGGTTCCTCACAAAAAAATAAAAGAAGATTTCAAAACAAATAGAGGGGTGTAGCTGTTAGCTCTCTCGTATTTTTGGTCAAAGAAGCTAAAAGATATGTAAACTTTAAGTATTAGAGAGAAAGTTATCAAAACAAGGAGGTATAAATAGTAGCTCATATGTTTTAGGGGGGGGGGGGGGAGAGAGAGAGAGAGAGAGAGAGAGAGAGAGAGAGATTGTTCAAGTATCCTTTTAATGAATCTAAAAAATCAACTTCCTAGTTAGCAAAAAATGAACAAAAACTTTTATAATGAGAGAAAAAGATGGATTTAAACATATGTGTGTGTATGTGTGTGTGTGAATGTGGTTGTTTTTCTATATTTTGGCTTTCCTGTGGAGGATCATTTTCTTCAGACCCAAGCCTATACTATGCATGATCAATTGCACACAAAAATTTAAAATAAGAGAAAAAGACGGATTTAAACATATGTGTGGGTGTGTGTCTGAATTAGTGTGGTTGTTTTTCTATATTTTGGCTTGCCTGTGGAGGACCATTTTCTTCAGACTCGAGCCTATACTCATGCATGATCCAGTCAGTCTTCTGTCCATTGGGTGCCCGCCCTTTGTAGAAGACGAGGGTCTTCCTCATTCCTATCAGCCTCTTCTTGTCATAGACGGCCTTGTCCCTACCTGTCGCCTTCCAAAACCCGGCCATGGTCGCTCTGTTCGTTCGCGTCCCCGTCGGGTACTTCTTGTCTTTGTGGCTGAAAAAATACCACTCGCTTTGCTCTTCGTATCCAATTCGACACCGTTCTGTTCACATATCAAACTTTTGTAAGAGAAAAACATGAAAATTTTGGTAAATAGAGTTGGGGCTTCCTTAGATACCTCTAAAAATTATTTGCTATTAATCTTTTATGCAAATGGTTTTGATTTAAATACGGACATTTTCAAATAAGGGTTGTAATAGTTTTAATGATTTTGTTAATGGTTTCCAAATAGCCCATAAAGTCCCATTTGTAAATAAGAAAAAAAGATAATTTTATTTGCAAATAAGACGGAGTTTGGGGGCATCCAAAGAGGCCCTAAAATTCAAGGTGTAACCTGAATGCATGGATCAACATAAGGGTGCAATGCAGAACAATATAGTGTCTGGCTTTAGTGCAGTTGTGCATGTTAGTTTTCTTTCGAGGCAGTTGCTAACATGAGCTGGTGTGCATTGCCCTATAGCCATGCGACCTCCGTGAAACTGGATTCATGAAAGAAAGAAAAACGGGGAAAAAAATTAAAAAAATGGAAATCTGGGTCTCTCTTCTTGCACCTTGAAGATCCCATGGCTCGATCCGGTAGAGATCGATGTCTCTTATAACGTCAAGATCGATCTTCTGAGAAGCCACCTTCTTCTTGAGGTAGTAACCAACGAGCTCCTCGTCCGTTGGATGAAACCTAAAGCCTGGAGGTACGCAAGATTCTATCGTCTCCATCATCTGCATCAAAATCACCACCACAAACCCATCACTTTTAAATCATAACCAAACCAAGAAAGGGAAAACCAAAAAGAAAATCCAAAACCAAAAATAAAATGAAAAGAATAGGAGGGATAAAGGCCTTGCGAATCCCATATCGACACGTGTTGTGAATATAATAAACATTTATCTCAAAAAGGAAATAAACCCATGTCATAAAATGAAAACCCAGAATTTTATTTTAATGATTTATGATTAATCACCTGCCAAAAGTAAAACATGAAAGAAAAGAAAACAGAATGATGAATCTGTATTGATAAATTCCATGAGTTGGGTTTGTGTTGCATCTCTGAAGAAACAGACAAACAGTAGTACATGCTAATGATGCTGTCTTCCAGTGGTTAATGGTGGAAATGATTCACCAAAAACTGGTGTTGGTTAGTATGATAAAAATCATAACCATAAGAGAGAGAGAGAGAGAGAGAGAGAGAGAGAGAGAGAGAGAGGCACACCCAAATGATTTTTAACAACTATAATAGAGATTTACGAGGAAAAAATGATATTAGCTTCTGGAAAACCTCCAATGCCAGCAAAAAGGAAATGATAATTGCACCTCCTTTTTTTTATAATGGCACTCCTCACTTTACTAAATTATAACAGTTTATAAAATCTAGTAGAAAATTTGGAAATAAAGAGGTGTGGAATTATCTAATTATGGGAGTGCAGATGTTATTTACCAAAATGAACTACTCAAATTAAATACATTTTACACAATATTTAATCAAAATGGTTAACAACATTTCAGTTGGTGAATGTAATAAAAAAAAAAACTCAAAAAATTAACTACATCAAATTGAAAGTTCCATTGGCACCACTCATTTGGGTATTAATTAACAGTAAAATGGTTAACAACATTGCAGTTGTTGAATGTAAAAAAAAAAAAAAATCAAACTCAAAAAATTAACTAGATCAAATTGAAAGTTCCTTTCGCACAACCCATTTGGGTATTAATTAACAGACAATAACAATTCAGATAGACAAAGTATTAACCATCTTTTATCCATTATTTTTCAAGAAAATAAATCAGTTATAAATTACTTGTCTATTTACCCTACCTTTCTTGACGGATAAAATGGACTTTAGGAGATAAAGTGGAAACAAAAAAGAATTAAGGAAGCATGGTGACCTTGGGATTTGATTTGTGAGAGAAGATCGATTCTTTGGTTAGAGTCCATTGCTGAGGGACAAAGTGGATGACGTATGCAAATAACGCATGCGCTTCTTCAAAAGAAGAAAAGGAGAATAAACAAAAAGAAGGAGACCGTTTGTTGGATGAAGGCTGCCAAAGGAAAACTAAAGAGGGAGGCACGGTCCAATGTCTTGTGGCAGAAACCCTTCTGAGTGTTGTCTCTTTGTCTAGGATTTGCATGGCACATCCGAACCTAAGTTTTTGTAGAATGCTGACTTTACTGAAGAGAATATTGAAAAGGGTCTTCAACTTTTGTCATTAAATGGGAGTATGACTAAATAAGAATAAATGTAGGGCGATGATATTGTCACCCCCCCTGCGTACGCATTCGCCCCCCTTATTAATGCTTTTTGACGTCAAATCAAGCCAAAAGGGGAGCGAATGCGTAATTTAGGGGGGGTGACAATATCATCGCCCTAAATGTATCTAGCCCAGACAATTACTCAACTTTTGTCATTAAATGGGAGTACGACTAAATAGGAATAAATGTATCTAGCCCAGACAATTACTCAACTTTTGTCATTAAATGGGAGTATGACTAAATAAGAATAAATGTATCTAGCCCAGACAATTACTCATTATCTAGGAGAGAGAGAGAGAGAGAGAGGGCATATGAACGACTGGAGTTTCTTTTAACCATTAGTACTTTAATGTACTGGTTTGGTTCCAAGACTAAGCTTACCCACCAAGGAGGAGGAGGAGGAGGAGAGAGAGAGAGAGAGAGAGAGAGGGCATATGAACGACTGGAGTTTCTTTTAACCATTAGTACTTTAATGTACTGGTTTGGTGCCAAGACTTAACTTACCCATCAAGGAGAGAGAGAGAGAGAGAGAGAGAGAGAGAGAGAGAGAGAGAGAGAGAGAGACTTCTAAGGTCTATGAACGACTGGAGTTTTGTATACTCATCAATACTGTAATGTACTGGCATGGGTGGCAAGCCTCATCATACCCACCAAGAAGAAGAAGAAGAAGAAGAAGAAGAATAAGAGAGAGAGAGAGAGAGAGAGAGAGAGAGAGAGAGAGAGAGTAATTTGTCTCTACAAAATTTGAATGATCGATTTCGAATGCTTTTTGGAGACAAAATGTAAATGAAACTGAATCGTTTTTACTGGTAATTTAGATATGAGTGATGGCTACACATAATTTGTTTTTACAAAGTTGATTAATGACGCCGAATTGGAATGGAATATTGGAAGATTTAAAACAAAAGAAAAATGTAAATTAGAGGGTCTTAATTAGTGAAAATATAGAAAAGGGAGATGGGTACTCTCACATTCCAAGTTATTTTTACAAAGCGTAATAATCACTTCGAATTGGAATGGAAAATATTGAAAGATTTTGTAGATAAAGAACAAATGTAAATTAAATGGTCTTGATTGTTGAAAATATAGAAATGGGTGATAGCTACTCATCCTTCTATTTTCCCATTCAAAGTTATTTTTACAAAGTTGAATAATCCACATCAAAAGGGAACGGGAAATATTGGAAGAATTTGTAAATAAAAAAGAAAATTAAATTAAATGGTCATAATTACAGATAATATAGAATTGGGTTATGGCTACTCATCCTTCTATTCTCTCATTCCAAGTTACCAAGGTCATATTGGTTTACTAGTGAATTCTACTCTATGATTGTAAAAAGCCAACTAAGACCTCAAATTTGGGCCAAATTATCTTCTTGAAACATCTTAAATTCCTCCTATAAAATAAATTTGGAGAATTTCATAATCAATAATTTTCAAAATTAAATGCTATTTTTTCCGCTTAGTTCGACTCCTTTTGTAGAGTAATTCATTTACACAATAAAAAAGAAAGATAAAAACAATTAAATATTGAAGTAGATTAATTCCTTGGTGCACATTTATCTCTTCTGCATCCCCAATTTGGAGAAAAAATGAGAGAGAGGAGAAGAAGCAAAAAAAAATCTGAAGATAACTGGCTGTAATGTTGGTTAAAAGCGCTATTTCAAAAAAAAAAATGTTTGTTAAATCACGTAAATAAAGGGATATAAAGAAACCCATTGAGATCTGAGAGGTTACGAAGAGAAGTGGCGTCTTTTGCTTTGAGACAGTGGAAAAATAGGAGCCAAAAAGGTAAAATAATAGAAACCCATGAAGATAAGTATGAGAAGATAAGATTAGAAATTAGAATCTTTTTATACCTGAGAGTGAGAACAAAGTGAAGCAGAGAGGTGTGATGAATTATACAGTTGCAGATTTTGATCTTCTACTATGGAGAAGGAAAAGGGAGAAAAGGAAGAGAGGGAGAAGAAGCTTGGAACTCCGTTTCAAAGAGAGAATTAGAACTATAAAAAGAGGACTGCTCGATTGCGCGTGGGCCGATGGAATGAAGGATTTGCCCTAGTGGTTGACGTCACCCTTCAAGCTTCCTATGGAATTCTCCTTTTCATTCATTATCTCGAATACTTTCTCATATCAAGAGAATTTAATATCTCGCTTAAAGAACATCGCCACCTTCAAAATAAGAGCTCTTATTGATGAAACTACATGTGGGCCTACATATGTTGATGATCAGAACCATTCCTTAGGTGGGCCCCATCATTTTAAACGATAGCTTGTAATTTTTGGAGAATTTCAACATTATTGTGGACCGTTGCCACTTTATTTCCAACCCTCACACGTACAAAATAGACGCTGGATTATTTAGTGATCCTCGCAAAAGCTACCAAGAACGTGCAATTTGTCATTGACTACCATGGTTTGAAATTTCGGTTACGGCTAAAATTTCGGACTTATCCGAAACTGAAATTTCAGCCCAAATCCCAAAATTTCTAGCGAAATTTTGTACACACTCATGAAATCCCAGATTTTTTGGACGAAATTTCAATCGAAATTCTTTAACGCAATAAAATATGATTATTTTAACGTTAATTTTGACGAAATTCCTGAAATTTCAAAAATTTCGAACGAAATTTATTAATTTTGGGGAATTTCGGTTTCGGCACATTTCGGTTTCGGTCGTCACCGAAATCCGAAATTTCGAAATCCGAATTTCAGTCCGAAATTTCGGATTTCGGTCGAAATTTAAAACCATGTTGACTACACAGCGTGGAACAAGTCTTTTATTCTTCAACTCCTATTTTCATAATCTTATTTGTATTATACTTTTTGAGCATGAAATCTTGTTTGTTTGACTTGATTTTGATATCAATAGAAAGGTTTTTCGATTACCTGGCACCCTGATATTGCTTGCCCCACAACTGACCGCAACCTAGCACTCCAATGAAGACGCAACCTATGCTTCTCGAGCAAATCTCTAGCTTTCCCAGAACTTGTCATTGAATGACCTCTGAAACTACTAATCGCAAAGACAATAACCCCTCCTAGAAAGAAAATATCGTTTCAAGAACTTTCCACTTCCAGAATTTCCCTAAAGCTTCTAAATGGCTAATCGGACAACATTGCTAGAGACTGCGCACGTGCAAAACCTTCTAGGTGGTAAAAATACACTGGTTAGTTCTCCCAGCCTATCGACCACCACCCTTAGTTAGTGCTTCTGATCGACCCCCATCGTACGGGGAATCTGTTAGACGATAGGTGGATGCGACCTTTAACTAACCGCCATCACCTCCCACATTAGCATGATGTGCGGACTCATCCTGGCCAATAAGCCACCACCCTTGATCAGTGTGTCCGATCGACCCCCATCGTAATGGAATGTGGCACGTACAGGAATCTGTCAAGTGTCAGAATGACTACGTCCTTCAACTAATTGTGGTCATCCGCTACTAACTCGTCCAGGCTTATTTGCCACTGCTCTTCATCGATGCGTCCGATCGGAGAGAATTTAGGGTTGCTATTCTTAGGTTTTGGCTCTATATATAATGTAATGGCATGAGGAAAGAAAGATAGATTGAATAAAGTTTATTTTTGGACATCACTTGTGAGGAGAGCATTGAATCTTTCACCGGGGTGAAGGAGCTTCGCTCCTTTCACGTGTTATTGGAGTTTTCTCCAAACCGTGGCATGGGTTTTCAATCCCCCACGAGATCATTTTAGTGGCTGCCTGTGTTGATCTCCATTTGGTGTTGGCGATCCATGCTCCCTGCATCAAATACACTGGCTTGGTCGACCGAAACGACCTTTGTTCGACCGACTCCCCCCTTCGGTCAACCGAGCAAAACATACTGTAAATTTTTTCCAGTTTTTCTGATCGGGTTACGGTAGGACACACGATCCTGGATTTTTCCAAAATGCACGAATCCCTCTATTTCTACATGTGTTTAACGCCAAAATCCCCCTTTTTTTCTTCGTGAAACTCAAACTAAAATTTTGCTTTTAATCCTAGTTTCCTTCCTTTAATTGTGATTTGCAACTCAAAGTACATTGAAAATTCTTAGGATAAAACAATCGGCACGAATTTGAGTGTTCCCCTATTGATCCCCAAAACGGTTATCAGACATAAGATTGTCAAGATTCAATTTAGGGTTGTGTCTTTTCACCCAAAAACTCTCATCCGCATTTCAAAACTTATCAAAAACTTGTTGGATGTAGATCGTGTTAAAGTAAGTGCCCAAAAAGCAAGTACATTTCGTATATCTTATCATATTGATATTAATAAAGGTTTAACTTCATGACATCTAATGGGTAATATATGATTGAATACGTGTTATGTGCTTGTTATTCGTCACGTATTCGTCCTTAGGTAGCAAAGTAAGAATACCATGCTCAAGGATTCACAGATCCTAGGGAGCAGGGAGATAATGTATCTCAGTTCTTTGCAGACCTTGAAGGTTTCTGGTTTGGGTCAAGACTAGACATCTCCTCCTATACACAACCAGCACCAGTCTTGCCTACACGCCATGTCTTGGAGTGGCTTGTCTCAGTCACTTGGGTAGCGGACCCTAAGCAAGAAGAGTGGGTACGACGATAGGATCACACACTTAAAATGATCATATTAGAATACCTTGTGGACAGGAGTTTGTAAAGCTATTCTACCAGACAAGACCCTTTACATGTCCTTAAACCCAAGGGGCCATATTAGTCTGTGGGCCCGGCCTAGATTTTTGGTCTATCTAACCATGGTCCTTCTATGAGTCATCAGAGGGTAGTACTAGTCTTGGACAAACCTACGAGGCTGATAGTGATACCCGACATGGAAGTCTTCGCTCCTATTTAAGAGGATGTCATCTACAGTTTCGGTCAGAGCAGTAGGCCTATAAAATAGCTTGGCCAAGCGGATTTGATAAATGGTTCATCAAATGTTTTATTAAAACATGTTTTTCAAATGATTTTACAAATGCATTTACTGGCCCTAACTGTTTAACTGGAAGAAGGTATATCACAAGTGGGCCCAAGGGGTAGTAGTTGTCCATGTGGAAAGGAGAAGGGAGTTGCACATATTAGATGTGATTAGGGGTAGGATGATTTGACAGTCATCTTCAAGGTTACGTCTCGATGGAGGCCGCTGATCCAATGCGATTGTAGTTGTTAACTACGGAGCAAGATCGCAGTGGGGCCTATATTTGGGTTCTGCAGGATCGACCGTAGGATCCCTGCAACGATCCCACTCACAACTCGAATGACCCATTTATATCCTTTGGATAAGGGTCCCGCATTTACTAGATTGCACAGATGGACTAGATTCGTCACACTTGATGTGAGGGAAAAGATTAATATAGTTCCTTTAGCGTATACACACTGTAGGATGCATTTGGAATACCCAAAGAGTTAATTATTAACTTAGGGGTATTTTGAGAATTATAAAATATTGTGGATGAAGCTTTTATCCCATTGGATGGGAGGAAATAAGTTTATTTAATTAGAAAAATTAAATAACAATCTAATAGACTGGTTTTACTAAAACAGTCATATCTCTCTCATAACTTGGCCAAATTGAGTGTGTAAATACTCATTGGAAAAATATTTCAAAGGGCTACAACTTCTTAGTTTATGATGTTTCCAATGGAGAAAAAAACAAGCCAATGCTTGGAAACCTTTACCTCATTTCCATGGTTAATCCAAAAGCGTGCATAAGAATGAGGATGAGCTTTAGTCTTGAGGTTCAATTTCTCCACCATTTCTTTTCTGACAATGTTTTTGCAACTACCCGGGTCGATGATAATATAGTAAACCTTGCCATGAGAAGTAAATTGGGCATGAAAAATATTGTGGCGAAGACAATCCTTGTCTTCTTTAGATCGGTCTATGTTCATATCTCTTCGAACCACAAGGAGCTCGCCTTGATCGCTAAAGGCGACCTCCTCTTCATCTTCTTGAGGTTCAGTCGTTGGCTCTCCATCATCGGGCTCTTGTAATTCACTATTTACAAGAGTGACAATTTTGTGATTAGGGTGCTTCGATGCAATATGACCATATCCTTGACATTTGAAACATTAGGGTGATGAAGAATTAGGCTGTTTACAAGCCGGAGCCACATCACGTTTGGGCTATCGGGATATATTATTAGAGGAGCAAGAATGAGACGTACTCCCCCAGTTAGGAGTAGATTCATGACCTAGATTTTATGTTTTAAAGGAACTTATTGGCCCTTAATCTTGTCGTAGCCTGTGTTGTTGTTCAACTTTGCTAGACAAATGATTAACATCATTAAAAGACCAATAAGGTTGGAGTTGCACATTTTCTTTTAGTTCATGCCTCAACCCTCCTTGATATCTAGCAATAGTTTGTTCTTCGAGTTCGGTAACTCCACATCACACCATCAGATTGTCAAACTCTTCCATGTATTCATCTATAGAGCACGCTCCTTGTTGGAATAGATACAACGACAAGAAAACATCTTGTAGATAATTTTCAAGTAGATACTTCTTACGAAGCTCTTTCTTCATTTCTCCCATGATCTAATCTTTGATTTTTCTCTCTTTTCTCGATGAAGCTTAAACTTTCCCACCTTATTGAGGCCTACTTGTGAAGTTTGATTGCCGCTATGTTCACTTTGTGCTCATCGGGAACTTCTTTGTAATCTAAACTTCGTTCAGTGGTACTAAGCCATTCTATGAAGACATCTGGTTGCATCTTTCCTTCAAGCTCGAGGACCTCCACCTTAACGTCCGTGAAACACGGACCTAAAGGGGGACGTCTCGACCTTCAAGCTCGAGGACCTCCACCTTAACGTCCGTGAAACATGGACCTAAAGGGTGACGTCTCGAAGAATCTCTCTCTCTCTCTCTCTCTCTCCTTGGCATTGGCATGGCCGAGTGAAAGAGTCGACGACTCCGATCCATTACTCCCTCCGCATCATCGGGAGGCTTTTGTAGAGCTAACCTCTCGGTAAGGGTTTGGACCTGATGCCGCAACTCCTCAATCGCAATACCACGACGACCCCTTTCTTGGTTGGGAGCCTCTATTTCAATCAGACCTTAGTGACGTCGGTTGGCCATTATTTGAGTAATCTAGAAATCTAAAAATCGGTTTACAAATAAATTTCCATCGAATTTGGATTTGATTTGACCCGTTTTTTATTTTATTCTTCGAGAAATAACCCTTGCCTGGGTTATCTTTCGAAAAATATAACAGAAAATAAAATGATCAAACCATGGTCAAAAATTATATTTTTCAGTAGTTTTTTATTTTATATTAAACTCAGAAAATATTAGGTTTTGAAAAACAGTATGATTTGGAGGACTTGCTTTGAAAATCTCATTCAAAACCCATATTGAAGAAAGATCCAAGGAAATTAATATTTTAATGAAGAAAAATTAATTTTCCAGGAAAAATCTGAAAAATGAAAGATCATGATTTATATTATATCATACTCAAATTTCATCCAAAAACTCCATCGTTTAGATCATATTTGAAAATTAAGCCCTAAAATATCCTAAACATGATTTCTAAACAAAAAATTGAAAAAAAATGAAAGAACGCCTACCGTTGATCGCGAATCCTTATCTCTAGGGCTGATATTCCGAGATATACGCTTTGTCCAGCCCTTATAATCGTAAAAGAAAACCCCGAAGAATGATTGTATAACCTCCAATATGTTGAATATATGAAGAAATATGAGAGCACTCCTTGTGGAACAAAGTGGAGGAGATGAGCACCAAAGCACCAAAAGAGGGGGAACGAATTCCAAGGGGAGAGAGAGAGGGACGAATTTTCCAAGAGCAGCCCAAGGGTTAATGTGTGGTTGCTTTTATAGAAAGGTTAGGTTTGGAAAAGGAATAGTAATTTCCAATGTGAGACCTCTTACCTTTAGCAAGTTTTCAATTTTCTTCTTTTACTTTCTTTCTCTTTAGTTATTAAATTAGATTAGCTTCTAATTACGATTACTTGCAAAGTAAGGCATGCCATTTTGCATAAGGTAGATCTTTTAAGACTCTTCTAGAAGCTCTTACACAATGAAAATACATATATATGAAAGATTCCCGTCCAAAAAGAACTGTCCAACATTGGAGCTCATTTTTGACCTATTTAGGGGAAAGATCAGGAAAATCATAAACTAGAAAGTCGTAGATATTTTTGAGACGTTCAAAGCAAGTATAATTACAAATTTTTTGGAAGAGAAGATAAAAAGTTATGTCTGTTTTAGTAACCTGACCACTAGCCCTTTCTAATTGTAACTCTTCATTTCTTTATTAATTTTCAAAATAAATATGATGTTACTAACCACCTCATCCCATGTTGGACGTTTTTGCATGTGGCATCCCCATGTGGGGCGCCAACTTATGTGGCCGACCAACATGGGTGGGGTCACATGGACCCCCATCTTGTGGGCTTTAGTAAAATGGGCATTATGACATGTATTTTGGGTTTTTTTCAATGAAAATTCAATAAAATCCTTTAAATTCAAATTTTTATTGATGAATCCAACTCATATGACATTTATGGTGCACCCTCGACATATGGTCAAACCATCCCCTTTAGAAAAAATAAATTTTTGGACCAAAATACCCCTGTTTGATCATTACGCACCCAAAGGCAACTGAAATGACTTTAAATTGGATTGCCCCCAAAGGGGAAAGTTAAAAAATAGAAAGTTTTCATGGTCGAACCTAAAAAATAGAGAGTTTTTAAGTTTGCTTCTTTTAGTGGGTGATATCAAACACGATCACTTGGAATCCCCTGAAAATGCCCAAAATGACCTCGACATACGAAATTTCAAAATCAAGTGAAACCCCTGAGAAATTCTAAATTTAGCAGATTTTTCAAAATTCACGAAATGACTTGTGACTCCGTAGACACACTCTAGAGATCAAATGAAACACATTGAAAATGATCAAATTACCTCCGATGTGCAAAAATTAATAAAAAATAGGGAAAATCCTGAGAAATTCCAAAAAATAGCAGTTTTTTTCAAATTCACGAAATTACTCGAGATTTCTCAAACATGGTCCAAGGATCAAATGAATCATACTGGAAAAGGCCGAAATACCCTTGAAGTGCAAAAAATAGGAGAAACACTCAGAAATATAAATTTAGCAGGTTTCCCAAAGTTTATGAAATGAATTCTCAGCCATACTCTCGAGATGATCTTGAATTTATTGGAAATGACCAAATTATCCCTAAAATGATAAAAATGAGGAAAACCCTGAGAGATTATAAAAATAGCAGGTTTTCCGAAATACTTAGAATCAACTAGGACTCCTTAGTCATACCTTCGGGATAATCTCAGACACATAAGAAATGACCAACATGCCCCCAAGATACACAAAATGAGAAGAACCCTAAGTGATTCTAAAAATAGCAGGTTTTTTCACTTGATTGGAAACTCGAATTCTTTTTTTTAAAAGATCAACGGAACCCCCTAGAAACCTTCAGGATTACGAATCAACTTTAAAACACCTAAAATGCAAGAGTCTTGACCTAACGCAGAAGACCAACTCAAAACTCAATGAAACTACTAAATCATTTGCTTTTCAAAGTGTAGCAAAATGGGGGTGTCTGCAGTTGCTGAAGGCCGATTTCATTCAGAAAATCAGATATCCCGATAGGCTAGCTAACATGGTCATGGTGAAAAAAGCTAATGGGAAGTGGGGAATTTGTATAAACTTCACTGACCTAAACAAAGCCTGCCCGAAGGATAGCTACCATCTCCCCAAAATAGACCAACTAGTAGATGCCACTTCCGGACACGAGTTGTTAAGTTTCATGGACGCCTTCTCAGGTTACAATCAAATCCGGATGTATGAAGAGGATATCTCAAAAACCTCGTTTGCAATAGACCATGGGGCTTATTGTTACAGAGTGATGCCCTTCGGCCTGAAAAATGCCAGAGCAACCTATTAAAGGATCGTCAACAAGCTCTTCAAAAATCAGATCGGCAGAAATATAGAAGTCTACGTCGACGACATGCTAGTTAAAAGCAAGAGAGCTCCGGACCATATTGAAGATATGAAAGAAACGTTTCAAGTCTTACAGGACTATAACATGAAACTCAACCCGACAAAATATGCGTTTGGTGTCGTAGCTGGAAAATTCCCGGGATTCATGGTCACCCAAAGAGGAATAGAGGCGAACCCAGAAAAGATCCGAGCAGTTATGGAGATGTCTCCGCTGACCACTATACGAAGCGCTCATAGCCGGGATGAACCTGGCGACTCAGGTACGCACTAAAAAGCTCAGATCCTACAATGACTCGCAGCTCGTTGTTAGCCGAGTGCAAGGGAATTACGAGGCGCGCGACACACAAATGAGCAAATACCTGAACAAAGTCTACCATGTCAGCGAGAATTTCAAAAGCTTCGAAATAGTCCGGATCCCTAGAATAGAGAATAGAAAAGCAGATGCACTCTCTAGACTAGCCGTCTCTGGGTACGCCACACTAGGAAACATCTATATGGAATTCCTAAAGAAAGCGAGTATCGAGTCCGAGGTCACAGAAGTGATGCAGGTAGACCACGAGCCTTGCTGGATGGATGAAAATATGGACTACCTTCGAACATGAAAATTGCCAGAAAATAAGAAAGAGGCAAAGAAACTGATGCAAAGATCGGCCAGATTTTCTCTTGATGGTGAAGTCCTCTACAAGAGGTCATATAGTTGGCCATACTGAAATGCCTTCGCCCGGTCGACGCCGCCTATACCTTGCAGGAAACACATGAAGGGATCTGAGGTGAACATCTAGGCAGAAAAGCATTAGCACTAAAGGTACTTCTGAGAGGATTTTATTGGCCAACTCCGAGGCAAGACGCCCTGGACCTGGTGAAGTCCACAAATACCCGCCACTTCCTGCTCACTTTTTTTACCATTACTATATTAGCGAGCCATTCTGGGCAATGTATTTCTTGGATGAAGCCGGCTTGTAGGAGTTTATCGACCTCCTCTTTTATGGCTTTCTGTTGTTCAGGAGCGAAATTTCGTTTCTTTTGTTTAACGGGTCTATGAGAGGGGTCGACACTGAGCCGATGGACAGCAACGTCTGTCGGGATACCTGGCATATCTAAAGTAGACCATGCAAAAATATCCGCATTAGCTTTCAAAAACTTGACCAGGTTGGTTCGGGCCTTACCTGTAAGAAGTGAGCCGATATGGATCGTTCTTTCGTCATCTTCTCCGAATAGCGATACTTGAGTCAGCTCTTCTACCGGTTCTCCATGCATCAGGTAATTATCCGAGCGTAGGTCGGTACCGGCTATTTGGAGGGATTCCTTTGTCTTTTTTACTAACTTGGCGTAATCGGCATAGCAGTTTCTAGTTCTTTCTTGATCTCCTCTTACCTCTCTGACTCCTGCTTTCGTCGGGAATTTGATTTTGAGGTGGGGTGTAGAGACAATCGCTTCAAGCTTATTCAGAGATGGACGCCCTATGATAGCGTTATAGGTGGATGGGACTTTGACCACCAAGAAAGTTTGCATAATATTTTTCTTACGGGGTTCTGTGCCAAACGTTACAGGAGGTCTATCCTTCCCTTGATACGGATCGATCTGCCAGAGAATCTTTAAATCGACCATTCAACTGGTACAAGTCTGTCCATCCCAAGGTGCATCTCCTTAAAAGCATTGTAATGTAAAATATTGATAGAGCTGCCAGTGTCTATTAGTACCTTACTTACATTGAAATTGGTGATAATAAAGCGGACAACGATCGCATCATCATGGGGGAGGTAGACATTGTCATAGTCTTTTTCAAAAAAGACTATCCGTTCCTCGTTGTCGGTCAACTCTGACCGTAACTTCTTTGCTGGGGCTTCCACCGCCTGAATCTGGGCGGCATAAGCCTTCTGTTAGAAAATTGTCAGTCCTCCTGAGGCCAATCCTCCGGCGATTACATCGATGCTCCCTGTAATTCTGAGTGGGACATCTGTCCTACTTCCAGAGAATGTCGAACTTCGGAGACCTATCTAGGTTGATCAATTCCGATGGTCGGTTGGATCAAATTAGAGGGGCCAGGCGTCTTTTGAACCTCGAATTTATGGGAAGGTCCGTTATTCCTCGGGTTCAACAAGTATTTATCGACACGCCTAAGCTCTACCAACCTTTCAATCTCATTCTTTAGATTATAACAGTCGTTTGTCGTATGACCATGGTCACCGTGATAATGGTAATATTTGCTAGTGTTACGCTTCCGATCAGTACCTTTCATATTTTTTGGCCATTGGAGATCTTCATTTCCCCAAATTTCATAAAGGATGTTTGCGACGGACGTGTTTAAAGGAGTGTAATTGTACCTTTCAAACTATTGCAAGGGAATTCGGTTGCCAGATTGTGACTGTCGATTGTCGGATCAAGGAGGTTTAGCCTGATCGTTGTTCGACCGAGTCTCCTCCTTCCGCTTCTCTGGAGCTTTGGCGAGTTCTAACTCTCTTTCCATAGCAAAAGATTCTTCGCTGTTGATGTATTTGTCTGCTACCGCCATTAGCTCTTTGAGATCTCTGGGAGGGTCAATATTCAGGGCTACCTTGAAGTCTCTGTCATGGATAGCTGATTTCATGGCTACTCTAACCATCTCATGATTAGGGTCTTTGATTTGTGATAACTCAACCCTGAACCGTCCTATGAAATATCGTTAAGTTTCATCCTTTCCTTGGCGGAGAGCGAGGAGTGCGTCGGCAGGTTTCTTCTGCGGCCGACTGTTGGCAAAATATGTAACAAACTTCCTACCTAACTCTTGGAAAGAAGATATGGAGTTAGGTTTAAGGCGACTGTACCAACTATTCGCTCATCTTTTCAAATATGAAGAAAAGGCACGACACATGACTGTGTCATTAGTGATGGGGCACAAATACGGCTACGCTCCCAGATATCGCCACGTGTCATCCATGCACGAGCAGAGCCCAACCATCATGAAGAGTGGCGTTGGAAAACGATAAAGATCACACATTCATGACACGTGTCGCCCTCTCGCCGTCCAAACCTCATCATCGCAAATTATGAAAGGAAATGGCCACGCGCGCCGGCAAGACAGAGGGATGGCCCAATCCTGCAAAGGAAGGTTTTCCCTCCATAATGATGAAAAGAGCCGCGCACCTCCCTTTAAAAGGAGGGAGTTTGGCCCTGCAAAGAAGAGGAAGGAGGAGGGAAAAAGGAAAAGAAAGAGGAAAGGACGAGGGAACCGATTCCCCGCTCCGCCACACCGAAAAAGAGGCGAGGCAACAATAGAGGAGGCTAGGAGCTCGATCCTATTCTCCTTGCTAGTCCCCTCCGACCCACTCACTCACACACTCAGAAAAGAGCCCGCGTGCTGCCCCTGGTAACCCTGATCGAAACTCCCTTCCCCCTCTCGCTGTTCTTTATATTGATTGGTCGAAGGATCTGACTTGGGTGTCGAAGTGGTCGTCCGGGACCCACCCCGGACCCCCTGACCACCTTTGTTTGTGATTGTAGACCCTGCGGAGGCCCTCTATTGACCGCGCGATCGCAGACCCGGATTCAGACGCCATCATATTGGCACCATCCGTGGGACTCGTCGAGTACTGAACGCCTTATGGCGATGAGAAACCACACCCAACAGCAAGAAATAGGGGTAATGACCTGAAGCCAGGCTCAATGCGCACAAACCAGCACCTCAACCTCCCAAGAACCCAACTCACCGCCCTCGGGCCGACACCAACCCTCCTCTAGCACACCGCAGATGGTCCCCACCATGGAAATGTTCAACGAACTTCGCCGAGAACTCCTCCAACGCTTGCCTCCTCCGACCTCGGAGAATCCCCCGATAACGCAGGACCAGACAGAAGCCTATGACGAAGGCAACGAGGAACAACCAGGGGAATGCCATCCCCGGCGAAAGCGAGCACCGACTCGCCGGATGCCATCCCCGTAAGCAAATAGCCCTCTGCCCCCCGTAACTAGGGGATACCAACGAGACAGCGGGAGGCAGGCTACACGCTCCCCCTGGCGTGGACCCGATAGCTGACCTACAAAGACAGATCCGGGAAGTAAAACTAGAAATGAAAAAACCCTATGCCCACGGCATCCTCGATGAGTGGGAAAGGGAGACGGCATCCCCATTCACCTCGGAGGTCTTAAAAACCCCAGCAGAAGCAGGCATAGACCTCTCCCGCTTCGGTCTGTACGATGGAAGCACAGACCCCCTCGAGTTCCTCCAAACCTTCAAAAGGGTAATGACACTCCGAGGCGCGTCGGACGGATTCATGTGCAGAGCCTTCGCGTCCCTACTAAGAAAAACCGCCAATGACTGGTACATGAGATTGGAGCCCGACTCCATCGCATCCTTCCACGAATTTGGGAGGAAGTTCAGCGCAAGGTTCGCCAACAACCGCCTCCGCCATGATCCAGTGGATGCCCTCTTAGCCCTCCGGCAAGGAAGAAACGAGACCCTGAGAGACTTCATGTTGAAATTCAACGCCGAATTAGCCCAACTTTCTAACATGGACGTCCAAATAGCGGTCGCCACACTAAAGCATGCCGCCACCGATCAGAATCTCAAGTTGCACCTCACCCTCAAGCCACCACGGGACCTACAGGAACTTGAATCCAAGGCTGATAAGTTCGTATGAGCGGAAGAAGCCTGCGCTCGAGAACAGAATCAGCCCGGCCCCGATGAAAGGAAAAACGACGGCCGAAGGGCCATAAGGCCCCGTCCCCGTCTTCGAGAGACTGGGAACCGCCCCGCTAAAGTTCCCCCTCTCCCACGTTCTACTGGCCATTAGGGATCAGGGTCTCCTGACCCCCCCCCAAGAGGATGGCCACAGACCCAAAGAAGAGGTCCGCTCGAAAATTCTGCGAATTCCACGGGGACCACGGCCACGAAATTGACCATTGCTTCCACCTCCGCCTCCAACTGGAAAAGTTGGCCGAAGAAGGGCACCTAAATCAATATCTCAGGAGCCCTGACAAAAGCTCGCGGGAGGTCCAGCATCCCTCCAACGAGCCCAGAGGTAGGCATCGGTCACCCAATGGACGCCGGTCCAACAACCGTCGCCGATCCACAAGCCGACATCAATCCCCTAGCAGGCATCGCTCAAGAATCAGACGCCGATCCCGAAGACGACGCAATGCGCACCGCCACCAGCGCCCCAGGAAAGAGGAGCCCCCGAGCAACCGCAGGCCCGCGAACAGCCGCCCACCATTATCGGGAAAATCAATATCATCACGGGCGGGCCAGCAGCGGGAGGGCCGACAACCGCCGGCCGGCGGGCATACGCGGAACGAATATTCTCCATGGATATGCCTTCTAAAAAGGCCCGAACGGATCCACCCCTACAAGACCAGATCATCACTTTTTCCAACGAAGACCTCGACGGGCTACAAGTCCCGCACGACGACGCACTGGTCATCAGACTGGTCGTCTCCCACTTCGATATAGGAAAAATCCTGGTGGACACAGGAAGCTCCGTCAACGTGCTACACCTCGAGACTTTCGAAGAAATGAAACTGGGCAAAGAAAGGCTGGGACCCGCGGAATACTCTATCTACGGGTTCTCCGGTGCGTCCGTACTGGTCGACGGCAAGATCGACTTACTCGTAACCTTCGGGACGTACCCCCTCCAAAAAACCATCCTGACCACCTTCCTGGTCGTAGATATACCATTCACTTACAGCGCCATCATTGGACGCCCTGCTCTAAGAGATTTGGGAGCAGTAGTCTCCACCCCCCACCTCAAGATGAAATTCCCCACTCCAACCGGAGTAGGGGAGGTCCGGGGACATCAAATGATTGCACGCCAGTGCTACGCCGCAAGCCTGAGAGGAACCAACGCCCCGGCCAAAAATTTCACGATCGGTAGTGAAGATCCCCGGCAGCGGGCTCGCACAATCAAAGGAGAGCCCGCCGAGGAGCTAGACTCCATCCCCCTAGCCGAAGATCAACCGGAGAGACAAGTCCGGATCAGCTCCCTGCTAAAAGGCCCCTTGCGAGATCAAATGATCGACTTCCTCAGAACAAACAAAGACATGTTCGCATGGTCCGCTAAGGACATGCCCGGGATACCCAAGGAACTAGCCGTTCACAAGTTAAACGTGAACCCAGCCCTTAAACCCGTCCGGCAGAAAAAAAGGAACTTCGCGATAGAGCGTCAAACTCACATAAAGGCAGAAGTGGAAAAACTACTACAAGCCGGGTTCATCAGAGAAATCCGGTACCCCGAGTGGCTGTCAAACGTCGTCATGGTCAAGAAAGCTAGCGGAGGTTGGCGGGCCTGTATAGACTTCACAGACCTAAACAGGGCCTGCCCAAAGGACCCCTACCCCCTGCCGCGCATAGACCAACTAATCGACGCCACACAAACTTCTCACCTTCTTGGATGCGTTCTCAGGCTACAATCAGGTCAAAATGCACGAGCCAGACATCCCGAAAATGGCGTTTATCACCGATCAGGGCGTCTACTGCTATACTGTTATGCCCTTCGATTTAAAAAATGCGGGCGCCACCTACCAGCGGCTCATAAACAAGCTGTTCCAAGCACAAATCGGAAGAAACGTACAGGTGTATGTCGACGATATGCTGGTAAAAAGTCTGGAAGCTTCCAAACACATCTCCGACCTTCAGGAAACTTTCAGCACCCTACGAGGAGCCCAAATGAAACTCAACCCCGCGAAATGCACCTTCGGAGTAACCTCCGAAAAATTCTTGGGGTTCATGGTCAGCCAGAGAGGGATCGAGGCCAACCCCGAAAAGATCCAAGCCATCCTAGACATGGAACCCCCGGCAACCGCGGTAGAAGTACAGAGGTTCGCAGGTCGAATCACGGCCCTCGGCCGATTCATGCTCAAATCGGCAGAAAAATGCCAACCCTTCTTCAAACAATTAAAAAACATACGGGAGTTCGAATGGACCCCGGCCTGCCAAGAGGCCTTCAACTCTTTGAAGCAATACCTTCAGACACCGCCCGCACTCGCCAAACCCGAGCCGGGGGAAGAGCTATTTTTATACCTGGCCGTCAGCCCCACGGCAGTGAGTGCGGTGTTGGCCAAACAAAGCGACAAAAAGGAACACCCGGTGTACTACGTGAGCAAGACTCTCCACGGTGCAGAAATCCGGTACCTAAACATAGAGAAATTTTCCCTCGCAGTCGTCAGCGCCGTTCGAAAGCTCCGCCCTACTTCCAGGCCCACCACATTGTGCTTCTCACCGACCAACCCCTGAGGAAAATTCTCCAGAAACCGGAGACCTCGGGTAGGATGGTCAGTTGGGCCGTCGAGTTGGGAGAGTTCGACATACAAGTCCGCCCGAGACCAGCCATTAAATCCCAGGCCCTCGCTGACTTTATAGTGGAATCCACGGCCCTGGCTGAGGAACCAGCGACAACGGAAAACGGCGACGGCCCCACCAAACAGACGGCTATCAAAAATATGGCGGAACAAAGCGACGAGGTTCATTGGACCCTGCACGTTGACGGCTCAGCAGGCCAAAAAGGGCACGGGGCGGGGGTGGTCCTCCACGGCCCAGAAGGATTCACACTGGAATACGCCCTCAGGTTAAATTTCAAAGCCTCCAACAACGAGGCTGAATACGAAGCCTTGCTGGCAGGACTAAGTCTAGCCGCGGAGCTCGGCGCAGAAAAGTTAAAAGTCCATAGCGACTCCCAGCTCGTCGTCAACCAAGTGAACGGCGTATACGAAGCCAAGGGCCTCAGAATGAAGAGATACCTCCAGAAGGTAAAAGAAAAGCTGCAGGGAATGGGAGAGGTAGAGATCCTCCAAGTACCACGGGACATGAACAACCGAGCAGATGCATTATCAAGGATGGCCGCCGAAGAGACCCATGACTTCGGTACCGTGATCACAGAAATACTGCCCCACCCCAGCATCGACGAGGTGCAAGTCTTGGAAATCCCACCTGGATCAAACTGGATGGACCCCATCATACGATACCTGAAGGACGGTATACTACCCGCCGATAAGCTGGAAGCCCGGCGCCTAACTGCACGAGCCGCCCACTACGTGGTCCACGGACCCAGGCTCTACAAACGGTCATACACATGGCCGTACCTCCGATGCCTGGTGCCTTCCGAATCAGACTACGCCCTGCGAGAAGTACATGAAGGGATCTCCGGAGACCACGGGGGCGGAAGGACCCTGGCTCAGAAAATCGTAAGGCACGGCTACTTCTGGCCTACGATCCTCAGGGACGCCAAGGAGTTCGTCAAAAAATGCAGCCCATGCCAAAGGTACGCAACCACCCCCCACCAACCGGCCACACCATACACCGCGATAGCAGGACCCCTGCCTTTTGCCATGTGGGGCATGGATCTACTCGGACCCTTCCCGAAAGCCCCCGGGGGGCATACCATGTTGTACATCGCCATCGACTACTTCACCAAATGGGTCGAGGTCAAAGCCGTGGCAAAACCCAATTCGAAAGCAACAGAGAAGTTCTTCTATCACGACGTGGTTTGCCGCTTCGGCATTCCAAAGATACTTGTAACGGACAATGGTCCCCAGTTTGCAAGCGCCGAATTTGGCAAATTCTGCGATAACCTAAGCATCGAACACCGTTTTGCCTCCGTAGCACACCTGCAGGCCAATGGGCAGGTAGAGGTAACTAACAGGATCTTGCTTCAGAGCCTCAAGAAGCGATTAGGAGAAGCTGGGAAAGACTGCGTAGAAGCGCTACCTAGCATCCTCTGGGCCTATCGAACGACGCCGCGGACCGCGACTGGAGAATCCCCTTTTAGTTTAACCTTCGGGGCCGAAGCGGTCATTCCGTTGGAAATTGGCCTCCCCAGCTTCCGCACCGCAAATTACGACGAACAGGGAAATTCCGAGCCCCTCCGGAACACCCTCGATCTCGTGCTCGAAAAAAGAGAGCAAGACCCTTCTCCGAACCGCCTCCTACCAGCAAAAGGTGGCACGGTACTACAACGCCCGGGTAAGAAAGCTCTCGGTAAAACCCGGAGACCTCGTGCTACTGCGTACGGCGGTATCCGACCCTCGCAACACCAGAAAACTCGCACCTAAATGGGAAGGACCCTACAGGGTCGTTCGAGCACTCCGCCCCCGGGCCTACCAGCTATAACGTCTCGACGGGACTCCAGTCCCTCGAAGTTGGAGCATGGACAACCTCCGAGAATTTTACCAGTAAAAAAACAGGATAAGCTCTGTGTTTTTCTTTAAAAGCATGATGAATGTTTGTTTGTTTCTTTTTATGTCTTTAGAGGCAAAGATGTATCTTTTCTCCTTAAACGAATCAATGGATAAGCATTTCTACTTAAGCCATACGTATCTCCACTTTCCGGCCCATGATAAACGAGGGACCCGAAAGAAGACAGGGAGCGAGACAGAGGTAGCATCGGGGCCGATCCCCCCGAGAATACCCTAAAACACTCCCCATGAAGAAAAGACCTCCCCCTAAAAGGGCAGGCGGGACCCATTAACCCCGAACTGATCACTCGAGGGGAAGATAGTCCTTCCGCAAAAAAGACACCCCAAGGGGTGCACCAGGAACATTCTCGATGGTCAGATTAAAATTCAAAAGGCTCGAATAACCCGGAGCGCACCGTGTATATATAAAAAAGAAAGAAAGAAGAAAGCAGAAAAGAAGAGAAGAAGAAGGAGAATTCAAAAGTTATTACAGACCCACAAAAAAAGGGGGGGTAAAATATAAGATCCAAAAGACATCCTGGCGTCACTAAGCGCCCTCAGAGGCCTCGGTAACTACAGGATCCACCAGAGCAGCCACCTCCTCATCGACCAGCTCCGGTGCTTCTGCTGGTATCGACGGAGGATCGGCCTCAGCCTCGTGCATCAGTTTGTCCAGGGGAAAGGAAGGATCAACCTCGTGGACACGCCGCCGGCATTCAGCAAAAGCATCAATCTCAACATCCACGCTGAACGCAGCCGCTGCCTTAAGGAACTCCTCTGAGCCACGCCACTCCTCCTGCACCTCCGCTAGCTCCCGGGCATGCGTTCGCCGGGCCACCGCCAATTTGTCCGACGCACGACTTCTCCCCTCCATGGTTTTCCGGAGGTCTTCCCGAAGTTGAGCGACAGTATCATCAAAGGTCGCTCTCTCCGCCCGGGCTCTGTCCAAGTCCTCATTTAGCCGCCGGTTTCGCTCCGCAAAGGCACTTATCTCAGCCTCATCCTCAAGCAGGCACTGCACCATCCTCCTGGCGTAGCTCTGAGACTGCAAAAGCAACCTATCAGAAAATTTCCAACGTGCGTTCTCCAAATGACAAAAAGAGAAACGTAGAAACAGAAAACCGACCGCCCGGTACTTACGCAAGATGTTGATTGAAAATACTGAGCCCCAAGGGCCCTGCGATCATAGCCCTCCAACTCAGCATCGTCGCCAGGAAGGGCGGTCGTCACCCCCAGCTCCACCCCAACCCGGGGATTCGCAAGAACGCTATCCTCGACACCGATCTTCTAGTCAGGCTTAAACAGCTCTCCTTGCGCTTGGAAGCTCTGCGGAGGAAGCACCACTCGTTCCAGAAGAAGTTTGGTCATAACCGCCCCCTCCATTCGACTCGACACGTCCTCCGCAAAGATAGGAGGACGCGCCACGCGAACAGCATCCCCCTGTCGAGCGCCGAAAGAGGCAGCCCTCTTGGCGGACGGCTCCGACTCCAAGGGAGAAAGCCTAGCCGCCCCCTTTTCTCCGACCGCTCGAACAGGGGGGCTAGAAGGCACGGATGCCGCGAATTTTGCCTGTGACCGGCCCAACCTGGCCGCGGCCATGAAATCAGAAGGGATCTTCTTCTGACTAGCCAGACCCTTCGTCACCACCGCTACCCCTTTTCCCTTCCCAGCGTCACCGGAAGAAGACATACCTCCTGCCAAAAAAAAAAAAAAAAAAAAAACGGGAAAACAACAACTGCTCAGAACGAGGGAAAGCAACCAAAAAAAACAAAACAAAAAAAAAAAAACAAAAAATTAGGAGAAACAGAGAGAGAGAAAGAGGGGAGGGGCTCACCACGAGGACTGGCGAAACTCTCCCCCATTCCCTCGCCCGTACGACGGGCCCTCTTCTCCACAACTCCCAGCAAGCCCAGCCTCTTCAGGCACCTCTCCCATTTGAACTCGGAAACGTCGATAGCCTCCCCGAAGGCGAGCTTCCCCAAGTCAAACTTGCTATAGTCAGACTCGTCGGGGAGGGACTTCCTTCGCCACTCAACGGAGCGCCTCCAAGAGCGAGGAAAGCCCCAGCCAGCGTCCAATGGAGGGGTGATGAACACATACTCCTCCTTCCACCCTTTGATGGAGGAAGGCAAATTCGCCGCCATTTTCACCCGAGGACGCTGGGTTAGATATAGCCAGCTGTCCTCCCCCTTCACCAACGGGCTAAGGGCAACACAGGCCCGGAGCAGCGGAAGGGTAGGTTGAACCCTGTGAAGGCCCGCCTTAGCCACAAAGGCCAAGAGAGTATGCCAACTATTAGGCGCCAGTTGGGAGGGAGCCACCCGGTAAAACTCAAGGGCCTCTACTATAATGTCCAAGAGCGGGAACCTAACCCCCGCCCGAAAAGCCTCCACGTAGAAAGCTACCTCTTCTTCAGTGGTACCCCCACAAACACTCTCTACAAAGGAAGGAACCCTAATCCCATAATCATTGGGAATGTGGAACTCCCTCCTAATTTTCTCCACTGCCCCTTCTCCCAAAGCGTTCCTGAAACACGCCACCCAACCGGGGCAAATAACGGCACCAGACCGAATATCCCCAGCCTCCGCCTCACGAGTAGAAAAAAATCGAGCCAGAGATTCCGAGGGAGCGGCCCCCACTGATGACCCAGAGGCCCCGGAGCTATCTCTCAACTCCGTGGGCTGCTGTACATCCTCAGAAACGACGCCCCCACCCTCTAAAGATAACCGCCTCCTTTTTCTTGGCAGAGCCCTCTCCACCACCTCCACCGACTCAGAAGAAGGGCTCTGAGGTACAGTCGCAACAGACATCGTAAACTATCAAATCGCGGATGAAATAAAAGATACGGAACTCACCGGAAGAAGTTTGGTGAATAAGCAACGCGTGAAAAAAAACCGCCGCGGAGGAAAACCCGTTCACCCGAGGAAGACGAAGCAATAAAGTAAAAAATGAAATCCCCAAAAAGGCTTTAAAAGGGCTAGGGTTTAGACACGCGTCGTTTCAACTCCCGCCCTTTCTATATCCGATGGGGCATGAACACGTGGCGCCGATTGGGAAACCCAAGGGAACCGCCATAAGTCGAAGCGCCATACGGAAAGGACGTCTCTATCCCAACCCATGAAGTAACTTTCCCAGCAAGCCATCCATAGACCCCCGCCACGTTCGATGGCAAAAGGCTCGGAACCCGTCACAAGGGTCCGGCATACATCTCCACAAGATGGAAAAAACCACGTTCATAAGGAAAAGGCTCGGAACCCGTCACAAGGGTCCGGCATACAGCCCCACACCTAAAGGTCAATTCAGGTGCCTGTCTGTCGTTTGTTTCCCCGTCCCCACGATTCGGCCTGGGACTGGTGATTGAGGCCGAGGGTCGATGATTTACTGGCCTTTTCGTGTGAGGGTTTCTACCGTAAGGTTATTCATCTTGTTCTTCTTCTAACGGTGAATTCCTTAATCAATGGGGGAATATTGACGTTTTGAACCATCGGTGGAGGAGGTGGTAAACGTCTTAATATTTCCTGAAGAACAACAAAAACATCCCAACTTGTGTTGCCAGTTGGTTGAATATAGTCATAGTGACTGGAGTTGTATCTTCGTTGGTAGGCTCTTCCTCTGGAATATGATTTCCAGGGATTGTGGCATGTGCTTGACTCCTGGTCATTACTCCTTCGCCTTATGGGTTGGCAGTGACAGATTTCAAGGCTTTTGATCTCGAATTTGTCATGGTGGTCCCACGGATGGCACCAATCTGATGATGCCGAAATTCGCTTAGTACAATCTAGCAGTGAAAAGTTGGTCCTGTAAGCAACTTGTACTCACAGAAAGGATGTTAGTAAACCCGGAATTATGGTTTCGGATGGTACTTCAATATTTAAGCTAGGAATCGGTATCACAGGAACAATTGAAAGAAAGGAGATGAAGTTCAGAAGTTTTACCAACATGGGTGAATGGGAGAGGATGTGACAGAACCTGGTCTTCCCAAGTTGCCTACGTACCCCTTTATTGATGATCAAGTTAGACGTAGTTCCCTTTTGATTGTGAGGGTCCTTTTCATAGAGAAGAGAGTCCTCAACGATTAGAATCTTACTGTTTTAGGAATCTTGCCTAATTGACCAGCTTCCCCAGGAGATAAGTCTATATCTATTTTTAATAGATATCCCATTTCCCTGAACGAGCAATTTGTTGTTAATAGGAATCCCTTAGTTAGAAAGCCACCGCCTTAAAGTGTATTACTTCTTTGAGAGACAGTTTTCTAACTAGGGACGTTGTTATTTTTAAAGAGAGGATAGTATTTCGTTAGCTTTTCCTCCTAAAACCCGTAAGTCGGCTTCTAATTACTTGGAAGTGTCACGTGTCGACCATCAAAGGTTAGTACCAATTTTACCCCAACACTAGGTGCTCTTATTAAAGTTATGGTCGTGTAGATATCATTTCCTATGTTGCTTTCATTATATGTTGGGAAGGGGGCACGGAGGAAAATTTGATTGAAAAACAAGATTGGTGTTAATTCTGTTGTGAGCCGGTCCGTGAGAGGGGAAAGCGGGCGGCGTGAGAATCGTGATGTGGACAGGTCTTCCACGTAGTGTTGTGTGGTCGGCCAATCATGCGGCGGACCGCATCATCAAACTCAAGACACTTCTGTGGGACCCACACCAACGCGTTTCAACCAGAGGCTGTGAGAGCTCGGCAAATGGAATATTTGAGCATACGAATGTGACCCTCCTCTCCCCCCCCCCCTCTCTCTCTCTCATATTTGAGCATACGAATGTCAGAATGTGACCCTCCTCTCTCTCTCTCTCTCTCTCTCTCACTCTCTCTCTCTCTCTCTCTCTCTCTCTCTCTCAAAAAGCTTAGCGTAAGAAGCAAAAGAAGAGATCCTTGTGGAACCTATTGAGATCCTAACCCTTTTGATATCGACCTCTCCTCAATTCTCTCTCTCTCGCATGTAAAACAGACATCTCACCTTTAGAGAAGATTATTTTGCTAATTTTCTCTTATTTTAAGGTTGATGGCGGTTGGTGAATATAAAAAAAGAACAAAAGTGAATGATCTAATGGTTTAACCGTACACATTACTCCATTTCTCATCTACTAGTGTGTAAAACACAAGCTTCTTACGAGGGATTCAAATTATTATTGCTTTGCAATACAAAGAGAGAAAAAAGAAGAAAGATAGGTTCATTACTCCCAATTTATGGTTGAGGGAAAAGACCCTTCTTCTAGATTTTCGAGTGAATGAGATAATGAGTTTTCATCATTGGTGTGGATAGAAGGCAATAATTGCAAAAACCCTTGTGGGATATTGTTCATTAGAATAACTATTCAGTGACTAATTGATGGACAATCCTAGTTTAAAATCAGAGTTATTGATTGAGGGTTGTACAATTTGCTCTCAAATAGTTCCATATTGGTAGTTACTAGCTTGGGTGTGGGAACTTTTGGATAGTTGTTTCATGATAAAAAGTTATGGAGGAAGAGTGGAAAGCGCTGAACTTTTGTTTTGATTGTGTGTGGATGAAGGAGAATTGATGGGTAAGAGGGATAAAAAACAATGGAGGGCGAGGGGGTGTAGAATGGGATGATGATCTACTTCAATAGGAACTCTCTACGGAATGGAAGGAGGAGATGGGCCTTGATTGAAAAGAATGGAACCATTGCTATAATGGAAGCAAGTGAACGAGGTGTCTTGCCACATGGATGGTAGTACTTGGTCTCTGTTAATAAGAAATTTTCCTCTTTACAAAGTGGGGGATCAGGTCCACTTAGATAACGATATGTTGAAATTGACTACTTCCATGTGTTCTTTTCTCATTGAAATATGCTTCCTTTTTCTACCCAATCTATGCTTTAAATGAGTTCTATAGGATGTTTTGAGTTCAAATAAGTATCTAGAAATTTTAGTTGTTTGTATGAATAATTGTTGCCCATGCATAAAAACATTTTTTATCTCGATTTAGGGTATGTTCATAGATTTAGGTCATGTTCATATCCACGTCGATGTTTCGTTGCGAAAAGAACACGGAAGACATTCTTCCCAACTGAGATAGGGGACCAACAACTTCAAAATTGATAGGCTTTGATTGTAATTTTAATAGATGAAGTCATATCACGTTTGCTATGTAAGCAAACTTCCAATAAGAGGCCAATTAGAATTCTCGATGAGGCCAATTAGAATTCTCGATGAGGCCAATTAGAATTCTCGATCATATAGTTCAATGTTTTATATATATATGTTGTGGCCTCATGCGTTTCTTGCATTCTTTATTTATTTAAATATATAAGGAAAATTATTTTAAGAGAATGAGAGAGAAGCCAGATAAGCTCACTGTTCAATAGATTTTGTCTTATTCCTGAGGTGGCTGTCCCATGTAGAGAGAGAGAGGGAGTGGAAGTGACACGATCTCCCCTTTTTTTTAATTAGGACAGCCCCCTCTAATGTATCTATGAATTATGAGTTTATGACTACTCTTTTACACTATAGAGGGCTGTCCCAAGCAAAAAAAGGGGTGAATCTATCATTTCCTTATATATATATATATATATATATATATATATATATATATATATACACACACACACTAGTAAAAATACCCGTGTCATGCACGGGCGAGAAAAATATAAATGGTTAATCACTTTCCCATCTGATGCGGTGGAGTATTTCACACTCATGCTTTGACAGGTGGGTCTCATGCACCATCTATAACCAAACCCATGCATTCGAGTGGGATCCGGAATATTTTGAAAGGTGGCCGAAATCTGTAGTATTATGTACCAAACGCACGCGTTCTGTGTTAAAAAATAATCAGGTTTGTCAATAATTTGGAAGGTGTCCTGAATCCATAGTATTATGTAATATGTTCACAAAAATTCGTACTATTATGCAACATATGTACCCAATCCGTAATTTTGCAAATAAAAAACGCCACCATGTTGACTTTGTGGACAAAATGTATAATAAAAAATTCATAAAGCAGGGTAAAATAGGTATTGTGAAGGGGCTATGATTGAAAATATGAGGCTTTAATGAGAGCATTTGTTAATAAAAGCCAAAAAAAGTGGTGTGTAATTCTATTAGAATTTTGGAAGAAATTCAAATAAATAAATAAATAAATATATAAATATATATATATATATATATATATATATAGAGAGAGAGAGAGAGAGAGAGAGAGAGAGAATAGTGTTTATGAGCTGCTGCTCAAATAAAGGTGTGGGCCCACATTGTTGGGGAATCCAAAGCATTCATTTGGAAGCCCCTATTATGGATAGGGTATCCACAAAAAATCGACTCCATTGGATCATCCTAACCCTTCCATTTGTGGAGGGAAAATGGTCAGATTTGTGGAGAAACAGTATCTGTCCATTTTTCCCTCCACAAATGGAAGGGTTAAGATGATCCAATGGACCTGGTTTTTGGTACACACTGTATCCATGATGGGGCTTTTTAAATGAATGGTTTGGATCCCCCCCCCCCCCAAAAAAAAAAAAAAAACATGGGCGCGCATGAGTTTTTGACGCTCGAGCTCAGATAAGCTATCTGAGCTCAAGCTCAGAAACACTATTCTCATATATATATATATATATGAGAGAACATTTCCTACGCACTTGTGTAGGTAACTTACCTACACACTACCTTAAAAAAATCAGATCCATAGGATCATCCTAACCATTCAAACTATGGAGGCAAAAAATGGACTAATTTGTGAAGGTTTATACACGTCCATTTTACCTCCACAAATCGTAGGGTTGGGATGATCCTATGGATCTGATTTTTTGTGGACACCCTATCTATGTGAGGACCATTCAAATGAATGGTTTGGATCACCCAAACAATGTGGGCCCCCACTGTATTTTAAGCTAGTGTGTAGGTAACTTACCTACACAAGTGAGTAGGAAATGTTTTCTCATTTAATAATTGAAGAAAATTTTACTTATATAATGTTTTAAGTAAGCTCAGGGCCACCGAACTTTCCCTATTTATAGAGAATGATGGTACTCAATTGTCTCTTGTAGTTTAAGAGGTGGGATTTGGAACCGTCGCAATCTCGTCCTTGCCCTTCGCATGGTAAACTGCAATGGCTATGAGTTGACATTGTACCCTCCCTCTTGACAGTGCCATTTTCATGCGAAAGATGCTACCGCCCTATCACTCTTCCACAAAACTTTAGATTAAAAAAGGTGTGTCTTTGCGGATGGAATTTTTCAAGGTTGATAAGTGACATATGGAATATTTTACATGGGTGCAAAAGCAAAATTACATGTCGAAGAATATTTTACATGAGAAGAATATTTTCCGACAATTGGTCAAAAGACTCCATGTTTTCATGTTTGACCCGCCTCATATGAAAAGAACGGCTCACTAAGCTAGCACAATCTATCTTTATCAATACAATAACAAAGTATAATATAAAATAATATTTTACATAAGAGGTTAGAAGAATACTTAACTTAATCATTGGATTTGCCACACAATTTTGCGGAAATCCATTTCGTGGCTCACTTGGAAGAGAGAACAGCCACCTTCGATGAATTAAACGAATAAGACAAAATCTGAGCCTATCGGGCTGCTCTCTCCTGCAAAAGTGAGCCGTGAAATGGCTTTCCACAAAATTCCCTAGGAAAAATTCAGTATATCTCTACAGAAAAATAGTGGTTTCTCTAGGTACAAGTGTTAGAGTATATAAACCCGGAAGGGTGTGGTTCTTTGGCGTAAAGTCATGGGTTTGCTCCTCAGTTACGAGCGTTCGAATCCCCCCTTGTTTACCCGATGCACATGGTTTTCGGGTGATTGCGCGCATCCGTAGGGAAATAGTCCTACCCCCGAAGGGGGTGGGGACACCCTTCATTATCAAAAAAGAAAAGAAAAGTGTTTTATATGCCAAGAAAAGTCAGTAGAATGACATTTATTAATTAATAAAGGTTTATTTCATGTCATGAATGAGTAATTATATTAACGAATGTGTGTGATGTGCTTGTTTATTGACACATGTTCGCCCTTAGGTAGCATAGTAGAAATGTCATACTCAAAGAATTCACAGGTCCAAGAAAGCAATGAGATATGGCATCTCGATTACATGCAAGCCTTAGTAGTTCCTAGCTGGGAAAGAGACTGGACAGTTCTTTCTGTATATAACTAGAACCAGTCTTGCCTACATGCACGTGTCGTGAGGTGACTTATCTCTGTCATCTGGGTAGTGGACCCTAAGTAAGAAGAGTGGGTGTGATGATTGGATCGCGCAACCAAACCGGATCAAATAAAGAACAACTTGTGAACAAGAAAGTATAAAGTTGTTCTTCCATAGAGAACCCTTCATATGTCCTTAGACCTTGGGGATCTTATTAGTCTGTGGGCCCGTTCTAGGGTCTTAGTCTATCTTATAGTGATTCTATTTTAGAGTCAGGTTCGGATAGAGCTATATCCTAGAGCAAACTCTCGAGACTAATAGTGATACTCAATAAGGGATTCTTCGTCCTAAAATTTAGGGATTGACATATACAATTTTGTCAGAGCGGTAGGCCTATTAAATAGCCTGGCCAGATGGATTCGATTAATTGTTTATCGAAAATTTTTATGAAACATTGAATTGTTTTCATAGGATTCTAGAAATGCAATTGGAAGCCGAACACCACTTGACCAAAATGGTATACCAAGAGTGGGCTAAGGGGGTAAATGGTGTCCACCTCCCGTATGACTCAACTCAGGATGTAATTATGAAGAAAGGACTAGCACATACATGATGTGATTAGGGGTAAGATGATCTGACGGTCATCTTCAGGGTTATGTCTCGATGGAGGACATTGATCATTAAGTATAGTTTAACTATAGAGCGAGATTGTACTGAGGCCCACCATAGGATTCTTCAGGATTGACCGTCGGATCCCTGTGACGATCCCACTCATAACTCGAATGACCCGATCATCCAAACGGATTAGGGTTCTGCATTTTGTATAATTGCACAGACGGATATGATCCGTTAGATTAATGTAGATATTAATTAAGTTAACATATATATAGATATATATATATATATGTGTTGATATATGTATATATACATATCTTTGTTAAGTAACATGAGACAGTAAGATAATTTTTTGAAGACTAATTGGAGCCGAAATAACTCACATTGAATGTGAGTTATTAATTAATTAAATTATTTAATTATTATACATTATTATGTGAAATACAGGTGTAAAAACTCACGAGGGGGGGTTAATTGGTCAATTAGAAATTTTACGCTTAATTAAGCGAGATTAATAATTAATCCATTTAATTAAGCACTAATTAGTCTAACCCTTGTTCAAGTAGGCATGTTAATAAACGCTAAGGTTTAGACTTTATAATCATGCACATTTAACTAACCCTTGTTCAAATAAATATTATAATACCTAAGGTTTAAACATTTCAATCAAGTGCATTTACTAACCCTTGTTCAATCAAAAGCACAAATATAAGTTAGGTTAGAGATTACCAATCACCTCAAGTGCAAGAGAAGGAAAGGAAGAGAGAAGGATACAATGAACACAAGATTTATAGTGGTTCGGTCCATCACAAGACCTACTCCACTCTTCACGTCCGCGCGTGAGTTCCACTATCTCCATCCTCCTTCAAGGCCGGATCAATGAGCCATTACATGACCAAGCTTTTCCATTCTCAAGGGCCAAAGCGAAGCCCGTCTGCACTAAGCCTTCAGCGAGGGGACACACCCTCATATGCCGTCTTCACCTTTCTTAACGGGCTGAAAATGAGACCCTTGTCTTCACGATTCTTAACCGGCCGAAGAGAAGACCCTCAATGAAGAAAAAAGAAAAGAAAAACTCTCAATGCCTCTTAATAGGCTGATTACAAAGTTTAAACTCACAATCATTCTCAAGAAATAAGCAAAAGAAAAGCACTATTGAGTGCTTCTTGAAAGAATGTGGCAATACATGTTCAAAGAGGTTTTGCTTTTGATTTTCAAAATGAAGCTCATGGAGAAATGGGATTTGATCTTTCTTAAATGTTCAAAAAGCTTGTTTAGATAGGTTTTAATCATGTATATATAGTGTATTTTAAAATATGACCGTTTGGGCTAAAACTGTAAATAACTAGCTTGAAAATGTCAAGCAGAAAAAGCCCCAACGACTAGTTTGCCCGACCATCGTGGTCGACCGAGCCACCGCGGTCGCCCGCCCCTTTTTATTTTTAAATTTCTTACCGTCTAGGTCGACCGGCCCCATGGCGGTCACCCAGTGAGGCTAACCTGTTAGCTCAAAAATTTGGCTGAAAAACCTATCCACGGTCGACCGACCCATTGCGGTCGTCCGCCAAGCCCAACCTGGATGTTTTCTGAATTTTCAGAAAATCAATCTGCGGTCGACCGGATTGGGCTGGTCAATCGGCCCGATAAATTTTGAGATGTCCTGGACTTCCATGTTCTTTCTCGCGGTCGCCCGGCAAAGCCCGTTCGACGGGCCCTATGTAAAATTCCATTTTTAACTTTAAAAATCAGGGGCTTTTGGGCCATGGTCTTGGGCTTAAGTCCTAAGTTTTCAAACACATTTTTGGGTGTATCTATGGTTTTCAAAGATGTAAAAAGTTAAGTACGAAAACCATTTGAAAACCTTTTGAAAGTGCATTTAAACATAAAATCAAGAGGACTCCAAATACATTCTAAAAATGAATACCATGAGCTTTCTTGGAATGTGTCAGCTCTTTTGCACTTTCTAGGACTTCTTCAGCTTGAGTGAACATCTTCAACTTGATATGGCTCATGTGACTTCTCCTCGAATCTTAAATGCATGTTGAGGTACATGTGGTGTCACCATGACATGTTCAACTCCAAGCTCCTTCTTGACACTTGCTTAGGGAACTTGTGGGATCTTCATGTTGAGCTTCTTGACTTGATCATCTCCAAATGAGGATGACTCTAATGTATGTGCAATCTCTTGGTTCCTTTGCACATTGATTCACAAGCCATGTGTTGAGAAGAGTTATGTAATGGCGATTATAACATGAAATTCCTGTATATAACACAACACCTCAAAGCAACACATCAGTCCATAAATGCTAATCAATCTAGTTTGCTAGCATCAAAATAAGAAGGTAAGGTGAATGATTAACTCATGGGAACCCTTGGGCTTACATTCTCACAAATTGATTAAGGAGGCAGGAGATATTAACCAAATAGATGAATAAGCATTAAATACTATAAACAATGAAGCAATGCTCCCCTCATTATATGTACAAGTTTAAAAGGATAATGTAAAGCATGCGGTGCATACAAAATATAGACTACCTAATCAATTCCCAAAAACTCTCCCCCTTTTGGCAACAGCAAAAAGGTAGGGATATGCAAGTGAAAGTGCAAGTGGGGTGTCAAGATGAAGAATAACTCATAAGAGTTATTCAAACTGTATATGATGTGTCAATGAAGCTCATATGATGCTTATCAAAATATAAAACAAGATAAAATGCATGATAAGCAGATTTTTTTTTGATCTAAAGATTTGCATTAAAAGCACAAGTATGGGGGCAATAAACCATGTGAGCACATCATAATGGTCTATATAAATATGAGTATATAACCATTTTGCTCTCCTCCTATGTATTTATCAGAGGCCCTAGGTGAAACCTATTAGGGCATGACATTGTAGAATGGTTGGAAAAGTGATGAGTTTTAACTTGGAACTCTTAATTAATGAGCAGACAAGTCTCTTCCAGAGCAAGGATATACTCTGAACTTATAAAATAACTTTTTAAGCATAAGTTGCTTACCCTAGAGATTTGAAATTAAAGCTCCCCCTGACTATGTGCATATGGACTAAATGTAATAGTTCAAGCACATAGGGCAATTGAGTTGTCACTTTACACCTTTAATCATTCATTATTAATCCATTTAGAAGAATTTTTCATTTAAAATGTGAATGGAGGGATATCAGACAAAAGATATACCAAGCGAATTGAATATGGTCTGATATAAAAATGCACATGGATACAAAAATAGAAGAGTGAATTCCATATCCATGGCAAATAATGAAACATGTATATATATATATATATGTATATATATATATGTATATATATATGTATATATATATATACATATATATATATATATATATAGATAAAGCAAAATAGAGTTCTATATACATGAACCAAAAATGGAAGAGATTTAACCATTAAAGCTCAACTTATAATATTATGATTTCTCTCCCAAAGAACTTATCATGTATATGAGATGTCTAAGGTAAATCATACATGATAAGAACACTCAAATATAGACATGAGATATGTCAGTGTAAGGCACATCTATGTTTGAGGATGGGCATAGAAGAAGTGAATTACTGTAAAGCACTTCTATGACCCATGAAACTGCAAAGGATATGCTTATAAGGGTTAGGCATAATAAATGATAAGCATATACCTGTAGACACCCCATTTTGACCGAACCCTAATAAACCCTAGTTAGGATAGAAACCCTATCAAACTAGTGTTTTAATGTCCCAAATTTGTTCCTAGAATAGGTTAGGGTCTCATTTAAGTCCCCATAAAATTTCGTCCGAATCCGTCGTGATTTGCATAGTAAACGGATGAGGTTTGTAGTGTAGTGTAGTGTAGGGTTAAGGGTGGCGATTTAGCCAGAAATAGGAGTGCGCTGGAACCTGAAAAATCAGTTCAAATCTTTCGTAATGGGTTGTCCAGAGAGATATAGGGGTATGCGGATTAATGTGTAACTTAATTAGGGGGTGTATTATCCTGAACCAGGGCAATTATGTAATTAGTGAAGATACTTTTCTTCCCCTCCAAGTCACCATTAGGCCCTAAGTTAGGTTAGTGAAAGGCTTAAGACTAGAATTAGTTAGGAGGGAATCTTAGGAAGCTTCCTAGGTGGTTAAAAAGCTCAAGATCCTCACCCTTGATTCATAGAGGGGATTTGGATGGTTGAGATCAATCTCCAGGAAGATATTTGCACAATTTTTTCCCTTTCATTTTCTACTTAGCCCCCCCCCCGTAGAATTAATCGGTAGTCACAATACACTGAAGGTGGCTGTCTAAGTAATAAGAGGGGGGGTCAAATATTTTGTTTCTCTTCGGTTTAAAAGCCCAACGAATTAGGGTTTGGGGAGGCTCTTCTCATTTGCAAGAAAAAAAAGGGAAGCAGAGAGAGAGAGAGATATACAGAGAGAGAGATACAGAGAGAGGGAGAGAGAGAGATAGAGAAAGAGAGGGAGAAAGGGGAATTTCCATCTCTGTCTGACTCATCTTCTCCGGCACCATCTCCAGCCAGAGCTCCGCTTGGCCACCACCACTTTCTTCTTCTTCGTCTTCTTCTTCCTCCATCCACAACCTCCGATCGAGCTTTCACCCAAACCCACCACCATCAGCCACGTCCCATCATCCATACCCCTAAACCCATTTTCCATATCTATGTAAACTCTCACCACCTTCTCCGACCAACTTCCGGCCAAAATCCCTCCAAGTCACCACCACTATCTTCCCATCTCCGATCACTCTCTACCACCTCAAACCCATCTCAGCCAATATTCCCTCCCCACCAAACCCACTTCCATCTCAATCACCACCACCACCACCATCTTCCACCTCAACCCCATCTACAACCTCCAATTGATTTTTCACCCAAACCCATCTCCATTTATTCCGGCAATCTTGCCGGAATCCGACCACCATCCTTCCAAGCCCCCACCTCCATTTTCCATCACCATTAGCATCTCTATTTCCATTTCTGCTATTCTCCATCCCCACCCTCAAAACCCCTTTCTTCCACCATGACTGCCTCTATGATTTCACCCAAATTCATCAACCATAATTCCACTAACAAACCCATTCCCATCTTCTTCCATATCCGTTAACCTTCTCAGCAGGTCCGAGGAGAGATTTTGGGCTTTTGAAGAGGAATTGCAGAGAAGAGTTCGGAGTAGAGCTAGAAAGAAGAGTAGGAGATCCGACCACATTTTCGTCGCTCTGCCATTTTTGACCTTCTTCATTGCCGCAAACCATCACTAGCATCCGATCTAAGAAGGAGAAAAGTCTCGAAACTGACTTCCTGACGAGGATTCCATCTCTGAAATTCTTGGTAATTCATCCCCATAGCTCATTTCCTTCTGTTCATTTCTTTGTTGATTGCATCTGAAATTTTCATTTGATAAGAAATTGGTCATTTGACCCAATTACCCTGTTCCTAATGTATTTTGTTGGAGTGGTTTAATCATATAGGTCTGGATTGTTTGAATGGAAAGAATAAATCATTAAATCTATTAGATGATTTGTATCGGAGCACCTGTTGTTCTTATTCGGGCATGCTATTTCAGCCCTGTGTTTTGTTTTAATATCTTTTGTGAGAAATGATAGTAGCCCAACCGAATTCAGATGGTCGCCGACCCCAATACCTGTTTCCAATTCCTAATTTCAATATTTGGTTCTTGAGGTGCTTTAGATGGTATAGTGATAGGGTTTGATCCGTGTTATTTTTTATTTTGACCCTCCGATTGCTGATGATAAGGATATTGAGTGGGATCCTTGTTGTAGTTCTGTTTATATCATGATCTTTGGCCTTGATATTTCTGTTCAAAAAAAAAAGTATTTTGACCCATTCCAGGTTATGTCCAGCTTTGTTTAGTAAATGATGCTTTGTCTCCTTGAGTTTTACTTCAGTTTGACATTGTTTTGCAATGTTGTTGTCTACAAAATCAAATTCTAATCTCTGTAGACAGTCTCCTCAATGAATACCCAAATTGTAAGCAAGGAAGATATACTCAAAGGGGTCTGTCTAGGGGAGGAAGTAGGAGCCAAATATCATTTTCCTTTCTATAAAGCTATTAAATTAGAGCATTTTAGAATGGAAGGGGGGGGGGGGGGGGGGCTGATATTTTCGTTTGGAGAGCAGACAGAGAAAGGGAGGGATGAAATGTTCTAATGGGATCAGTTCACCTATTTCAGTTTGCAAGCAGACTCAATTCATAGTGACTTCGCATATGGTTTGTCTTCTAACATTTGTTCTTGGACAATTGCATAAGCTGGACCCATCTCTGTTGTGGTAATTGTCATTCCATTAGTGTAACAGCTAAAACCGAGAAGGATTTATGCCAATTCCACCCTTAGTAATGGTATATCTGTAGAATCTCAGGTAGAAAAATGGTATCAGAATTTGCAGGTAAGTCTGTGTTAGTCTAGTTCATATTTTAGTTGAAATAGAATTTGGGTTGAATTCTTATGCACTTGTGGCTCTTAGTTGATGCAAGTGTGATGATAAAGTGATGGTTTATTTGACTGATTGAAATATTTTGGAAATCCAATACATCAGCTTATTCGGAGTTATCATCAATTCAAGATGAAGTTTATGTGAGCAACAGTTCCTTTATTATGAGCACTAGTTATTGTTTTATGCCAAACTTACTTTTCAGATAGCTGTAATAGTAGCTCTTGTGAGTGGATTATTGCAGCTTTGCAACTTTTAGCTTTTATAAATTTTCCAGGTGAAGGAATCCTAAGGAAGGATTTGATGAAAATTGGTGAGGTACCTAGCCAGCTGAAGCAAAGTAATATAAGAATAGAAGGATTCATACATATGTGTGATATCTTTAACCTAAAATTGTTATTGGCTAGTAGGTGTCATTTAATTCATGGGCAACATGTTGATTTCCTTTGGTTCATCTTGATTAAAAGTCAGTTGCAAATTTATCTTTAAATAGGTGATCCCTTTGCTTACATCAATTTATTATCTTTTGTAACCATTCTAGGAGGAGTGGAGGCGATGAAGGCACTAGCTTAAGCCTATCCTTAGGGGACTTGCTCAGTCCAAGTAGTGTTCCCCTCTTTCTTTAGTAGACTTTCAAAGTCCTTTTAGATACCTTTAGATATTTGATTCCCCCGTTAGGAGACGTGTTTCATCTCGAAAGGCAGTTCTCTTTCAGAGACAAACCTTGTTGTTTAGAGCGTACCCTTACAAAGGTTGCCTTAGTAAAGAGTACTTGTAGGAGGCATGCCTTGCCTCACTTGTAGAGTCCATATTTGGAGGCGAGCCTTGTCTCATTTAGAGAGTTTCCTCTTTAGGAGGCTTACCTAGCCTCAGGTTAAAGCCCCCCTCTTTTTAAAGAGTCTTTGACTCATTTGTCCTTTTGGAGGAGTTATTAGTGAGTCTTTGACTCACTCATCCTTTAGGTGGTGTTATTAAAGAGTCTTTGACTCATTTGTCCTTATTAGAGAGTCTTTGACTCATTTATCTTTTTTAGCATTACTATCAGAGAGTCTTTGACTCACTCATCCTCTTGGTAGTGTTATTAGAGAGTCTTTGACTCATTTGTCTGTTTAGTAGTATTATCGAGGAGTCTTTGACTCACTCGTCATTTAGGTGGTGCTGTTAGAGAGTCTTTTGATTCATTTGTCCTTTTGGTAGTGTTAGATCATTTCTTTGTCTTTGGCACTAGCTTACCTGGTTTAGGGGTTTCCCCTGTTAGCCCTAGGGTTCGGCCATAGGGTTTTCCTTTGTGTATTCCCTTAGGTCTTTGACCAAAAGGGTGAAAACATTCTCAAAGTCCAAAAAAAAAACTCAAAACATTTGAAATATCTTAAAATCCAAAAACTTTTGAAAACTGAAAAAGCTCAAAATCATTTGGAGTGTTAATTTTTAGTAGTAGTAGGAGAGTTCGTTTCGAACTACATTGGCTTGATCCTCTTCCACGAGGTACGTAGTGCAGCTTGGGATCTTTATCCCAAGTCCAGCCAAACTTTTTGTAAATAGCATTTTAAACCTTTTTGAATAAACAACTTTACAACCTTGATTTCAAAAAGATCTTCCTCTAGAGTTAGAACTTTGTCCTAGATAGAGAGTTTTTTGTTTAGAGTTAGGGTTTAGCCTTTCATTTGTTGTGTGCTTGTTTGTGATTGTTTTAGAGTTAGAGGTTTGTCCTAGAGTTATAGGAGCGCCTCCGTTCGGTCAGTTGGCGATTCACATCGCCGACTGATAACTAGAATTGGATGCGTTAGTCCACCCTTTGTTTTTCTCAGGGCATACAGCCTAGTTACACGTAGGTTGTAGGAATCACCTGCATTAGCTTGGGGCTAACCTGCATTTAGTTAAGGCATATAGGGTGTCCTAAAATCCACAATCCACTGTAATTTAATAATCGCATAAGAAGCTTTAATAACTAGTCCGGTCTTTTAGGTCGAGTCTAGGATAGATGTCTTGTTGTCTTAGGCATAATAGCTTAAAATAGGTGCGAAGAACTACGTTGCTCTGATTCTTGCGGAGGCGAGGATACGTAAACTTCTTTGGATGAATATCAGACCATCCAAGGACTCGGGCTCAATCATTAGAGTCTTAGGATTTGTTGTGTTGTTATTATTGTGTATTTTGTTGTTTTCTCTTACTTTCATGCGCAGACCTTATACCTTTAGCTGTAGCATGCATGCGTTTGTCCACCAGAACTTCGGTGTCACTTCTTTCATTCATGTTGTGTTCGCTTGTTATTACTATCCCCAGGACCTGCATGCCTAGATAGACGTTGTCTCGGGGATATTCGTTCCCATTTCACATGATTTTTGCCCGAAACTCTTCGAGGTTACTAATAAATGGCATAAGAGACCAAGTGCTTGCACTCGGACGAATTGGGGGTGCTCTTCGGACCTTCTCCATTCGTAATCAGGCACGGACCTTTTGTATCTCTGTTTATCCGTTGCAGACAGAGCATTTGTTTTGGTTCCATGGCGTATCCATGGATGGCGACTCTGAGTTATTTTTAGGTATATCTTGGTTTCGAGCCTTCGCTCCGGATCAGGATGTATCTCATTCGTTATGTATCGCCACTCATGCTATGCTGTGAGAGTGGCATCTATTTTGAGAGTTCCTTGGTAGAGCTCTCCTTCACATGTGAAGATCTTTGACGATTGCAGGGGGATCTCGCATCCCTCGGCACCTGTCCTCCAGGATCGGGGTCCACAGGCTGGCGACTCTGCTGGGGAGTTCTTGAAACATTGCCTAACTCTTTAAAAATACCATTTTTACTAACTTTGGAGAAATTTGAGCTAAAATCATTTTAAATAAGAATTCTATCTTTAGAATCCAGGGGCACCAAATAGGTGCCTAATTAAAACAAGGGATTCACACACTGCACATCATATGTTATCATATTATTTATTTTTTATTTCTTTCATTATTTTTCCTTATTATTGGCTCCGCGGAATAGATACAATGCGCGCCCGACTGGGATGTCATTACCTTGATGGCGCTATTGAATCTATTTCCAAGCTATGCGCCGGCGCTGCACCCATAAACACTCGGTGCACTTGTGTTTACAGCAGCCGATGAGCAATGAAGCATACTATGTATAACACTCGGTGCACTTGAGTTATACATATTAAGTGTGGTTCATACGCATAATACCCGATAGATTGAGTCTGGAGCCCTACTTTGTTTTATATAATATGTATATACTTACTGACTTAGTGAAATCCAACTAGGAAGTACACATGTTTATATAAGTATATTACATTCATATAAGGGTCGAACATGTGTTGCTTACACATGTAAAGCTTAGAGTTAGTAGCTTTGTCCCATTTGTAGACTAGGGTAGCTCATTTTACATGGCTACAGCACGGTCCTAGTACACTCATCTGTCTGTCTTGAGTCGAGACTTCCTTGACTCCGCTAGATTAGGATTAGGGCTGGTGCCCCTGGTTAGGATATATGTATATGTGTATATACATATATACATTGATTATGTATATTAGGGTTCTCCTCTAAGTTAGAGTTCCTTATTTATTTCAATCGGTTATACCCATTCCTTACTCAGATCTAGATCTAGTCAGTGGCTTTTGATCGCCATTACCTTGGCCATGATTTGTCCTTTGATATGTTGATTATAAGAGTTGATCCGTTGTCATACATTCTCATATGCAGTCAGTCATTCATTAGATTATCTTTCTCTTGTGACCACGTTTCGTTTACCGATTGTGAGCTTATTTTATTACTGTCAGTTGAGTAGTAGTATTCTTACTGAGAGCCTTGTACTACTATTCTTTCCATTTACATACCCTTTGGTTGAGTTGTGGGAATCCTTTGTATAGCTGTTATGCTGTCGGATTTTATCCAGAACATTTTGAGCATGACCACTATTTCTTAGAGTTAGGAAAACCCTGAGTTCACCTTACTTTCTTGTCTAGCGCCGTTATGCTGCCGGATTTTGTCCAGAACATTTTGAGCATGACCGCTATTTCTTACAGCTAGAAAAATCATGAGTTTACCTTACTTTGACTTTCTTGTCTAGCGTCGTTATGCTGTCGGATTTTATTCAGAACATTTTGAGCATGACCGCTATTTCTTAAAGTTAGTTAAACCATGAGTTTACCTTATCTTGACTCTCTTGTCTAGCTGTTATGCTGCTGAATTTTTTGCAAAATATTTTTAAGCATGGCTGCTATTCTTTAGAGTCAGTTTACCTTGTTTCGATTCCCATGTATAGCCTCGATTAGCTTAAAACCGATTTCTAGTGAAAACTTCTGGTTTGATCAGTTGTATTTGCATCCCCTTCAGTTTCACTGGGTTAGTGGCCTGTATAGGTCGTTCTCGTGGTCACAATTTATTGGTTACCCTTTGGTTATGTATCCATTCTTTGGTTGTATCGTAAATTTATCTTATGTATATATTACTCAGTAGGATTAGATCCTTACTTGTCTACTCGTGATGTCTTAGATCTGATTGATGGCTTGTCTGCTGTCTTTATGACCATGGTCTATCATTTTTCATCATATTGATCGAATAGTTGTTGGCATCCATCATCAGATTTAGATTTGGTCTATGACCTACTTCTGTCATTTTGTGGCCATGGTCTACCTTTCTGATTTGCTGATCATCCTTGATCAGTGATGAAAAATTATGTGTCATCAATTGTATCCTTCCCATGTGATTAATCTTTAAATTTATCCTTGTCATTTATGTATACCAGGTTATCTTCATTTTCTAATAATCTATGTTAGATTTAACCATGTCAAATAATGTATTGAAGGATTGGATTAGTGAGGCTACCAAAGCTCTCCCGCGTGAGTATGAAAGGAGCATGGTTGATCGACTTATAAGCACATTCAATCATTTGAGCGTATCCAATGTGAATTGGAAATTTCTCCAAGCAGCAGCAAAATTCTGGGATCCCACCCTTCATGTTTTTCGATTTGGTCGTTTCGAATTCTATCCAATCTTTGAAGATTGGTGCGCTCTGTTAGAAATCCCACCTGAAGGACTTTGGATTCGACCTTCAAGCATGGACTCCCCTTCCCTCTTCTGTGAACTATTCAAAA
This sequence comes from Tasmannia lanceolata, assembly GCF_043159265.1. Classification (NCBI taxonomy): domain Eukaryota; kingdom Viridiplantae; phylum Streptophyta; class Magnoliopsida; order Canellales; family Winteraceae; genus Tasmannia; species Tasmannia lanceolata. Next base: position 8,920,353 of record NW_027518688.1, on the reverse strand, counting down.
ATGATACTGTTGATGCTCTACCTTGTTTCAAGGGCACATACGTGGAAGTTTATGATCTCATTAAACTTTTTTCAAAGAACATTGACCCTGCTAACTCCCATTTTCAGACTTGTCGGCGTAATGCCTTAATCTTTGGAGTTCTTGCGCGTCATGTCATTCGTGGAGGCTCCCGTGCCGCCCTGTTGGCTTTGCTTGGTGTAGTAGACCAAATTAACAAAGGAAGGAATCATGTTCCTATTATGCTGGCAGAAACCTTTTCTGGACTAGACCGTATTGACCATCAAAAGGGTCAAAATAGTTTCTATGGGTGTGCCAAATTGTTATACGTATGGCTTTGTGAAAAACTCACTATCCTCCAGCCAAAAAGCCACGACAAGTACACCCTGAAAAATTTTCTGTCCTGGCAACCATTGGCCAACCAACCGCAATCCATTGATAGTGGTGTAATTGGTTATAGCACGTGGAGAAAAGTCAGTTTTATTGTGTGAGTCATTCTTGCTTACGAGTTATCACTAGCACTTAGCCATATCCCTTTGTGTATCTTATGGGTTTAGAAAAGTCAACCTTTTATGCACCAACCCGTTTGCTTCATCAGATCACGAGATGTCCATGCCTTCCCGGGGCTGTAGCACCTCCTTCTTGTGAAAAATTGTCTCCTGATCTTATCAGAACCATTATAGCTGCTTGGAGGAATAAGTTTGTGGAGAAAAGGTTTTCCTTAACATCTAAAGTCCGGCGTGGGGAGTTACCGGGGAAGCCCGCAGGCAAAAGGGCTCTGATTGCAGAGCTTTGAGCATCTTCGGCATGAGATTATCATTTCTTCATTGTCTTCATTTGTTTTACTTGCATATAATCAGAGTCAAAGATTGTAATTCCAGTCTCATTATAGATGAAAATATAAAGAAAAGAGTTTTACTTGATACATGCTATAAATAGCCGGCAATTCAAAGTTTCATCAATTTTCATATTGCTAATCGCCATCGTTGTAACCTGTTTTGATATAATCAATACAAAGTATGTTTGTTTTCTTTTCTCTCTATTTGTGGAAGCTAGTTGGTTTCATTTGTCAGTCATTTAATCTAGTTTGTTAACTTCCAATCAGGATTCCGAAAGATAGCAACCATCGCCCCGAAAAAGGACACCCAAGCTAAACCTACCTGGTCTAGACCTACCTCAGTGTCTAGACTTGTTCGTCACTTTGATCCCGCTGTGTCACCAGCAATACCTTTACCATCTTCACCAGAGTCGTCAGGTTCTTTTGAAGTCAATCAAATGGCTACAGACCCAGTGGACCCCATGATTATTATACAAGAGATGTTGAGAAATATGTGCCGAGATATAGCGGGACTGAAAGATGAAGTGACTCATTTAAAAAATCAGAATACTGAAAAGGTCTCTACTTCTAGAGATCCCGCCATTCAGCCTCCTCCGACCATATCTCCTAACCTCACTAGACCAGTCATCCCTCCCGTAGAGATCGATCTGGAGGAGGAGCAATATGCCGAGGAATATTTTGTCCCTCAGATAAATAAAGAAAAGAGTTGTTTGATATGTATGAGAAGATGGCTCGTGACAATGAGAGCATGAAGGTTCAAGCCTCCAAGGGATTCGATATTTCTGAATTTTTGATGTCCCCCAATGCCATATTCCCACCTAAGTTCAAGGCACTAGACTATGATAAATATGATGGAACTGGGTGTCCAAGAAACCACGTCAGGTGGTTCATCACTCTTTCTCAGCAGCATGGCCTAAGTCGAGAGCAGATGGCCCATTTGTTTCCCATGTCTCTTATAGGGGTGGCCAAAAGATGGTTTTGAGATTGAAACCAGAAGAGATTAGAACATTGGAAGACATCTCTAACCGGTTTGTAGAGCAATTCTCCATGGAAGAGGGGATCGAGGTCACTAAAAGAGATCTGAAGCTGTTGAAGCAGAATCCTCAGGAGACTTTCATATCTTTCATTAGGCGCTGGAGGCGCAAGTCTGCCCAGCTGAGCCAGAGAATGTCAGAAGAAGACCAGATAAAGTTGGTCCTCAAGAGCTTGTCTCCACAGTACTTTCACTTCTTGGCACCACAGCACCACCATAATTTTGATCATTTGATCAAGACTGGCACTCAGACCGAGAATGCTATTGCCAAGGGCCTTAGAGCCAAGACTCTGTCTGATGTCCGAGAAGGGAAGAGGCCTATGATCCAACCAAAGGAAGTTCATGCAGTCAGTTATACCAGACCAATGGCCAAGCCTGTTGCTGAAGATGTTAGACCAATGGTGAAGAAGCAGTTCAGGCAGTTTGACCCATTACCGTATCCACTACCCATGATACTTAAGAAGTTGATCAGAGACAAGAAGATCAAACTTTCGGATGTCAAACCTGTACCTAATCCATTGCCTGTAAACTGGAGAAGGGATCAATACAGCGAATATCACAGAGGCCCGGGGCGTATGACTGAGAACTATTTGGCTTTGAAGCACGTGATTCAGAACATGATCGATAAAGATGAGCTTGCGGTTGAAAGGCCAAATACTACGCAGAATCCTCTTCCCAACCATCGTGCTGTTGCTCCTCCTACAACTAACGCCATCTTGGTAGATGAGCCCATCCTTGATCCCTCTGCTCTCATTTGCACTATTACATCTGACAAAACATATGTTTTGAAGTTTGACGATGAAGAGCTTAGAGAATTCAGATAAAAAGAACCTTATGTGCTGTCGTTTGACGACACTGAGCTCGCTGAGTCATCTTTATCCCAGTCGTATGCGCTTCAGAGTGTTAGTTTAGAAGAAACAAAGAAAGCCACCTATGTTTTAAGGATGGAAGATTTTGAAGAGAATGTCAGTAATGCACCTTATGTTTTCAGAATGGAGGAAGACGAACTGCTGTTGCTGGATGATCAGTGTGACGAGATGCGTCACATGACCAGAGGTGGGCGAGTATTCAAGCCACCGGAATTGAGTGCAGAAAATCCGGCAGAAGTTGCACGAAACGCAGGAAATCAGAGGCAGAATAAAGTGAGCACAGACGAAGAAGATGAGAGCCTGTTCAAGCAGCTGAAGAAGACTCAGGCTAATATCTCAGTATGGGGTTTACTCATGGCCTCATCAAAGCACAGAAAGCTAGTCCTTCAGAAGCTTAATGCAGCACACGTTTCTGTTAATACCTCACGCGACGAGCTTGTTAGTCTCGTAGCCATGGCCAGAGCAGCGAAAACATTGTCATTCATTGATGACGATTTACCTCCTGAGGGCCGAGACCATACCAAACCTCTTAAAATCACAGTCATCTGTAACAAGAAGAAGGTGCCAGAGGTGTTGGTTGACAACGGCTCTGCACTGAATGTTTGTCCACTAAGCACCGCAACAACCCTTGGGTTCGGTCCTGAGAATTTTATTCCATCCAAGCAGGGTATTCTGGCATATGATGGCACTCGCAGAGATGTAATCGGGACTTTGGTCACTGAGATACAGATCGGAGGAGAGGACTTTGAGATAGAATTTCAGGTTTTAGATATTAAGGCTTCATTTCTACTGTTACTTGGCCGCCCGTGGATGCACAAGGTGGGGATTGTCCTGTCTACTCTACACCAAAAGCTGAAGTTTATTCGCAGGAACAGAGTGATAATTGTAAAGGGGGATCTAGACCTTGAGATAGGGCAGATTACTCCAAATTTGACTACGGGAAAGGCCGAAGACGTGAGTTTGACTGGGTTTTTGTTAGAGGTGACTGCGATCACTTTCAAATGTCATCAGGATGATTCGCCGGCAGGGGTATATACCAGGTGCTGGATTAGGCAAATACCATCAGGGTTTGACTGAGTTTTCGGTGTTCAAAGCGTTCAATGGTTTGTTCGGGCTGGGGTACAAGCCTATAAAGAAAGAAATTGTAGAGATGAAGCAGTTAATGCTGAAATGGGCAGAAAACCGTCGCCGGGGCTTGGGGTTACCAATGGCACCCATTGATTTGACAATGAATGGCCGGTTCCGAAAAGAGGGCGCAGCTTTCCCTTTCTGTGGCTTTACGGAGACATGGATAGATGAGAACACAGAGCAGATGCTTCTGGTGTTTGAGATTTTCTTCGATCTTGAGCTAGAAGGTGAGCCAGTGGGTATGCAGATTGTAGAGACAGAGTTTGAGACTGATTGGGCAGAGCACATAGAGCCGAGCCTTCTGAATTCACTTTTCCAAGAAGGGTCACAGACTGTGGCCGTGATTGGCAGGAGCCCGCTGATACTAGACCCAACTCGTCTTATCACCCCGGCTGAGGAACCTCTGACTAACTGGACCTCTCAAGTCCTGCCCCATGTTATTTTCCAGTACAATCGAATCCCTTCAGAAGAATTAGTCATCCATAAGTACGTGTCAGTCTCCAAGTTTGATTCAGAGTCTATTTCTTCTAATAAGTCTTTTGATGCAGGTACCATAGAGAACTATTCTCCTAAGGTCGGTGGCGGTTCTTCTTTTTCTGGAAAGATTGAGTTGAAGATTGTTCCTAATAAAGCATCTGATGTTGTTTCCTCATATAGTTCTGAGTCAGTTGACGCAAGTGTCAACATATCCATCGAGTCTGTAAAAACGAGTCCAAAGTTCATTGTAAACCCCGATGAGGGTAATTCATCTGTTGATGTATTTGATTCAAATTTTAATGAAATAAAGGATTCTTCTTCTGAGTACATTCCTGTCTCTATTTCATCCACTGAATCTGCTTTAAAATATGATAATCTTAATAATAACAATCAAGACTCCCCCTCTGATGAGGATGCCGAAGAAACTCCCCCTGAAATCAGACATATGATCCAACAGGAGGAGAGTCGCCGAGCAAAACCACTTGATGAGGAAGTTAAAACTATGAACATTGGTGACGAAACCTCAATTCAGGAAATAAAGATTGGCAAAACTTTATATCCTGAAGAACGCGAGGAATTGATCACCCTGCTTAAAGAGTTCAAAAAAGTTTTTGCTTGGTCATACGATGATATGCCGGGATTAAGTGAGGAAATCGTCCAGCACAGATTACCCTTAATCCTTGGTGCTAAACCAAAGAAGCAAAAACTTCGAAAGCTCAAAACAGAATGGGAGTTGAAAGTCTATGAAGAAGTGAAGAAATTGTTAGAAGTAAAATTCATCCAAGTGGTGGAATATCCTGAATGGCTCGCGAACATAGTACCGGTGTCCAAAAAGGATGGGAAAGTCAGAATGTGTGTTGATTTTAGAGATTTGAACAAGGCAAGTCCTAAAGATGACTTTCCTCTTCCAAACATTGATCTCTTGGTGGATAACACTGCCGGGCATGCTCTTTTATCCTTTATGGACGGGTTCTCAGGTTACAATCAGATTAAGATGGCGCCTGAAGACATGATGAAGACAACGTTCATTACTCAGTGGGGTACTTATTGCTACAGGGTGATGCCGTTTGGTTTGAAAAATGCTGGTGCTACATATCGAGAGCCGCTACGACTCTTCTTCATGATATGATTCACAAAGAAGTTGAGGTTTACGTAGATGACATGATCGTAAAGGGGAAGACTCGGCCTGAGCACACTGTTGCCCTGAGAAAGTTCTTTGAGCGGATCAGGAAGTATCAGCTTCGTCTGAACCCAAGTTCATGTGTATTTGGCGTTACGTCAGGAAAACTCTTGGGGTTTATGGTCAGCGAAAGATGAATAGAGGTAAAAGATCAAGGCGATCCAAGAAATGCAGCCGCCTAAGACAGAAAAGTAGATCTGAGGTTTCCTTGGAAAAGTTCAGTATCTGAGACGGTTCATAGCCCATCTGACAATGACATGTGAACCCATTTTCAAGCTTCTGAAGAAGAATTCCTCGAAAAGGTGGAATGAAGAGTGTCAGGAGGCCTTTGAAAAACTTAAGCAGTGCCTATCCTTGGCCCCTGTTCTATTACCTGTCATTCCGGCCAGCCGTTGCTGTTGTACTTATCTATCACAGATACAGCGATGGGTTGCATGCTTGCTCAGCAGGATCTTGACTCTAAGAAAGAAAGGCCCATTTACTACATCAGCAAGAAGATGCTAGAGTATGAATTAAAATACACTGTTTTGGAGAAGACCTGCCTAGCATTAGTTTGGGCAACCCAGAGGCTTAGACATTATCTGCTTTCAAACAAGGTTCTTCTGCTTTCGCGAATGGATCCTCTAAAGTACTTGTTCGAAAAACCCGCCCTTACAGGAAGGACTGCAAGGTGGTTGTTGTTACTGTCTGAGTTCGACATCACTTATGTCACTCAGAAATCAGTTAAGGGGCGGGTTATAGCTGAGCAATTGGCTGATGCTCCAGTTGAGGAGAATGTTGTTCTGAAAGCCGAATTCCCTGATGAAGAGAATATGGATATTGAAGAGGAGACTCTCAACACCAAGTGGTTAATGTACTTTGATGGAGCCGTAAACAGTCGTGGCTAAGGAGTGGGTGCAGTCTTGGTATCTCCAAAGAAAGAGTACATTCCTATCTCCATCAAGTTGTAGTTCGAGTGCACCAACAACATGGCAGAGTACGAAGCTTGTATTGCCAGACTCGAAGCAGCCTTAGCTTTGCAGATTCAAGATATTGATGTGTTTGGGGATTCTATCCTGATCATTTACCAGATTAATGGACAATGGAAAACTTGAGAGGGTAGATTGATCCCTTATAATATGTATTTGGAATCTCTGGTCCAGAAATTCAGGAGCGTCACATTTACTCAGTTGTCAAGGACCAGAAATCATTTTGCTGATGCTTTGGCTACTTTGGCCTCGATGTTAGATATTTCTGCTACAATGGAAGTTCAACCGCTAGCCATCAGACTGCAATGGGCTCCTGCGCACGTGAATGCTATAGAGATTTCAGTTAGATGTCCAGATGGGAAACCTTGGTACACAGATATCAGAAACCTCATTTCGGGCAGGGGTCATCCTCCAAAAGCTTCAAGCAAGGAAAGGAAAACTCTTCAGAAGTTAGCTGTTAATTTCATCATTTGCGGTGAAGAGCTGTACAGAAGGTCATTTGATGGCATACAACTTCTTTGTGTTGATGAAGATAAAGCTGCAGAACTCATTGAGCAGACTCACGAAGGGGTTTGTGGACCTCCTATGAATGGGAAAATGTTATCCAGAAAGATTTTGAGACTTGGGTTCTATTGGCCTACTATGGAAGCCGATTGCTTCGCTTTCGTGAAGAAGTGCCACAAGTGCCAAGTTTATGCTAATCTTATTCATGTTCCTCCTTCAGAATTGCACTCCTTGACTTCGCCATAGCCGTTTTCAGTATGGGGAATAGACATAATTGGGAAGATTTATCCAAAGTCCTCAAGCGGGCATGAGTACATTCTTGTAGCTATTGATTATTTCACGAAGTGGATAGAGGTTGCATCTTATGCTTCCATCACTTCGAACACTGTTGCGAAGTTCATCCGTACCAATATAATTTGCAGATACGGAGTACCTCATGAGTTGATTTCAGATAATGGATCACATTTCAAGAAAGAGGTGTTACACCTGTGTGAAGAATTTAAAATCAAGCACCACAAGTCGTCTCCTTACAGGCCGCAGACGAATGGAGCCGTTGAAGCAGCAAATAAGAACATCAAGGTAATCATTAGCAAGATGACAGAAACTTATAAAGACTGGTCGAACAAGCTTCCTTATGCTTTGTGGGCTTACAGGACGTCGATAAGATCCTCAACAGGTGCGACTCTGTATTCTCTGGTGTACGGAATGGAAGCTGTTCTCCCTGTTGAGTTAAGAATTCCCTCTTTGAGAGTGATGATGGAGGCCAACCTGCCAGAGTCGGAATGGGCGAAGGCCAGACATGATGAGCTGTAGATGATAGATGAGAGCCTTGTATCATATCCAGGGATATCAGAGACGGATTGAGAGAGCTCTCAACAAGAAAGTTCGTGTCCGAGATTTGAAGCCTGGAGATCTTGTATTGAAGTCCTACAGGGCACCGATATTTGACCCAAGAGGAAAGATCAGGCCAAACTGGTCTGGTCCTTACATCGTTGATGAAGTCCTGCCTGGAAAAGTCGTAAGACTCCCGATGAAAATGGTGAAAAATTAAATGAACCTACACACCTGGACCAATTAAAGAAATATTATGCTTAAGTACACCAGGAGGCCATCCTTGGACGATTTGAGCTCCAAGCCAATATGCTAAATGTTCTAAACCATTTGCAAACCCTTTGGGCCTAAAAAAAATGAATGATGAAAACCCTTTCTACTAAAAGCACCTTGAGCCAAAAGCAAAATCAAAGTTTCTTTGTTAAACTTAAACCAAGGCATCTTTTATGACTTTCGTCATTCAAGATTTTAAACCCAAACTATGCGTGACCTGATTCTCGATTTCTTTGGGGATACGTAGGCAGTCTGGAGGGTCCAGATTCGGTCCAATTACATACAAACACATTAGGGTTTAGCCTTATCGAACCTAAGCCTACCCGAAGGTCCTTCTGGTGTACTCAGGCCCAGGTTTGTAGAGAAACAGAAAGAAAGAAAAACGATGGAGTCTTAGACCCGCTAGACTGAAAACCCGCAAGGGCGGTCTAGGCAAAAGTTAGGGTCATTCACCTGCTAAGCTGAAAAACCGAAAGGGCGACTTAAGCAAAAGTCAGGGTGCTAAGCCTGCTGGATGGAAAATCTGCAAGGGCAGATAGTTCAGGCAAAAATTAAGGCATGTGGTCCACCGAATCGAAAACCTGAAAAGGCGATTTGGCCATGACAGTGACTTCATGAAGAGATGGCAGAGCTTTAAAAAGCCAGCTAAACTTTCAGTTTCTTTTTGGCACCTTCTCAAAGTCTGAGTAAACGCCATCAAGACTTCTTTTGATACTCTTTGAGTTAGGGGAGGTTGAAACCGAGCAATCTGAAGGGATAACAACCATGACAAAAATCCTGAAAAGAGGAATGAAATGCCTTTGAACACGGTATTCAGAAGACTCTAAGAGTGGTTGACTTTTATCATTTAAAAAAAACATTTATTAGACTAAGAAGCAGATTTCACATGATTTTCACCCAAAACTCTTCAAAGTTAATAAATAAATGGCATTGGAGACCAAGTGTTCGCACTCGGGCGAATTGGGGGTGCTCTTCAGACCTTCTCCATTCGTCACCAGCCACGGACCTTTTGTATCTCTGGTTATCCGTTGCAGACAGAGCATTTGTTTTGGTTTCATGGCGTATCCATGGATGGCGACTCTGAGTAATTTTCAGGTACATCTCGATTTCGAGCCCTGGCTCCTGATCAGGATGTATCTCATTCGTTTTATATCGCCACTCATGCTATGCTGTGAGAGTGGCACCTATTTTGAGAGTTCCTTGGTAGAGCTCTCCTTCACAGGTGGAGATCTTTGAGGATTGCAAGGGGATCTCGCGTCCCTCGTCGCACTTCGTCCTCTCTCGGATCGGGTCCACAATACCTTGTTGGGAAGGTTGTTAAGGAAGCCTTGGGCATGAGTAACGATCTTCTTGGAATTGACAGATTTGTTACTTTTCGAGATGATTTGAAAATCTCTGGAAAGAAATAAAGCTGAACTGCACATCATCCTTTCCGGAACTCTTTTTCAAAATAATTTAGATGATCTATACAATACTCTACATATAGTTAGAGCTCTTCACGCAAAGCTTTTTGACTATGTCCGATGAGTTACGGAATGACTTTCCAAGAGGAAAACGATTGAGATACAAGACTACTGATGAAAGTTGAGAAGAACTTCACTTAGTGCTTGATCTTTTCATCCTTGTCCATAGTTGGCATCCTTAACAATCTTTCAGGTTTGAGGGACTATGTACTTAAACCATTTTCTCTCATCAAAAGATAATCCTTAAGATGATTCAGGAAATGCACATGCCAGCCTTTAGTCATGCATCATCAATTTCGATAGTCTCTGTTCATCCTTCACTGTGTAAAGAGATAGGATTGGACAGAGGCAAATTGTGTAGATCTACTATCTTATTACATATGGCACGATGGACAGAGACAAGTATCTTAGACAAGCTGCGAAGAACCAACTATCTGAATTGGTATTTTCTTTTGCAGACAAGCGAGCTGATGAGCAATGGGGCATGACAAACTCAAAGATATTAAGGAAGATACTTTGCCAGCCCAAAGAATCAGCTCTCCCTCAAATAATTTTCATTGGCCTTTGATAAACCTATTAGGCAAGGCATGACAATACACAATGGCTATTGATATGAATGTAGTATAGCCATTGGATCTTATCATGATAAAAAATAAATTTACTTTCAAGTGCACATGATAAGAGACTACTTCATAAGCAATGGGATGTTCAACTCAATCATTATCCTATGAAGGAGAGTTCTAAAGATTTTTCAAACTCTAGCACAAGATACTTATCATTTAAAATGATGATATAATATGAGTCCATCCAAGATAAGTATAAAGCCTAAGATGATAGGCATTGAGGCACATGCTAAGGGATTTTGTCACAAATGAGAGATGATCTCAAAATGTAAGGATAAGACAAATCCCAAACTCAAATGAAGCAATCAGGCTTCAAATGAGTGCACTTATCATATGTAATGTGATACCCATATTAACTTCACATTTGATAAGAAGGAAAGGACATACAATATATATAGCTCCCCCTTTGTTAGAAACTCATACATGGTATGACTCCAAAGGGCTGTCCTAACATAAAAGCACCAGGGGATTTAAGGTGAAAGATTTACAAACCACTCTTGAGCTACAAATGCATGATTGCTATAGGTAGTCATATGATACTAAAGAAAATGACAACCTAGAAAGCTGTGTGTGTGTGTGTGTAGCAAAGAAAAGGCACATATGGCTTATCATGGTTAAGATGTTGGCTAGAAGCCAAAGTAATTAGGTGTTTTAATTAAGATGAAGGTACAATCTCACTCTTAACTAGTAAGAAGGCTAAAAGCACCAATTGAGTAGCTTTTAACTTTAAGGTTTTCCATCTTTACCATAAGCACAAATCTATACATATATCAATTAAGCACAAATCTATAGAACTCAGACAAAATATGAATAGTCTATAGAGAACAAGTCTGAGAGAGACATCCATGGCTCATGCAAGTGATAGTCTATCACTTAAGGGTAAACATGAGTAAGATATGATATTTTTAAGCCTCCATGGATAGTCTACCATGATTGTACACAAGGGTGTAGGTCCAACCAACCACCACCCACAAATCATTAGATGCAAGTTTATTCTATGTCAAGCAAAGTTTGATACATTTAAACTTTTCTAATTGTGGATGCTAAGTGCACAAGTAATGTGATTTTACACTTAGGTGGATTTTTGACAAGAAAAGAATATGATCATTAAAGCACACTAAGAATATAGATACATTCCAGTTAAAAATTTAACCCTTTATGGGTATCTACATTCATGATAACAAGATATATCAATTAAGCTCATATATTCTAGATATAAGGAATAGATCAATGAATTGAGGTATCTAGAATGAATGTGAATGATATAACAATTTAGCATAGCCCTTAAACTAACTCATTTACTAATTAGTTTAGAGGGATTCTTTTGGAACTCAAATCCCTTAGGTTCCATCCAAGTTTGTTTGTGTGAGTATCTTTTCTTATCCAAACAAACTTGTTAGATTTCACAATTCTAAGCATACACTCAGAATTATGATGTCCAGATCTACCACAATGAGTACAATAGTAATGATTGGTAGATAAGGAAAAAATAGAATCACAAGACTTAGAAGTATGTTTATCTTTTTCTTCTTGAAGTCTTTGATTATTAGAGAGTTTTTCATTCATTTGTTCTTCAATTTCGCAAATATGTTTATATTTTTCAACAAATTCAATGTTTGTAATATCAAGGCTTTTAATTTCTTTCTCAAAGGCATTGCATCTTTGAAATAAGTCAACATTTTTATTTATTAAAAATATTCTCAATTGACTTAAGTTCTCGTTTCTCTTCAAAATTTCATTTATTTCCAATTCAAGATTTTCAATTTGAGTTTCCAAATAGGAAATAGAATGTTTGAAAAAACCTTCATATGCAAAAGATTTTTGTAACGACTCTTTTTGACTAAGAATTTCATCATTTGAAAAGAGATAAATATTTTTCTCAAAAATATTTTCTAATGAAGTCCAAATATCTTTTGCATTGATGCAATTTGAAATTTTGTCAAAAATGTTAGGAGTTAAACCACAACAAAATAAGAACATTGCCTTTGAGTTCAAGAAAAATAATTTTTTATCACCTTAAGTGCATTTCCTTGAAAAAGAAATTTCATCTTCAATGACATCTAAAGTGTCATGATCTATGGATTTGAGATAAGCTAGCATTTGTGCTTTTCAAGCTCCATAATTCTTTCCATCAAAGAATGGAGGAATTAGGGTGAATCGGCCTTCCTCAAAATCCATATGAATTGTCACAGTTCTTTTCCCTTGTAGATTTTTAGGATTTAAAAATCTCTTTAAGAGCCTGTGCTTTGATACCAAATGAAATACAGGTGTGACAACACAAGAGGGGGGGGGTGAATTGGTCAATTAGAAATTTTAGGCTTAATTAAGGGAGATTAAAAATTAATCCATTTAATTAAGCACTAATTAGTCTAACTCTTGTTCAAATAGGCATGTTAATAAACGCTAGGGTTTAGACTTTCTAATCATGCACATTTAACTAACCCTTGTTCAAATAAATATTATAATACCTAGGGTTTAAACATTTCAATCAAGCACATTTACTAAAAAGCACAAATATAAGTTAGGTTAGAGATTATCAATCACCATACGTGCAAGAGAAGGAAAGGAAGAGAGAATGAGATAATAAACACAAGATTTATAGTGGTTCGATCTATCACAAGACCTACTCCACTCTTCACGTCCGCGCGTAAGTTCCACTATCTCGATCCTCCTTCATGGCCGGATCAATGAGCCATTACATGACCAAGCTTTTCCATTCTCAAGGGCCAAAGCGAAGTCAGTCTGCACGAAACCTTCGGCGAGAGGACAAACCCTCATATGCCATCTTCACCTTTCTTAACGGGCTGAAGAGGAGACCCTTGTCTTCGCGATTCTTAACGGGCCGAAGAGAAGACCCTCAATGAAGAACAAAGAAAATAAAAACTCTCAATGCCTCTTAATAAGCTGATTACAAAGTTTCACTCCCAAGAAATAAGCAAAAGAAAAGCCCTATGGAGTGCCTCTTGAAAGAATGTGGAAATACATGTTCAAAGAGGATTTGCTTTTGATTTTCAAAATGAAGCTCAAGGAGAAATGAGATTTGATCTTTCTCAAATGTTCAAAAAGCTGGTTTAGTTACGCTTTAATCATGTAGATATAGTGTATTTGAAAATATGACCGTTTGGGCTAAAACTGTAAATAACTGCCTTGAAAAAGTCAAGCAGAAAACGCCCCAACTGCTAGTTTGCCCGACCGTTGTGGTCGACCGAGCCACCGCAGTCGCCCGCTTCTATCGGGCGTCCTTTTTTATTTTCAAATTTCTTACCGTCGCGGTCGACCGGCCCTATGGTGGTCGCTCGGCGAGGCTAACCTGTTAGCTCAAAAATTTGGCTCAAAGACCTATCCGCGGTCGATCGACCCATTGCGGTCGTCCGTCAAGCCCAACATGGGTGTTTTCTGGATTTCCAGAAAATCAATCTGAGGTCAACCGGATTGGCCCGGTCGACCGGCCCGATAAATTTTGAGATGTCCTGGATTCCAGGTTCTATCCTGCGGTCGCCTGGCAAAGCCCAGTCACCGGCCCTGTGTGAAATTCCATTTTTAACTTTAAAAATCAGGGACTTTTGGGCCATGGTCTTGGGCTTATGTTCTTGGTTTTCAAACACATTTTTGGGTGTACTTGGTTTTTGAAGATGTAAAAAGTTAAGTACGAAAACCATTTGAAAACCTTTTGAAAGTGCATTTAAACATAAAATCAAGAGGACTTCAAATACATTCTTAAAATGAATACCATGAGCTTTCTTGGAATGTGTCGGCTCCTTTACACTTTCTAGGACTTCTTCAGCTTGAGTGAACATCTTCAACTTGATATGGCTCATGTTACTTCAGTACATGAGGTGCCACCATGGCATCTTCAACTCCAAACTCCTTCTTAACACTTGCGTAGGGAACTCGTGGGATCTTTATGTTGAGCTTCTTGACTTGATCATCTCCAAATGAGGATGACTCCAATGTAGGTGCAAGCTCTTGGTTACTTTGCTCATTGATCTACAAGCCATGTGTTGAGAAGAGTTGTGTAATGACGATTATGACATGAAATTCCTGTATATAACACAACACCTCAAAGCAACACATCAGTCCATAAATGCTAATCAATTTAGTTTGCTAACATCAAAACAAGAAGGTAAGGTGAATGATTAACCCATGGGAACCCTTGGGCTTACATTATGTATTATTAATTTAATTAATAATAAGCATAATAATATGTAATCCAAATGAGGATAGTTATTCCTAAATTGGTTTTGTAAAAATTGTAGAATTGGAACGGAATTGAGAATTGGGATAGGACTACACATTTGAATAAGGTTTGTGGGGCCTACCTGTAGACACCCAATTTTGTCAAGGTGGTACTAATGATAGGTGTCATGAGAAAGAACCTTATGACGAGTCCCAGTGCCCCAGTTCCGTTTCTCTCGATCTCTCTTTAGGTGAATTACAAAAGGAAAACAATTTTTGAAAACTATTTTATCCCAGAGATGCAACCAAATCCTGTTTTATGCAGCACCTGTCTTCCACGGCACAACCAAAGACCTGTTTTTCCACAGCACCCATCTTTTACAGCATAAACCGACAAGCCCATTTTCACATGGCATTTCAAACGAGAATTTAACTTCGAGTAAAAAATATCCGTTTTTACCCAATAAATACTTCATTTTCTGAAAGCAAGCGATATTAGATTCATTGGAAACTCTCCAGAATGAGGAATCCAATGGATCTGACAGCGTGTAATTCGGAATCCAATCGGAGAAGTTACAGACCATCGAAATTCCCCGATAAGAGACGAAAAATCAAATTTTTTGATAAAGCACGAAGGACAGGGACTCATGCCTCCCGAAATATGATGTCATCCAGAGGACATCATCTAGATGACATCCAATTTTGCAGGGGTCGAAATCCAATTTCGTCCCCTGCGAAATTGGGTTGAAATCCAATTTTGTCCCCTGCGAAATTGGGTCGAAATTACCAAGTATTAGCCCCCCAAAAAAACTATAAATAGAGGGGGTAAGAGTAAGAGTAGGTTTTTACTCTCTCTCTCTCTCTCTCTCTCTCTCCTCTTTGGTTTTTTAGAAACCATTCTGGTTTTGAGTTCAAAACCCCCTTTTGATTCCGCGAAATCCTAGTTCCTTTGCTTTTAGAGGAGAGAATGTAGAGAAATTCTAGGTAGCTCGCACTGGGCGTCGGCATTCTGCCAAAATTCCTGAGGTTCGGAGCGACATCCTTCAAATAGATTGTTCTGCCGAATTTCGTAGAACTACGAGCTATTTTTCAATAATAGCGCCGTTGTTCTGCCGAAATTTCGGCAACTTCGGAGCCCCTTTTCAAGAATAGCATCGTTATGCCGCTGATTTCTCAACAACTTCGGAGCCCCTTTGTCAGAATAGCGTCGTTACACCACCAATTTTTCGACAACTTCGGAGCCCCATTGTCCGAATACCGCCGTTACGCCACCGATTTCTCGACAAATTCGGAGCTCCTTTGTCCGAATAGCATCGTTATGCCGCCGATTTCTCGACAACCTCGAAGCTCTCTTATCCAAATAGCGTCGTTACGCCACCAATTTCTCTACAATTTTGGTAAATTTACATTCATTTCTCAGGTTTCTTCAATTTTATTACAAGGTCAGGTACAAGGTGGTGACGTTATAGGATCTCCGGCTCACATTGCCCTCAGATCCTGTAATATAAATCCCTCTACCTTTCTTTTACTTTTCGTTCTAGCTTTTCCATTTGATTTAAGTTAACCTAATTGTGGTCAGCTGCTTTTCGGGACTCATAAACAACATACGATCTCAATCAAGATAACTACAGCTTATTTTCGGTCTTTTTGTAAATTCATTTTATTTACATTCTGGAATTAGGTATAATCCGAATAAAGGATAAAATGATAAGTTATCCTAATTAAAATTCTTCAAAAATGCCAAATTAAGTCAAGAGACCGGAATTATCCGGGCATGAGGGGTGCCTAACACCTTCCCCAAATGTAACCATAACCCTTACACAGATATCTGTAAGGACCATGCCTTACCAAACAGAGCAAAATTACAAGGTTCTAGGCCTAAAGCAAAAAGAACCCTTTTGGTTACTATTCCTCCAATGAAACTTGGATATTACAACCCTTTTCATCGGAAGAACAGGCATGGGTTCTAGGCCTTGACCTAGGTGGCAACTCTGAGTTTCTCGTTCTTGCGAGGTCCGGATCACGGTCTTGAGCCCGCAAGAAACGCAGATCAACTAACACTCCCAGAGAACCCGATGTGGTGATCCCCTGCTACCTCGCGTGCGAAGGAAAAAATTAGCTCCCACAGACTAGCGACTGTACTGGGGATGATTTAGGTTTCTTTCAGCAGACTTGTTTATTGAAATCAAAAGGTTATAGCTCTATATTGACTTGACTTTGCATTTTCGAAAAATCTAATCAAATAACTTGGCTTTTTCCGCCTTTATTAGGGTATCCTTAACCCGATGTAGCTTTCAGGGGCACCCGCAAGTGAAACAAGTGTTAGATTTACTTTTCAGTAGCATACGCTTGTTTTGCAAGGATAGCTTGAGCCAATGTTCTAAATTGCCACCAAATTGTGCGAAAATTTGCCAGAGGCGCCTAGGCTTACCCATTTTATTTTATGCAACACTACACACACCATATTTTGCATACCTATTACCCTCATGAGTAACTAGCACTTGGAACAGATGGGTGGCATTTGGCATTGCATCACCCGGATTGATGTTTGTCACGGCTCCATTTGATGTGAAAGCACTACCTCTTTGCACGTCGCCCTTGTGGTGGTGTTCAAACGATGATGTAATGAACTTCCCGCCATGCTGGGGACCACCTGGCAAAGTTTGTTCGATCACTTCAATGAGAGGGACCTTCAAGCCTTCATCACAATGCATAAGCCCAGCATACGCACGTAGATGTATACCATGCCCATATAGGGTATGTTGAGCTTAAAGTTAGGCAAAGCCAAAACCAGTTACTCTCGAGAGATGTAAGCATGTTCCCAAAATAGGAATACACTAACCCTCTTGCCGACTTAGGGCATGACGAGCGAGTCTAGAAAGGTGTCCCCAGATTGCTTCAATTCTTGCTAGGGAAGTCATTACCCTAGCCCGATGCGCAAACGGTCGCAGCTCATTTTCACCCAAAACTAGGGGTTACTCTGAACCTTTCGTTTTGTCCATAGTCATGGTTGCAAACCCATATCATCACCTTCCTTGGAAAAGCAACCAGTGTAGCTTGGAGGAATGTCTGTTTCACGGTTAACACGCTTAACCAAAAGACCCTCATTCTGGTCCCATCTTGCAGAAATAAAGGTTGCTATTTCTCTTTGAAATCCTAACCCTTCATTCATATCTTCCATCCTGACCATCATTATGGTCAAAGCTGCGAAGCTGTGCCCAAATAAATATGTCTTCTCGTGTGATGATAGACAAGTCCTAACCGTCCTGGTCACAGCCTCATCAAGCTCTACTGCTTATCAAGTCTAGACCCGTCCTGACCATCATTATGGTCGAAACGACGGAGCTCTGCTTAAATATATCCTTCCATTTGAGGTAGATGTCCTGACTGTCCTGGTCACAACCTCATTAGGCTCTACTGTTTAACGAGTTTAGACCCATCCTGACCATCATTATGGTCAAAACGGCGGCTCAAATAAATCTATCTTTCCATTTGAAGATAGACCTATCCTGACCGTCCTGGTCACAGCCTCATCAGGCTCTACTGTTTAACCAGTTTAGACCCGTCCTGACCATCGTTATGGTCAAAACGGTGGAGCTCTGCTCAAATAAATCTATCTTCCCATTTGAAGATAGACTTGTCCTGACCAACCTGGTCACAGCCTTTTCGGCTCTCTTTTCAAAAAAGAGTCTAAACCCGTCCTGACCATCGTTATGGTTAAAGCGGCGGAGCTCTGCATAAATCAATCTACCTTCTGGTACGAAGATAGATCATTCTGTGGGCCCCGATCCCGCGAGAGGGGTGGTGGCGCGAGAGCCGCCACGCACTATCTCTTCTCTTGGTCTCTCGTACCCACGCGATTGGCGTGTGCCTTTTATTATTAATTTTAATTCATCTTTTATGTGAACTTGGGATCACTAAGGCAATCCGAATTCCACACAAAAAAGACTGACAGAGTCGCCACCTAGATGTGGGATCTAGGACCCATAATTAACCAGAAATCTAGACTCGCTACCTGGTTACAAGAATGGAAGGTATGGGGATTTATCCACCACATGCACCATTCCTGCCCGATAATCGGTCTTCAATTCCAAAAGTTAACTCTTTTAAATTCATTTTAAATGGCTCATTCAACTCTCTGTTAATGTGCTATCTATGTGACATGCATCCTACGATCTAATTTCAATGTGAATCCTAAATGTGTATCTTGATTTCTTAATTAGTTTGGATTCAATCTAAGTGAAAGTTCTCCTAAAATTCTAATTTCATGGAAAATCCTAAGTGATTTGATTGTTTCAACAGTTTTAAAAGTGATTAGCCCGAGTCCTCAGATGGTCTGGTATTCATCCAAAGAAGCCTACGTATCCCCGCCTCCACGAGAATCAAGGCAACGTAGTTCTTCGCGCCTATTCTAAGCTAAGATGCCTAAGACACCTAGCCCTCTATCCTAGACTCGATCTAAAAGACCGGACCAATTATTAAAGTTTATTGTACGATTATTTAAATTCCAGTGAATTGTGAATTTTAGGACACCCTATATGCCCTAACTAAATGCAGATTAGCCCTAGCCTAATGCAGGTGGTTATTACAACCTATGTGTGACTAGGCTGTATTTCCTAAGGAAAACAAAGGGTGGACTAGCGTATCCTACTCTAGTCATCACTCGGCAATATGGATCGCCGACTGACCGGACGGAGGCGCTCCTATAACTCTAGGACAGACCCCTAACTCTGAAACAAACAATCAAACAATCAAACAACCTATCAAAAGAAAAACCCTAACTCTAAAACTCTCTATCTAGGAGAAACTCCTAACTCTAGAGGAAGATCTTTTGAAAACAAGATTTTAAAGGTTTTTGAAGAAAGTTTAAAATATTATTTACAAAAAAGTTTGGCTGGACTTGGGATATAAATCCCAAGCTGCACTACGTACCTCGGAAGAGGATCAAGCCAACGTAGTTCGAAAATCGAACTCGCCTAATACGCTTCTAAAAGAAACACTCAACACTTTAGATTTTTTTTAAGGTTTTTGATGTTTTCAAATGTTTTTTGAGTTTTAAATTTCTAATGTTTTTGGATTTTAAAGCTTTTCCAATGCTCAGGACCTTAAAATATTTTTAATCTTAAAGGGAACACGCAAGTAATACCACAAACTAGGGCAAAGCCCTAAAGCAAAAGGGGAAACCCCGAATAAGCAACTAGCGTCTCAAAGAGACAAACCACAACAAGAAAGATAGCGTCCCAAGAAGAGAGAAAATGGTCCAAGATCCTAAGCAAGCAAAGCTCTAATAAGACTGAGTTAGCCTCTAATCAAAAGCGAAGTAATCAACAACTCTAAATGAGAAACTCCGAACTAACAACACTAAAGAGGGGAACAAATGAGTCAGAGACTCTCTAATACTACAACTTAGAGGAGGAATGAGTCAAAGACTCCCAAATAACGCCAACAGAAGAACCAATGAGTCAAAGACTTCCTAGTAGTACAACAAAAGAACGAATGAGTCAAAGACTCTCTAAAAGAAATGGAAACATGAGTCAAAGACTCCAATAACACCAACTAAAGGATAGATGAGTCAAAGACTCTCTAAGAGAAAAGGAAACACGAATTTGCACATTTGGTAGAGGTAAAACACCCAGCCGGGCCGGACAGCTACCTAGCCCTAGGGTGCAACAAATGTGCAACCCAATACCCATAAGGGTAGGGGTATGAAGCCAAGCCGAGTATGGTGTTCTCCCAAAACCAAACGGCGCACA
The DNA here is from genome assembly GCF_043159265.1 of Tasmannia lanceolata. Lineage (NCBI taxonomy): Eukaryota > Viridiplantae > Streptophyta > Magnoliopsida > Canellales > Winteraceae > Tasmannia > Tasmannia lanceolata. The sequence goes on along the minus strand of NW_027518688.1, from coordinate 8,900,240 downwards.
AAGAGGACTAACGAGAGAATGAGACCGGGCGGGTCTCCCAAACAAACACAAAGATGGGCTCCAAGTAACCTTATCATTGCCCTTGCAAGGGGGAAGCAAGGCTAAGACAACTAATTGACCAAATTGGTCTCTAATTAACAGAGGCACAAATTGAGGTGCAACCTCAGAGAAGATTCTACAAATGAGGCAAAGCAGACCTTCTTAAGGAATTAAGATGTGACAGAATTTAAGGTCCTTTAGAGATTTTAAGATGATTTTCAATTAATTTCGGATTTTCAATGAATTTTATCAATTTTAATCATATGAGTGATTTTACAAGTGAAGTTGTTGCAAACGAACTCAAAATGAGTTGAAACTTCTCCAGCAACAAGATATGATGAGATGTAACTTACTGGAATATTTTTATAGATTATTACATTAAACTCATATTTAATTTGGATTTAAAAATTAATTGACCAGATTGCAAAAATAACACAGAAACTACTAGAAATAGAAATCTAAATTCCATGAAATTTCTACAGTAGTAAGATATAAGTGAAAATAGCATGCTGTGAGATTTTCATGAATTTAGAAAACTATTTACTATCAGTTTCGGATTTTTCAAATGTCAAACCAGATTATGAATTAAGACTACAGCTCATATGAAACAAGATCAAAATCACTTGAAACTTTTACAGAAGCAAGAAGTATAGAATTTAAGACTACTGTAAAAATTTGGAGAATTGAATCTGTGATTTGACATCAGTAACAATTCTCCCAAAATCTGATAATTTTCAAAGAATGCGTAAAATAATATACCAAACAAAATCCAAAAATGCTCACAAATTCATGGTAGAATGTATCATTATCATATTATTTTCCCACGAAATTTCATTATTTTTGGAATCTGTTTAGTATATCTTTTAGTTTTCTTCGTTAAAAATCATACAAAAATCCGAAAATATACCAAATAATTCTAAACAATTCCGAGAACGGTGTACCTACCTGTGATCGAAATCCTCGCCGAATCCGAGAGCCGAAAAACTCGAAAATTCCGCCTCCGTGCGATCGCTTCCGCTTTCTTTCTCTTTTTGCTTCTTTTTTGTTTCTTTTTCTTCTTTTCTTGTTTCTTTTCTTTTTTTTTCTTTTCAACCCCTCATAGCAACTTTGTTAGAACACATGATAGAAGAGAAATGAGTTCTTCCTCCTCTTACTCACCCTCATTGAACCATTTATAGCAAAGGAATGGGAGGGTGGTGGCCACCATTGTGGACTTATTCCATGGTAGGTGGCCACCATTGTGGACATATTCCATGGTAGGTGGCCACCATTGTGGACATTGAATTTTGACATGTGTGTGGCCCCATGCATGTTTTTTAAAGTTCTTTTGAGTAGGTAAAAGATAACCCAAATGGGTCCCATATGTGACCAAATTCCCAATTGTGCATAAAATCATATGCCCCACTCCAAAGTATGATCGGAACCGTTCATTTGATGGGCGACAATGTGATTTAATTTGTGCTCCGCTAATCAATCCTATGGGCTGATCCAAGCCATCCAATAGATCAAAATGTGAATATGTTACCCCATTTTTAAATCACTCCTATTTGATGATCCGAACCGTCCATTTGATGGGCGACAATTGATGATCTTGACCGTTCAAATAGTGGGCTGCGATGTGATTTAATTTGTGCTCCACTAATCAATCCTATGGGCTGATCCAAACCATCCAATAGATCAAAATGTGAATATGTTACCCCATTTTTAAATCACTCCCATTTGATGATCCGAACCGTCCATTTGATGGGCGACAATTGATGATCTTGACCGTTCAAATGGTGGGTCGCAATGTAAATTGGTTGTGCCCCCTTAAATCATTCCTCTATGACGATCCAGACCATCCAATTGATGGGTCCCCTACCTAAGTAGGTTGTGTCCTCCTAAATCATTTCAATGGGCTGATCCGAGTAACTCAACCTGATGATCGAAACAAAATTGGTTGTTAAAACGACTTCTCTGAGATCTTGACCGTTCTCTTGATGATCATCTTTAGGTGTTGGATCGAAGTAGGTTCAAAACTCATTTTTCACTAAAACAATGTGCGGGCCACCCTGTTTGATCCAAATCTAAACAAATGCTCAAGACGGGCCCATCAATCGGATCCAAATTCTCTCTTGTTCGGATTCTTGGGAATAATCTCTCTCAACACTTAACGGAAAAGTGCGAAACATGGCGGAAATGATTGAACGGGATTTCGCCCAAGCATAGCGAACTTGGGTCCGGTCAAAATGGGGTGTCTACAGATGCCCCTCTTTGGCAAAGCGTGTGTAACACACGAATGGCAAAGCTGAACAGACGACACATTTTGGCCGGCCCGAAAACAAAGTAAAACAAGTTTTTTTTTTTTTTTTTTGTTTTTAAAATGATGTTCATCAGGGTAAAACAACAAAATAGCACTACGAGACTGAAAGACTAGAAGCAAAAGGGAGATGACCTCTCACCGACCCTTAACTCGGCAATCACGACATCTCAATGAGATGGCCTCTCTCTAATACTCACAACTCAACTATTTAAATCAATACGCAAAGACTCTATTAAAGCAAACACAAACATACTCTGTTAAAATAAAGCTTTTAAGAAAACGAACCCAATGAAATTACCTCAAAGAAAGTAGACCACTATCGATGCAGACGTAAATCAACCCTTCAAAGAATATCAAATCAAATTACTCAAAGAGTATGTAACACTCATAGAGTCTCAAATCAAACACTCAGAGAGCTTCATAGAAATCTTTATACTCAAAGAGCCTCAACTACCCGAAGAGTCTGTAACACTCAAAGGGGCTTAACTACTCAAAGAGTCTCAAATTAACGCAAAACATTTATACTCAAAAAGTCTCAACTACCCGAAGAGTCTGTAACACTCAAAGGGCCTTAACTACTCAAAGAGTCTCAAATTAACGCAAAACATTTATACTAAAAAAAGGTCTCAACTACCCGAAGAGTCTGTAATACTCAAAGGATCTCAACTACTCAAAGAGTCTTAAATCAACAAAGATCATTTATACTCAAAAAGTCTCAACTACCCGAAGAGTCTATAACACTCAAAGGATCTCAACTGCTCAAAGAGTCTCAAATACATCACAAGAACATTTATACTCAAAGAGTCTCAACTAACACTCAAAGGATCTCAACTACTCAAAGAGTCTCAAATCAACAAAGATCATTTATACTCAAAAAGTCTCAACTACCCGAAGAGTCTGTAACACTCGAAGGGTCTCAACTACTCAAAGAGTCTCAAATCATGGCGAAACATTTATACTCAAAGAGTCTCAACTACCCGAAGAGTCTGTAACACTCAAAGGGTCTCAACTACTCAAAGAGTCTCAAATCAACACAAAAAATATTTATACTCAAAGAGCCTCAACTACCCGAAGAGTCTGTAACATTCAAAGGGTCTCAACTACTCAAAGAGTCTCAAACACATGCAAAAATCTTTATACTCGAAAGAGTCTCAACCACCCGAAGACTCTGTAACACTCAAAGGATCTCAACTACTCAAAGAGTCTCAAACGCACACAAAAACATTTATACTCAAAGAGTCTCAATTACCCGAAGAGTCTGTAACACTCGAAGGGTCTCAACTACTCAAAGACTCTCAAATACACAAAAACCATTTATACTTGAAAGAGTCTCAACTACATAGAGAAACATTTATACTCAAAGAGCCTCAACTACCCGAAGAGTCTGTAATACTCAAAGGGTCTCAACTACTCAAAGAGTTTCAAATACACCAAAATCTATTTATACTCAAAGAGTCTCAACCACCCGAAGAGTCTGTAACACTCAAAGGGTCTCAACTACTCAAAGAGTCTCAAACACATGCAAAAACCTTTATACTCGAAAGAGTCTCAACTACATAGAGAAACCTTTATACTCAAAGAGCCTCAACTACCCGAAGAGTCTGTAACACTCAAAGGGTCTCAACTACTCAAAGAGTCTCAAATACATCACGAAAAACCTTTATACTCGAAAGAGTCTCAACTACATAGAGAAACCTTTATACTCAAAGAGCCTCAACTACCCGAAGAGTCTGTAACACTCAAAGGGTCTCAACTACTCAAAGAGTCTCAAACACATCAAAGAAACTTTTATACTCAAAGAGCCTCAACTACCCGAAGAGTCTGTAACACTCAAATGGTCTCAACTACTCAAAGAGTCTCAAATACATCAAAAACTATTTATACTCAAAGAGTCTCAACTACCCGAAGAGTCTGTAACACTCAAAGGGTCTCAACTACTCAAAGAGTCTCAAATATATCAAAAACTATTTATACTCAAAGAGTCTCAACTACCCGAAGAGTCTGTAACACTCAAAGGGTCCCAACTACTCAAAGAGTCTCAAACCAACACAAAACATTTATACTCAAGGAGTCTCAACTACCCGAAGAGTCTGTAACACTCAAAGGGTCTCAACTACTCAAAGAGTCTGAAATCAACAAAAACATTTATACTCAAAGAGTCTCAACTACCCGAAGAGTCTGTAACACTCGAAGGGTCTCAACTACTCAAAGAGTCTGAAATCAACAAAAACATTTATACTCAAAGAGTCTCAACTACCCGAAGAGTCTGTAACACTCGAAGGGTCTCAACTACTCAAAGAGTCTCAAATCAACACAAAACATTTATACTCAAAGAGTCTCAACTACCCGAAGAGTCTGTAACACTCAAAGGGTCTCAACTACTCAAAGAGTCTCAAATAAACACAAAAATATTTATCGATCTTATATCGAGTTCATTGATAGCATAGCGATCTCCTGCCGAGAATAAATGGGAGTGCATGATCTTTGCTGAAAGCAAAACTCAAGTAGATTGATGAGATTTTTAGGTGCTGACTCTCTTTAACAGATGAAAAGCATTCTAATGAGGTTTGAAGGATGCAGGAGTAGATTATATACCCCGCTGGGAATTGAAGTTTATGAAACTTTGACTCCAAAAGAAACAACTTGATCAAGGGAATTCAACTCAAAGAGTATGTTCAAGCTTCTCTGGTTTCTATTTGCTAAGAATAGATATCCCAGTTATCATTGTGTAATATCTTTTATGACGCAAGTCATAAAAGATGCCCCTAGTATGATGTGCTTCCATGACAAGGTTTTAAGAAAGCAGAACCAAGGTAAGTAGGAAAAATTTGAGTTTGCATGGGTTCTTTCTTTGGTATAATGGTAAGACCACCTTCACAAAGGCTGAACGTAAGAGTTCTTCATTTTGCTCAGTGCTTGAGGCTTTGATGTTTCAGGCAGGTCTGAATAACAAATCTCTTGCCCTTCTTTGATTCTTAAACCAGGATCTACTCTAGATTTTTCTTTACATTTCGGAAGGTGTACACCCATTCTCTCCAGTGCCAAACACTTTTGATTCTAAAAGAAAACAATGAGAAACAAGGAACAGACTCCTGAGGACTCTTTCAAAGAAGACTTACAATATTCATGGGACTTGACTAAATTTTGATTCACTCTTAAATCAAATGTGTTATTTTTAAATGGTAAGGTCAGCCACTCTTAGAGTAGTCTCAAAAACCATGCCAAAAGGCTCTAGTTTCCTCCATCAGGACATCCGTCATGGTTATACCCCTTCGGATTGCTCGGTTTTAATGCCCCTAGTTTAAAAAGGTGTCAAAGTAAGTCTCGCTGACACTATTTGGATTCCAAGATCCTACCCTATGCAGTGATTGTTTCTCCGTCTTCTTGAGTCTCCTCTTCAAAAGAAGTCACAACTTTTAATTTTCAAGTTTTCAGTCTAAAAGACCACTTGTCTCAACTTTTATTTCCAAGTTTTCAGTCTAAAAGACTACTTGTCCTAACTTTTGCTTGCACTCGAACTTAGGAATTCTACGTAACTGAGGAACTTCTTCTGCTTCTATTCAACTCAACTTTTCATGGGAAGTATTTGCCTCTGACTAGATTGTCTCTTCAAGTTTTCAATCCAGCATACCACTACCCTTACTTTCTGATAAGTCAATCATTTTGCTTGTTGACTTAGTAAGAAAAACGACTTTCACCTTTCTCTAGGCCGCCCTTTCGGGTTTTCAACCTAGCGGGTCTTCAGACTCTCATTCTTTTCTTTCTGTTTTTCTTTTCCTTCGCCTCGAACCTTTGCTTGTTTCACCAGAAGGATTTTTTTTAGGTGGGCTCGGGTTCAAAAGGGTTGAATACCTAAGGTTCTAAGGATTTGGACCGAATCTGGTCTAGCCAGATTACCTACGTACCCCAAAAATGGAGGATCAGGTCCGCGTAGTTCGCTTAAGGATTTTTCAAAGAATGGTTTAGCATTTAGCTTCAAAATTTTGAAAAGGGATTTTATCCCAAGGTTTGACCGAACTTGAATTAATCAAGTTGCCTACGTACCCCTGAAGAAATGAGGATCAGGTCCGACGTAGTTCGGGTGCATAAATGCCCCGGATTTATAATGTGTTTGAAAAGAAACATTGGCTTTAAATTATTGGCCCAAAGGGTTCTCAAAAGGATTTTAGGATTTTGGCTATTAAGGCTCAAATGTCCAATGATGGCCTCCTGATGTATATGATGTACAAGCTCTTGAATGCTGAGGTTCAAAGACTTAGAATTTTTATTTTTTTTTTTATCGAGGAGTCTGGCGGTTTTCTGGCAAAACTTCAACCACTGTGCTCCACTCTCATCTCAAAGATCTTGGATTTATGCTCAAGATTCCACAACTCCTTGTCCGAAAATCTTCTCTCAGTATTTCATCAGCTCCACAGGATGTCTGATGCTTATCTCTTTAAAATTTTACTCTTCAACTGGATGTCTAAAGCAGATGAAGTCTTGCTTTGCTCAACGACAGGGCATTCCCCTGGTTTATCCTTATAGGATCAAGCAAGACTACCTCAAACCCCTCTAAACAGGTTTATCAATTCTTTGCGCTCCTTAGGAGATAAAGTTTTTCCAATCCATTTCTCCCGAATTTCGGATTTCGATACCACTATCAATGGCTTCGATTTCTTCTTCAAGTGGCTATGCTCGACGCTCTTCCTCTCGTTTGACCATCTTTCAAATCTCGAGGGGAATTTCGTCTGCATTCTCATCCGAGAAGGGGGTCTTGTAGTTGTTTTAAACATTTAATCCAAGAGTGAATCATAAAAAATTGAAGATACAGACTCAAATGCTTTATTGAATTGAAATACTTTGAAGTACATAGATGACTTTGAACGCGCCTCAGTAGGCTCTACATTGAATTTAATCAAAAAGCTAAACACCGACTCTGAACGAGAAAGACTGATTGACATGACACATTTTCTTTTCTGTTTTTAACATCAACATAACTGAACTTTTCCAACTTTGAGAGAAGAAAGTTGATGTACACTCAATGAAAGACAAATCTAAAGACACAGGACACTTCTTCAAAGGTAGTGAACCGGCACTGAAAGTTTATAGGTGATACACCTTTCTTCATGATAATGATAATTACAAAGTTCGATCCCGAAGTAGGAATCCCAGAAAAGGCAACTCCACCAGGTCTAGGTTAAATGGGGCAACAAAAGGCTTATGCTGACAATGTGGGTAAAGCAATAGACTGATGTATCGAATGAATTCAGAAATGGTCAGTCTTTTGGAAGAGGGGCTTTTTGTTGAACACAGACTTTTGACTTAGAAGCAATCACACTATCTCAATAGTCATGGGATAAAAATTCTAAACAAATAGAGAAAAGAGTAATCTTGAAATACATCAACGGGTATGTTAATTTGGAAAGAATCCTCAATCTATTCCTTAAGATGTTCTTTGGGTATAACCGTTCTTCTTTTGGGAATGAAAGAGTCAGGAACGATAAACATCCCTAATCAGAATAAGTTTCGATCTCAGCAACGATCATGCACTCAAAGAATACAGGTAAGATCAAACTTTTCCATCAATGATTTCGATATGATCCAAAGGTAAAAGATATATGATAGGTAAACATTGATCAATGAAAAATCAATGGCTCAGATAATAGACCATGGCCATAAGAATGACAAAAGTAGAGTCCAGGGCCAGATCTAAAATCTGAATGATGGATATCAACAACTGTAGATCAATATGATTAGATCAAGATGAGATGAGATAGCATAAGATTGCTTTCAACGGATGGATCATGAATGACTAATCCTATGAGATCTTTGGAAATGAATGGGATTTACATCCTAACCCCAAAGGAAAAGTTTTTTTAATCTTCGCACATTTTATCAGTGTTACCTGAAGGCATCAATCCTAACCCTAATCTAGCGGAGTGGAGAGAGGATCTCGACTCATGACTTTGTTTGTGTACCTAGGACCGATCGTAGCCATTGGAAGATGGACTACGGCTTAATCTAGACACAAATGGGTTGGATATCCTAAACTAGGCTCACACACGTGATGCACATGTGTTCGTATACTACATGCATGTGTGGGTTAATCTAGGGGTAAGGCCGAGAGTTCCCCTAGCGCGAATCCATGTTCGATATACTGTACCAGTGTCCGGTGTATCAGTACGTGAACAAGAGATCCGTTTACGTACCATAAAGGTACTAGGCTAAGGGTGGAATGCTTCTCTAGCACAGAGGCACCAGGTGATGAAATCCCAGTCAACCATGCTAGATAACACTCCGGGTTCCTAAAATAGGACGTGTGTGCATGTGAGATGCAGGGGTTTAGATGAAAGTGATGTAAGTGTGTGCAATAAGTTCGCGCAATCTATGATGCCTTCAGGTTTTGTTAGATTAAGTTTGAGTAAATGTGATGAGAAAATAAAGCATACAAAGTAATCTAACAAGCATAAAAGAGATAGAGTTTTCATGAGCCAGTTGAAATAGATTCAAATGAGTAATCCTTTGGAATTGTAATGAAGTTAGGTTATCCCCAGCAGAGTCGCCAGTCTGTGGGCCCCGATCCCGCGAGAGGGGTGGTGGCGCGAGAGCCGCCGCGCACTATCTCTTCTCTTGGTCTCTCGTACCCACGCGATTGGCGTGTGCCTTTTATTATTAATTTTAATTCATCTTTTATGTGAACTTGGGATCACTAAGGCAATCCGAATTCCACACAAAAAAGACTGACAGAGTCGCCACCTAGATGTGGGATCTAGGACCCATAATTAACCAGAAATCTAGACTCGCTACCTGGTTACAAGAATGGAAGGTATGGGGATTTATCCACCACATGCACCATTCCTGCCCGATAATCGGTCTTCAATTCCAAAAGTTAACTCTTTTAAATTCATTTTAAATGGCTCATTCAACTCTCTGTTAATGTGCTATCTATGTGACATGCATCCTACGATCTAATTTCAATGTGAATCCTAAATGTGTATCTTGATTTCTTAATTAGTTTGGATTCAATCTAAGTGAAAGTTCTCCTAAAATTCTAATTTCATGGAAAATCCTAAGTGATTTGATTGTTTCAACAGTTTTAAAAGTGATTAGCCCGAGTCCTCAGATGGTCTGGTATTCATCCAAAGAAGCCTACGTATCCCCGCCTCCACGAGAATCAAGGCAACGTAGTTCTTCGCGCCTATTCTAAGCTAAGATGCCTAAGACACCTAGCCCTCTATCCTAGACTCGATCTAAAAGACCGGACCAATTATTAAAGTTTATTGTACGATTATTTAAATTCCAGTGAATTGTGAATTTTAGGACACCCTATATGCCCTAACTAAATGCAGATTAGCCCTAGCCTAATGCAGGTGGTTATTACAACCTATGTGTGACTAGGCTGTATTTCCTAAGGAAAACAAAGGGTGGACTAGCGTATCCTACTCTAGTCATCACTCGGCAATATGGATCGCCGACTGACCGGACGGAGGCGCTCCTATAACTCTAGGACAGACCCCTAACTCTGAAACAAACAATCAAACAATCAAACAACCTATCAAAAGAAAAACCCTAACTCTAAAACTCTCTATCTAGGAGAAACTCCTAACTCTAGAGGAAGATCTTTTGAAAACAAGATTTTAAAGGTTTTTGAAGAAAGTTTAAAATATTATTTACAAAAAAGTTTGGCTGGACTTGGGATATAAATCCCAAGCTGCACTACGTACCTCGGAAGAGGATCAAGCCAACGTAGTTCGAAAATCGAACTCGCCTAATACGCTTCTAAAAGAAACACTCAACACTTTAGATTTTTTTTAAGGTTTTTGATGTTTTCAAATGTTTTTTGAGTTTTAAATTTCTAATGTTTTTGGATTTTAAAGCTTTTCCAATGCTCAGGACCTTAAAATATTTTTAATCTTAAAGGGAACACGCAAGTAATACCACAAACTAGGGCAAAGCCCTAAAGCAAAAGGGGAAACCCCGAATAAGCAACTAGCGTCTCAAAGAGACAAACCACAACAAGAAAGATAGCGTCCCAAGAAGAGAGAAAATGGTCCAAGATCCTAAGCAAGCAAAGCTCTAATAAGACTGAGTTAGCCTCTAATCAAAAGCGAAGTAATCAACAACTCTAAATGAGAAACTCCGAACTAACAACACTAAAGAGGGGAACAAATGAGTCAGAGACTCTCTAATACTACAACTTAGAGGAGGAATGAGTCAAAGACTCCCAAATAACGCCAACAGAAGAACCAATGAGTCAAAGACTTCCTAGTAGTACAACAAAAGAACGAATGAGTCAAAGACTCTCTAAAAGAAATGGAAACATGAGTCAAAGACTCCAATAACACCAACTAAAGGATAGATGAGTCAAAGACTCTCTAAGAGAAAAGGAAACACGAATTTGCACATTTGGTAGAGGTAAAACACCCAGCCGGGCCGGACAGCTACCTAGCCCTAGGGTGCAACAAATGTGCAACCCAATACCCATAAGGGTAGGGGTATGAAGCCAAGCCGAGTATGGTGTTCTCCCAAAACCAAACGGCGCACAAAGAGGACTAACGAGAGAATGAGACCGGGCGGGTCTCCCAAACAAACACAAAGATGGGCTCCAAGTAACCTTATCATTGCCCTTGCAAGGGGGAAGCAAGGCTAAGACAACTAATTGACCAAATTGGTCTCTAATTAACAGAGGCACAAATTGAGGTGCAACCTCAGAGAAGATTCTACAAATGAGGCAAAGCAGACCTTCTTAAGGAATTAAGATGTGACAGAATTTAAGGTCCTTTAGAGATTTTAAGATGATTTTCAATTAATTTCGGATTTTCAATGAATTTTATCAATTTTAATCATATGAGTGATTTTACAAGTGAAGTTGTTGCAAACGAACTCAAAATGAGTTGAAACTTCTCCAGCAACAAGATATGATGAGATGTAACTTACTGGAATATTTTTATAGATTATTACATTAAACTCATATTTAATTTGGATTTAAAAATTAATTGACCAGATTGCAAAAATAACACAGAAACTACTAGAAATAGAAATCTAAATTCCATGAAATTTCTACAGTAGTAAGATATAAGTGAAAATAGCATGCTGTGAGATTTTCATGAATTTAGAAAACTATTTACTATCAGTTTCGGATTTTTCAAATGTCAAACCAGATTATGAATTAAGACTACAGCTCATATGAAACAAGATCAAAATCACTTGAAACTTTTACAGAAGCAAGAAGTATAGAATTTAAGACTACTGTAAAAATTTGGAGAATTGAATCTGTGATTTGACATCAGTAACAATTCTCCCAAAATCTGATAATTTTCAAAGAATGCGTAAAATAATATACCAAACAAAATCCAAAAATGCTCACAAATTCATGGTAGAATGTATCATTATCATATTATTTTCCCACGAAATTTCATTATTTTTGGAATCTGTTTAGTATATCTTTTAGTTTTCTTCGTTAAAAATCATACAAAAATCCGAAAATATACCAAATAATTCTAAACAATTCCGAGAACGGTGTACCTACCTGTGATCGAAATCCTCGCCGAATCCGAGAGCCGAAAAACTCGAAAATTCCGCCTCCGTGCGATCGCTTCCGCTTTCTTTCTCTTTTTGCTTCTTTTTTGTTTCTTTTTCTTCTTTTCTTGTTTCTTTTCTTTTTTTTTCTTTTCAACCCCTCATAGCAACTTTGTTAGAACACATGATAGAAGAGAAATGAGTTCTTCCTCCTCTTACTCACCCTCATTGAACCATTTATAGCAAAGGAATGGGAGGGTGGTGGCCACCATTGTGGACTTATTCCATGGTAGGTGGCCACCATTGTGGACATATTCCATGGTAGGTGGCCACCATTGTGGACATTGAATTTTGACATGTGTGTGGCCCCATGCATGTTTTTTAAAGTTCTTTTGAGTAGGTAAAAGATAACCCAAATGGGTCCCATATGTGACCAAATTCCCAATTGTGCATAAAATCATATGCCCCACTCCAAAGTATGATCGGAACCGTTCATTTGATGGGCGACAATGTGATTTAATTTGTGCTCCGCTAATCAATCCTATGGGCTGATCCAAGCCATCCAATAGATCAAAATGTGAATATGTTACCCCATTTTTAAATCACTCCTATTTGATGATCCGAACCGTCCATTTGATGGGCGACAATTGATGATCTTGACCGTTCAAATAGTGGGCTGCGATGTGATTTAATTTGTGCTCCACTAATCAATCCTATGGGCTGATCCAAACCATCCAATAGATCAAAATGTGAATATGTTACCCCATTTTTAAATCACTCCCATTTGATGATCCGAACCGTCCATTTGATGGGCGACAATTGATGATCTTGACCGTTCAAATGGTGGGTCGCAATGTAAATTGGTTGTGCCCCCTTAAATCATTCCTCTATGACGATCCAGACCATCCAATTGATGGGTCCCCTACCTAAGTAGGTTGTGTCCTCCTAAATCATTTCAATGGGCTGATCCGAGTAACTCAACCTGATGATCGAAACAAAATTGGTTGTTAAAACGACTTCTCTGAGATCTTGACCGTTCTCTTGATGATCATCTTTAGGTGTTGGATCGAAGTAGGTTCAAAACTCATTTTTCACTAAAACAATGTGCGGGCCACCCTGTTTGATCCAAATCTAAACAAATGCTCAAGACGGGCCCATCAATCGGATCCAAATTCTCTCTTGTTCGGATTCTTGGGAATAATCTCTCTCAACACTTAACGGAAAAGTGCGAAACATGGCGGAAATGATTGAACGGGATTTCGCCCAAGCATAGCGAACTTGGGTCCGGTCAAAATGGGGTGTCTACACATTCACGACCATCATTATGGTCAAAGCATCCGAGCCCTGCTCAAGCAATCATGTCCTCTCAGGTGAGGATACACCCATCTCGATCATCGTCATGGTCAAAGTATCGAACCTTTGTCCGACCGTCTTCTCAAACAGAGTTAGATCGTCTCTAAACCCTGACCCAATCTGTTTAGGGGTGTTTTCCTAGTCAGTGATCGTAGGGGCAGACCTCGCTCTCAGCTCCTCGCATATCCAGGTTCTGTCAAAGTCCTGTCAAAATTTGAGAAAAATTGAAAAAAAAAAAAAAAAACCTTTGAAATCAGGCTAGCACAGGCCTCTTGTACAAATTGTAAAAGTTAATCAGACTTGTAAAAAAGAAGATAATTCCATTAAATAACTTGTTTAAACTCTTAATTATCTGTATAACTCTTTTTCCTTGCATGAAAAAGTTCTAAAGCTAGTGTATATTCCCATTTGCAGGTAGAAAGTTCATACACTTGAAACCATTCCACCTAGGAGATCAAAAGCCTGGTCCTGAACCAGTTCTCGTTTAGTGAGAACCTCATAACTACCTAGTCCTTTAGTTCCTACTCACTCAGTAAAAATTTCAGAACCATCTTGTCCTTCAATTCCTCACTCCATCATGGCAAAACCCACAGATCAGTCTCAGGACATTCAGGATCTGCAACAGCCAATAACACCAATATTGGATCTCTTTCTGCAAGAAAGAATTCGGATAAGGCAACAAAACCTGACTCCCCTCCGTCACATGGCCGTTCATTGTTTCGCAAGTCTAAACTGCTTCATAGACACTGAAAGCAAAATAGAGGCCCACATGGTTCATAGATTGATTTCTGAGGCACAACTTTATACGAAGACTGTTGTTCAGAAACCTCCTATACCCAAAAAAGTTAACACGACGAAGGAAGTCGCAGAAGCTTCTGAACCGCCTGTCGTCTATCAACAAAGTGGGGCACCCAAAGGGCCTACCATTGCCAATAAATCTCCAAAGGAATTAATTCCCTTACCCGCTAATATTTCCATCCTCATGAGGGTACTTCTTCAGGAAAAGAAGTTGTTCTTACTCACACCTTATCAGTCTCCTAACCCTCTGTCAAAAAGTTGGAACAACAGAGAGTACTGTGAGTACCACCAAGGTGCGGGGCACCTGATCGATAAAAGTCGCGCTTTGAAACATGCTATCCAAGACCTTTTCGAGAAGAAACAATTCGTCCTCCTGTCAGGGCCAAACTTTGAATCAGAATACGATTCAAATCTTGTTCTCTTTTGAAGCAACGTCAAATGTAACCTGTGGGACCCTGATCCAGGAAGACATATCCCTTCACGACCCACGAGGATTGCAGATTATGCAGTGTCACTTATGGATCCTAGGTCCCTTACCTAGGTGGCGACTCTTATTATTCTCTTTTGTGTGGAATTCAGATTGCCTTTGTAGTCTTAAGTTCAGAGGAAAGAGAAACTTTAATAAAAATTCATAAACCGGTCTTCAATTTCAAAGATTAACTCACTTAAATTTCTTTAAAAGGGCTTGTTTATACTCTCTTCGGTGCGAACTACGAGACATGCATCATAGATGATCTAATCTCGATGTGGTTCCTAAATGCATCTTTTGATTCTTTCAATTTGGTTTAATCTATGTGACAGGTCTCCTAACAAATCTAAATTGAGGGAATCCTAGATGATTTATTCAATTTAAATTAGTTAATTTAGGGTTTGAATATGATCAAGAAATAAATAAAACACAACCCTAAAACCCTACTGAAGTGTGTATAGGGCCGATCTGAGCTTTGAGTGCCATCCAAGTTACCTACGTACCCAAGCCTCACTAGGATCAAGATCGATGTAGTTCGGTGACCTAAACTAAGCTACATATGCCTAACTCATCTACGACACCGATCTAGACTGGACAAATTGTTTTAACAGTTTATGAGAGATGCTTAATTAGTTCAAGTATATTATGTTTTCTTACCTTAGAACTCCATCTAGGATGTTTTCTTATATGATCCTATCTAAATGCAAAGATTTTCCTAAACTAATGCTGGTAGGCCCTATATCCTAAGTTAACTAGGCATGTCCTATAGGAAAATGGGTTAACTATCTGAAACCTAAAGTAAGGCTCAGTTGCTAATCAAGAGCAACTGGCTGTGATTGAGGCTTATCAGAATCCTAACTCTAGGACTCCCTAAGACCTAAAACTCGATTTGACCTAGGTGCTCCTAAAGGGAGCTCTAAAAGTTCCTACGAGGTGGGACCGTGATCCAACGGTTTCAGAATTGATCTGAATTTGGGTTTGATTAACTCAACTTATTAGATTGATTATTTTCAGCTTTTAGGGGTCCCAACACCTATAAATTCAAAGTATTTTAAGGCTTTAAGGATTCTTCACTCCGATTAGGATTATGACCGATTTAGCATGGTATAAAGACATTTATCAATTTTTAAGGGTTTTTACTTCAGTTTTTTACATATTATGTTCATTCTGGAATATTTCAACATTTTGGAATTTTTGAGAATTTTTCGAGTTATTACCATTTTTTAATCCTGAAAAAATTTCTTTATATCCGTGCCGATTTGAATAAAAATCATTAAAAATACTAAATCATGCTAAAAAATCCTGAAAACTTCACGGTATTATATTAATAGATCGATCCATCTTATTCCAGAAGATAAGATTCTAAAAAGTTCGTGTGATAAGAAAGCCCTCACATATGTAGAAAACACTTATTTTCCATTAAATAATTCAAGAAAAATAGTAAATAATTATGAAATTCTTTGAAAATTTTTCTATGATCTTAGAATACCAAACATTTACTGGAAAAAATATTTCATCGAATTCCAACTTAATTTGATATACAATCGAATTTTTCTTTGAAAAATAGTTTTTTTCTAGGCATTTTTCGAAAAACTCTTAGACCACAAAGATGAGAAGAATTCGATTGGAATTTTCAATTTCCAATACTCTTTTGACCCAAGTCACCTCAGAAAACATAATCCACAGACAAGATCTAGAGTTTTAGATTAGTTTCTTTGAAAAATGACTCAAAAAGTTATTTGAACCCCATTTCTTTAAATCTCTTTTTTTTTGTTAATTACAATAACTTTTCCTCCACTAAAATCACAAATAACATGACTTGATCTGTCGAATATCATATTAGATCGCTAGTAAAAATATCACATGTATATTCTATGAAAAAGCAAGGAAAAATAGGAAAAGTACACTCGCAAGCATGTTACAACGATCTAACTATGTATTGTAGATGTACCGACCTTTGATTCGCTAGTCCAAAGGCTTGAAATCATTGCTCAAGAAACCCTTTGATGATGCTTTGATCCGAAGTTGATGATGCAATCCGCCAGCAAGAAGTTAAGGAAGGAGATTGTAGAATATTCGGCTACCAAAAGGAGTCTTGAATTCGTCCGCCAAGAGATTTTTCCCGTTGTGTCCTCTAAGGAGATCGTTCTTTTTAAGTGTTGAGAGAGAGAAAGTTGGTTGAAGTGTTGCCGTAAGGGCTATTGGAAAGTTAGAGAATGGGCTCTAGGTAATGAGATCTAAAGGAACAAGAGAGGTCTATTTTAGTGATAATTGTACCCCTAGGAAAAACGTCTCTCTTAGCAAAACGTCCCCCCTAGCAAAATGTGGTTTTCTTTTTATAAAAGGGAGAGAGAGAGTTGCCAATATCATTCAAGGCATCACATGCTTGCGTCTTTTGCAAAGATAGCAACCCAACTCATTTAGAAACATATTGAAAATAAAAAGGAACACCCCACGTTTCACTTTCCTTCTTAAAAAAGTTGCCATCTTCTCATCTCTATTACATAGAACACTTCCGATCATACAACAATGCTAATAGCAACGTGAATCTCCCAACTTGGACGTTCTCCCACCATCAAGTCATAGCTCGTCCAAAAAAAGAGAAAATTAACAAGATCATCTTGCATGCCTCATATTTAGCAACCACATCACAGTCAAAATGAAAAATCTGCAATTACCCTTTATGTGTGGCTACATATATGGACTGCCTTAATTGAGGAATTTCCAAAATTTATTGGAGTTGCCCAAAAAAATGGCCATGACATATAGGTTACCAAGATCAGCTCACATTCTTAAAAAAAAAAAAAAAAAAACGTGGGGATGAGTGAAAGTCCTTTTCATGAAATCTAATTTCTTATCTGGAGATAATTGACATTGTTAAAAGAGAGTAGCTTCTTTTTTTTTTAAACGGTTTGCCATCATTTTTTTTTTTTTTAATTTGGGGAGGGAGAGAATAAACCAATAAGATTTGCACGGTGGAAAAGAGAAGGTTGCAAAGTTACACGTATAGCTTTCCCAAAAATATCTACACGTATAGCTCTTCCAAAACCTACGAGAGAGAGATTGATCCAATGGTTTGCATGATACGTTCTAGAAATGAGAAAATGCCTACCGACTCAAAGTGGGGCCCACCTTGATCAATGACTTCAACAAGTTAGAGGTTGGACCAGAACTAGATGGCTCGGATCATGCTATAGTGTGGGTTGTATACCCATGTATTTTTCAAAAAGGTACTGTACGCCCACCTTATTTAATGATCTAAACCGTCCAATTAGCAAGTCACCAATTAGCCACGCCCCCTAAATCCTTTGCACTGGATGATCCAAACCGTCCAATTGATGGGCCACAATGTGAATATGTTGTACCCCATAAATCATATTCGTAGGGCGATCTAACTATCCAAATGGTGGGCGGCAATGTCCATTAGCCATGCCCCCAAATCACTCTAGTAGATGACCCCAAATCATTCCATTGATGGGCCGCCACCTTAAGTTCAAACCTTTTATAATGATGGGCCCATACTAAATTGGCCGAAATACACTATGCCCACCATGGAAATCGATTTTGTTAGATTGGCCTAAACGAATTTTTTCAATTAAATAATGTGTGGGCCCACCTAGTTTGACCCAAGTCCAATTAACATGCCAATGCAGGACCACCAAATTAGCCCAAAATTCTCTCTCTTGGATTTTCATGAATAATTTCTCTCAACACTTCTTGGAAATGATGGAATATATGGTTGAAATGACCAAACTACCCCTCAAGATGGAAAAATATGAAAAATGATTATAAAGATTGTTGGAATGCCCCAGAGCGCTCTGAAAACAAAGGACAATGAGGAAATTCTTCGAAAAGAAAGAAAGCTACCCTAAATGAGGGAGGAAACACTTTGACTAAACAGGGACTCAACTCTACACTTTGGAAACATAACGAACAACTACATTTGCTATAGCCTAGCAAAATGGGGGTGTCTATAGATGCCCGTCTTTGGCAAAGGTGATCCAGTAACCGTATGCTAAAGCAAAAGAGACAACATCATTTTGCGTAGCTTTAGCCAACAACAGACTCTCTACACAAAACACACCATAAATGTAAATGCATGCTAATGCAAGACCCTAGATGAAATCCTAGAATTAAAAATTTATCAAAAATCACTTACTCTAAACAACATGACCTGATAGTTTAGAATAATGGAGAAGTGGGTTTAATTTGGGTGTGAAAATTGTCTAAACCAGAACGAAAGATAATTATGATGTGGCGTCGTTTTCAAATGGGCATATCTCAATGATAATGCTGATGATGCGCAATTTTTAAATTGACTCCTCATAAGGATAATAACAAGATGGCGTTGTTTTCACACAAATAATAGGGTGTTGTTTTCAAACGGAAAATGAGGGAATGGGGCACCGTTTCCGAACGGGCTCGGAGAAAGCGAGGCACCATTTTCGAACAGATTCTGATAAAATGAGACACCGTTTTCAAACAGGCTCGGAGAGAAATAAGTACCGTTTTCGAACGGATTCGGAGAAAATGAGACACCATTTTCAAACGGGCTCGGAGTGAAAGAGGTACCGTTTTCGAACGGATTCGGAGAAAATGAGAGACCGTTTTCGAATGGGCTCATAAAGAACGAGAGACCATTTTTGAATGGGCTCAGAGAAAAAGTGATTCCGTTATCGACCGGGCTCGGAGTAAATGAGAGACCAATTTTGAACGGGCTTAGAGAAAAGGAGATGTCGTTTTCGAACGGATTCAGAGAGAATGAGATACCGTTTTCGAACGAGCTTCAGAGAGAATGAGAGACAATTTTCGAACGGGCTCAGAGAGAAAGAGATACCGTTTTCAAACGGATTCAAAGAGAATGAGAAACTGGTTTCGAACGGGCTCAGAGAGCAAGAGATATCATTTTCGAACGGATTCTGAGAAAATGAGACACCGTTTTCGAACGGGCTCGGAGAGAATAATATCCTAGGTGATTTTACTAGATTAGCATTTTGATTAATCCTTCCAGAAAGCAAAGGATTTGAAATGCCGAGACAAGAACCATGAAACTGAAATTCTTGACTTAATCACCAAAATAACAGAGGATTTAGGATGTCATAATAGGAATGGTCTTTTTTTTTTGAGTTTCTCGGAGTCTCCTGATGAACCTATTTTCAGAGTAATTGCACCTCACAACAATTCTTTATACTGGAACTTGTAAAATGCTACTTTTCATTTAAGAAATTAAAAGTCACAAACATTTACAACGAAATGACAATGTTAAATATAAGAAAGACTACTCAGGTAATGTCGTGATGCTTCTTACTTATAGATATTTTTGTTTGGGTTAGTCTGGCCTCTTTTAAAGAATGTTTCTCCATTGATAAACACCTTTACTTATTATTTAAGACAGCAATACTTCATGTGTTTTTCTACCAACCTTATGATTGCTACAAATTAATGCCCCTAGTTTCGAAAATAGTTGTTAGCTTTGCCTGACCAACTCTAATTTCAGAGATCATTGTAATTCTTCCGGTGTGGACCCAATCTTACCGCGACCAAGTATCCTTTTTCAGATTTTTAACTTGGTGGACCGTTCGGCCTTAACTTTTGCTTGAATCGCCTTTTCAGGTTTTCGACTCAGCAGGCCATCCTCTTATCTTTTCCCTAAGCTGTCCATTCGGGTTTTCAGGTTTTCAATCTAGCGGATCTTCAAGCTCCATTTTCTTTTCTCTATCTCTTTTTTTTTTCTTTTTTTCTTTTTTTTGAACACCGTAATGACTTTATAGGTGGTGTAGGGCTTTTCAAAGAAAGGCTTAAGGCTTTGTAAAGATATCGACTGAACCTGTGAATAGGTTGCCTACGTATCCTAGTATAGGAATCAAGTCACGCGTAGTTCGGGGCATATGCCCCTGGTCTGAGGGTAAAATGGATATTTTTATTGACCTTTTTTCTTTTGAACGACCGAACTCGAATTGACCGAGCTGCCTAAGTACCTCAGTGTAGGGATTAGGTCTCGCATAATTCTGGGCATATGCCCCTAGTTTACTGGGTTTTCAAAGGAATTTTATTCAGGCTCAAAGGATTTGCAAAAGGTTATGTTATTTTTATCTTGGCTTGACTTTTCAGAAGGATTATTCGGCCAAAAGACGGTCTTCCAGAACCTCTTAAGTTGATCAAGATTCGTAGGTTCTGGCATTATTTCTCCATTTAAATTATGGAGCTTGATGACTTTTCCGAGTAAGATTTGATCCACAATGTATCGGCCTGACCAATTCTGTTTGAACTTGCCCCTTGGGTCGAACACCGGTGCTCGATTTTCTTTCAGAATAAGATTGCCTTCTAGTAAGTTTCTGATCTTAACCTTTTTATTGAAAGCCCAGGCTATTTTGCGCTAGTAACCTTGCACATTGTAAAGCACCTTTAATCTTTTCTCATCTAGCATATTTAACTCTTTATATCTAGCGTCTCCCTATTCCATTTTCGGCAACTTTACCTCAGTCAACACTCAGAGCGAATGTACACGGATCTCAACAGGTAATACTGCCTCTATCCCATAAACAAGAGAATAGAGAGTTGCCCCAGTTGAAGTTCTAATTTATGTTCTGTAAGCCCACATGGCGTACGGTAGTTTATTCGACCAATCCTTATAGGTTTCTGATATTTTGCTAATGATAGCCTTGACATTTTTGTTTGCAGCATCTACCACACCGTTGGACTGTGGCCAATAGGGTGAGGATTTACGATGCTTAATCTTGAACTTTTGGCAAAGAGCTATTACCTCTTTCTTGAAATGAGATCCATTATCCGAGATAAGTTCATGGGGAATCTCATATCTACGTATGATTTTGGTTCGTATGAACTTAGCAATGATGCGGATGTCAGCGACGCGTAAGAAGAGGCCTAAACCCACTTTGCGAAGTAATCGATCGCAATGAGGATGTACTCGTGACCATTAGATGACTTAGGAAAAATCTTGCCAATAATATCGATACCCTACACCGAGAATGGCCAAGGGGATGTCAGAGAGTGCAATTCATGTTAGATTATAGGCCCTGAAAAGCCAGTAAAATGACATTTATTAATTAAAAAAGGTTTATTTCATGACATGAATGCGTAATTATAATAATGAATGTGTGTGATGTGCTTGTTTATTGACACATGTTCGTCCTTAGGTAGCATAGTAGAAATGTCATGCTCAAAGGATTCACAGATCCAAGGGAGCAAGGAGATATGGCATCTCGGTCCTATGCAAGCCTTAATAGTTCCTAGTTGGGAAAGAGACTGGACATTTCTTTCTGTATACAGCCAGCACCAGTCTTGCCTACATGTACGTGTCGTGAGGTGACTTATCTCGGTCATCTGGGTAGTGGACCCTAAGCAAGAAGAGTGGGTGCGACGATTGGATCGCGTAACTGAACCGGATCAAATAAAAAACAACTTGTGGACAAGAAAGTATAAAGTTGTTCTTCCAGACAGGACCCTTCACAAGGCCTTAGACCTGAGGGGGACCTTATCGATCTGTCGGCCTGCTCTAGGGTTTTAGTCTATCTTATAGTGATTCTATTTTAGAGTCACATTCGGATAGAGCTATATCCTAGAGCAAACCCTCGAGACCAGTAGTGATACTCAATAAGGGAATCTTCACCCTAAATTTTAGGGATTGACATCAACAATTTCGTTAGAGTGGTATGCCTATTAAATATTTTGGCCAGGCGAATTTGAGAGAATGTTTACCGGAAAGTTTTATGAAATATTGAATTATTTTCAAAGGATTTTACAAATGAATTTGGAGGCCAAACACCACTTGATCAAAATGGTAAACCAAGAGTGGGCCAAGGGGTAAATAGTGTCCACCTCCCGTATGACTCAACTCAGTAGATGTGATTACGAAGAAAGGACTTGCACATACATGATGTGCTTATGGATAAGATGATCTGACGGTCATCTTCAGGGTTATGTCTCGATAGAGGCCACTGACCTAATACCAGTGTAGTTTAACTACAGAGCGAGATCGCAGTGAGGTCCACTATAGGGTTCTGCAGGATTGATAGTCAGATCTCTGCGACGATCCTACTCATAACTCGAATGACTCGGTAACATCCAAATAGATCTGGGTTCCGCATTTTATGTAATTGCACGGATGGATATGATCCGTTAGATTAATGTGGATATTAATTAAATATATAAATATGTATATGTTGATATACGTATATATACATGTCTTTGTTAAGTAAGTAACAAGAGACATCAAGAGAATTTTTCGAAGACAAATTGGAGCTGAAATAACTCCCATTAGATGTGAGTTATTAATCAATTAAATTATTAATAAATTTATTAATTAATTATTTAATTATTATACATTATTATGTGTTATTAATTTGATTAATAATAAGCATAATAATGTGTAATCCAAATGAGGATAGTTATTCTCAAACCGGTTTTGCAAAAATTGCAGAATTGGAACGAAATTGGGAATTGGGATAGGACTATACATTTGGATAAAGTTTGTGGGGCCCACAACACTCCTAAATCAATTATAGAGCTGGGAAAAAGAGTCACAATTGCTCAAGGACTTTGAGTTGCACTCTGTAGACACCCCATTTTGACCATGTCCTAAACCTCTTTGTGTAAATATAAAATCCTTCAAATCAAGGAATTAGGGCCCCAAATTTAACACTAGGGTAGCTTAGGGTCCCAATTATGTCCCTGCAAAATTTCATCAAAATTCGAGTAAAACAGCCTATTAAGACGAGCTGAATTAAAATTGTAGTGCGAAAGGGGAGTTAAATATCCTGTAAGACAGCCAGTTTTTACACTAGAGCAGAAAGGGAGGTGCATTATCCCTGTAATGTCGCCCATGAAGAGTTTATTTGAAAATACCCATCATTTAGTTAAAATACAACATATACATGAATAGGGGGTTGTCCAAGGTAACTTAAGGGGCAAAAACTTTCTTTTAGTTAATTTTTCATTAAACTTTTTTCCAAATGGCCACCCTTTTGCAACCAAAACCAAAGTAAATTTTTTGAAAATGGGTTGTCCTATAATCTAATGGAGGACAAAAATTAAGGGAGAACTCTATAAATAGAGCATTTGGGCTCTCATTTGAAAGAAATTATGGCTTTTAATCTAATCTTAAAGAGGGAGAGAGAGAGAGCTTTCTAGAGAGAGAGAAGATTCTAGAGAGAGAGCTTTCTAGAGAGAGAGAATTCTAGAGAAAGAAGAAGATCTAGAAGGAGATCTAGAGAGAGAAACAAGGAGATTTAGAAAAAGAAAGCAGATCTAGAGAGAGAAAGAAGCTTTCAATGAGAGATTTAAGAGAAGAGCACAAGGTTAGTAGATTTTGAGTTTTCTTTGAAAATCTAGCCTCAAATGAGAAATTTAAGCGGAAAATGCTTAAAAATGGTTAGATCTAGCAATCTAGGGTTAAAATCTATCAAAATATATTTAAAAATATGTTTCATTTGAAGACCTAAAGAAATTCACCTCAAATTTTGAGTTCTAGTTGAATTTCAATTTAAAAATGACAAAACTAAGTGATGTCCAGCCCCATTTTTGCTATTTTCATCAATTTTTGGTTGCAATTCATAATAATTTCACACTTGAAGTTATAGTACTCGTTGAGATCTTCGATTTGGCCTATAATGGCTCAAAATTGGCTAAGAAACGAAGAAGTTATGGCCGTTTTAAGATTTCAGCTCAAAATTCGGTGCAAAATGGTGAATCTGTGTGTTTTTGTGAAAATTCCTTAAAGATCTTCAAAACTGAAATGAACATGGTTAGATATAAGCCTAATCAACATGTATTATCATATATTTGTGACAAATTCTCATAGATCTTATGTTTGAATGAAGTTTTGATGTGAAATGTCATGAAATTGTGTTGAATTACATGCTGTCTAGATTTTATTTTTAAATTTTCACTAAAATACGGTTAGATCTAGCAATAGTGATACACATGAAAATTGTAGATTTTTCTGGGATCTTTGATTTGACATCTTCCGGGCCTCGTAAAGATGAAAAATGAAAAAGGTATGCTACTTTTAAGATATCAGCCAAAAACACTACATTTTCATATTTGGACATCAAAAAGAAATGCCCGTTTTCCAGCCACTTCCGGCAAGATCCAGCCTAAACCTGTATAGTTGAACACTTTTCTTGAAAATGTATTTTTGATCCTCTGTTTTGCAAAACCAAATCAGAACTTTTGAAAAGCTAAACTGCATAAATGAAATCTGAAATCAGCCCAAAGATGGCCGTTTTTCGGCCACGTCTGGCAATATCCAGCCAAACTTGTCAACGGAGAATATTTTATTTGATCAATTTTCTAAACCTTTATAGTTGAATACGTTTCTTGAAAATGTATTTTTGATCCTCTGTTTTGCAAAATCAAATCAGAACTTCTAAAAAGCAAAACTGCAAAATTGAAATCTGAAATGTGCCTGAGATGGTCATTTGTCGGCCCCTTCCGGCGAGAACCGGCAGAAGTACATAACTAATCAAATTTTTCCTGATGTGTCCCATACAACTTTGGTGTGTATCACATTTGCCGGTTTTGCCATTTGGATAGTGTAAGTTTAAATACAAATTTTCAGCTTACATATAGAATGCAAATGTGTGCTTTTGATGCTTGATTCATGCTTAGCCTAGTCGGGGACGAAGGTGTTAGCCCAAGCCCATCCTTAGGGTACTTGCTCAGTCCAAAGAGCACTCCCCTCTTTAATTTAAAAGACTTCATCAGTCTTTTAGATACCTATAAATAATTAGATTCTCCTTCTCATTGTTAAGGCAATGAAAGAGTTATCTAGAGCCCACCATTTAGAGAGATAAGCTATGTCTCAACAGAAAAATCAAACCCCTTTTAGGAGACAAGCTATCACTTGTGTAAAATTATCACACCCTTTAGAGAGACTTGCTTTGTCTCATAGAAAGTCACATCCTTTAGAGAGACATGCTTTGTTTCATAGAAAGCTTACCCTTTGGAGACATGCCTTGTCTCATTAGTGAGTCTGCCTATAGGAGACTGTCCAAGTCTCAAATAGAACATCTTCTACTAGTTGAAGACCAACTTGGTCTATTAATTGCCAATTCTATTTATCGTTGCAAGGGTAACGATAAGGCTACTTGGAGCTCTCCATAGGAGACATTCAATGTCTCATTAGACTTAGTTGTTTCCTCATAGGAGAAGGCTTTGTCTCATTTGTCCTAGTTATCCTTTTCTTCTAGGAGACTAGCCCAGCCTCATTAACACTCCTCTTTAGGGTTATGCACTAGGAGTCAGTCCTTTAGCATAGGAGTCTGTCTTTAGTTAGAGAGTCAGTCCTTTAGTTTATGAGTCAGTCTTATCATCATAGGGGTTAGGATTCTGTCCAACCTCTCATCAAGTCACGTGATTCTGTCCAACCCTTGCAAGGCATAGGATTCTGTCCAACCCTTGTAGAGTTGAGATTCTGTCTACCGCCCCCGCAAAGTATAGGATTCTGTCCAACCTTTGCGGGATATCAGGAGTCTGTCCTACCTTTATGATGATAGGATTCTGTCATCATGAGTCAAAACTCAAAAAACACTTGAAAACTTGAACATCAAAAATTATTTTTAAATGTCAGGAGTCATTAAGAGAGTAGTTAGGAGAGTCTGTTTCCGAACTACGTTGGCTTGATCCTCTCCCACGAGGTACGTAGGCAGCTTGGGATTCTTATCCCAAGTCCAGTCAAACCTTAAAACATAAACATTTCAAACCTTCAAAAAATATAAAAATTCTTCAAAACCTTTTCAAAAAGATCTTCTTCGAGAGTTAGGAGTCTGTCCTAGAAGTTTGGGGTGTCTTAGAGTTAGAAGTTTGTCTTGGTTATGTTGATGCGTTGTGTGTCTTGTCGTGTGAGTGTCCTTAGAGTTAGGAGGCCTCGAGTCGTGGTCGGTTAGACACTTAGTCGAGCCGATGGCTAGACTAGGAAACACTTAGTTAGCCCATGGTTTTCCTTACGACACACAGCCTAGTTAGACATAGGATATAGGAACCACCTGTATTAGCTTAAGGTTAACCAACTTGCATTAGTTAGGGCATATAGGGAGTCCTAAAAAGTTACAATTCACTTGAACTTAAGCAATCATACAAGAAGCTTTAAAAACTAGTCGGGTCTGGTTGATCGAGTCTAGGATTGCGGTCTTAGATTTTTAGGCATCGTAGCATAGAATAGGCCATTGAACTACGTCGACTCTTATTTTTTCCGAGGCTGGGATACGTAGAGCAGCTGGGATGGATGGCCATCTTGGTCCGAGTCAAGTATCACATTAGAGTCTAGGATTTGTCGTGTCGAGTCGTGTGTGGAGTCAAGTTGTGTTGTGTGTTTTGTTGTGTTTTCTTACTTTCATGTACATGCCTGATACCGTTAGCTATAGCATGCATGTGTTTGTTAATCAGAACTTAGACACCAATTAGGTATGACACTCATAACCTAGTTATACTTAGCAGACATTCTTTCATTTATCTTTTGTGTGTGCTTATTATTTTCATCCCCGAGTCATGCATGTTTAGGTAGACATTTTCTAGGGGATATCTGTTCCCATTTCACATGCTTTTTTGCCCAAAATTTTTCAAAGTTAATAATAAATGGCATAAGAGACCGGGAATAAGTAATGGATTCACACACTACACAGCATGCATTATCATATTCTTTACTTCTTTCATTATTATTTTTATTTCTTTCATTATTTTTCATTATTGGCTCCAAGGGATAGTACAGTGCGTGCCAGATGGGATGTCATTACCCTGATGGGACCGTTGTATCTATTTTCAAGCTATGCGCTAGTGCTGCAGCCGTAAACCCTCGGTGTACCTGTATTTACAGCAGCTGATGAACAATGAAGCATACTATGTATAACACTCGGTGTACTTGTGTTATACATCTAAAGTATGGATCATATGCATAGTGCCCTATAGATTGAGTCCGGAGCTCTACTTTCATTTAACATATATTATGTACATAAATATATTTGCTGACTTAATGAAATCCAACTAGAAGATGCATGCGTTTTATATATATATATATATATATATTACATTCATATAGGGACGAACATGTGTTGCTTACACATGTGAGGCTTAGAGTTAGGGGCCTTATCTTATTTATAGACTAGGGTAGTTCACTTTATATGGCTACAACACGATTCTACAACACGGTTCACTTTACCAGCCCCTGGTTAGGATATATATATATATATATGTATATATATCTATATCTATTGATTATTAGATTATGACCTATTCCTTAATGAGGTTTCCTTATCTAATCCAATCTATTATATCCATTCATTATCCAGATTTAAATCTGGTCAGTAGTTTCTATTTGCCATCCTTATGGCTATGATCTATTCCTTGATCCTTTGTTTATAGATCTGATTCATACTTGTATCATTGATCCATATTCTACATTATTAGATTAGGGTTTATCTCTTAGTTAGGTTCTCCCTCTTAATCTAATCATTTCTTTCTATTTATCCATTCTGTGGATTACAATTATATTATTGGCTCTTTAGTCATAATCTATTCCTTGATCTATTGTACATAAATTGAACCATATTTTCTATCATAGATGTACCACTCTTAAATCGTGGCAACTAGTGGATTAGTTAAATCTTGGCCATCTATCCCATGAGTGCATGATTATTGTTGAGATCAAAACCTGTTTAGAATAAGGGTGTTAATTGTTCCTACTCTTTTGTACCTAAAAGGGAACAGTCATGTCCAGGGAAGACTTAAAGGAGTAGACTGAGGATTCCTTGAGACCTTGTTGATGTAGGTCGTATTATCACTGCCTATTTTTCCTTTAACCTTCATAGACAGTCTTTCTTTGACCTTCCAACTCAAAATACCAATAGATATGCTCAAGTTCGCTCTTATCTCGATTTGTTCAGAATTTTATCCCATGACTATGGATCTAGTGTATGTGCTTCAAATTCAAAAGTATGACTCCAGCAGATGACTATCCATCCAAAAGACTAACCATTTTCAAACACATTTGATCCAGGCAATTTATTGCTTCCCTTACATTGCCAACATAGCCTTTTATTGCCTCACTTAACCCAGCTCTTGTGAGGTTACCTTTTCTGAGATTCCTACTCAGGAATCGAACTCTGTAGTCATCATTATCATAGAGGAAGGCATGCTACCTGTGAACCTTCAGTGCCAATTCATTACCTTCGAAGAAGTGTCCTGTGTTTTTTGAAAATTGTCTTTCATTGAGTATACACCAACCCTCTACTATCAAAGTTGGCAAGGTTTAGCTGCGTCACTGTCAACTCTAGCATGATCTTTCTGTCAGTCTTTCTCATTGAGTCAATATCAAGTTCTTTGTTCAATCCGATGTAGAGCCCATTGAAGCACGTCAAAAAATCATCGACGTACTTTAAATTTCTGTTGAAATAAACACTTGATTCCAGCGTTATCAGTGTTCCATGATTCACTCTTAGATCTAATGTCTAAATAAATAAAGACACCCTTCTAGGATGAGAATGCAAACGAAATTTCCCTCGAGATTTTGAAAGATGGTCAAACGAGAGGAAGAGCGTTGAGCATAGCCACTTGAAGAAAAAATCGAAGCTATTGATAGTTGTATCGAAATCTGAAACTCGGGAAAGATGGATTGGCAAAACTTTATCTCCCGAGGAGCGCGAGGAGTTGATAAACCTATTTAGAGGGGTTCAAGGTAGTCTTTCTTGATCCTATAAGGATAAACCGGGTGAATGCCTTGTCATTGAGCAAAGCAAGACTCCATCAGCTTTAGACATCAGTCGAAAAATAAAATTCAAAAGAGTGAAGCATCAGACATCCAGTCGAGCTGATGAGAAGTTTAGAGAAGACTTTCAGAAAATGAAGTCATAAATTTGAGCCTTAAAAGAGCACTTGGGTTGCATGTTTTAAATGAGATTCTGAGGTGGAATACTTCAAGAGTAAGAACATTCTTAATGTCTTAAAAAAAAGAAGAATATGGGAGAAAGATAAGAAGGAGAAGTGAATGTGTCCATAAGACAACTCCTTAAGAATACCAAAGACCCAAATGATGAAGTCAACGAGATAAATGGAATATGAGAATCATATTCACCATTTGGAGACAAATGAGAGCTGTAGAGTCTTGAACATAATGTCAAGATCTCCGAGACAAGTGTAAATTCAAGGGAAGCAATGTGGTTGAAGTCTTGCCATGAATATCGCCAAACTTTTCGACAAAAATATTCAAAGCCGTTGAACCTTATTCTTCAAAAGCTTGTACATGAAAACATCAGGAGGCCATCCTTGGACGTTTGAGCCCTTATAGCCAAAATCCTAACGTTTAAAAATCAGTTTGTAAACCTTTGAGCCGGAAAGTAAAACGAAACACTTCTTTCAACCACATTATAAACCAGGGGCATTATGCACCCGAACTACGTCGGACCTGATCCCCACCTCTTCAGGGGTACGTAGGTAGTCTGATTAATTCAAATTCGGTCAACCTTGGGGATAAAAGCTAAATCATTCCCCTTTCAAAATTTTAAAGCTAAAAAGCTAAACCATTCATTGTTAAACCCCAAAGCGAACTACGCGGACCTGATCCTCCATTTTTGGGGTACGTAGGCAATCTGGCAAGACTAGATGCGGTCCAAATCCTTAGAACCCTAGAAACATCCAACCCCTTTGAACCTAAGCCTACCTAGAAAGTCCTTCTGGTGGAACAAGCAAAGGTTCAATGCGAACAAAACAAAAACATAAAAGAAAAGAAAAGAACGAGAGTCTGAAGACCCACTAGGTTAAAAACCTGAAATGGCGGCTTAGAGAAAGTGAAAGTCATGTACTTGCTAAGTCAATAACCAAAGGGATTAGCTTATGCGAACGTAAGGGTAGCAGTCTGCTGGATTGAAAACCTGAGAAGGCAATCTAGTCAGGGACAAGGACTTCACATGAAGAGTGAGATGATGAGATTTAGAAGGAGTTCTTTAGTCAAGAAGAATTCCAGAGTTTGAGCAGTACAAGGAGTGCAAACAAAAGTTAAGACAAGTGGTTCGCTGGACCAGAAACCTGGGAAGAAAGAGTCATGAGTACTTGTAAGGAGCGAACTGATGAGATGGAGAAGTAATATCTAAGCAAGGCAGGATCCCATAGACAGAAAGTTAATGAGATACAAAAGAAGTTCCTCAGTCATGAAGAACTCAGGAATTCAAGTAGTACAAGTAATCTAGGAGAAAGTTGAGACGAGTAGTCTGCAAGACTGAAAACTTGGGAGACATCAGTTGTGACTTCCTGCAAAGAGAGAAATCAATGAGATGGAGAAGCAGTCTTCTATACAGGCTATAATCCCGGAATCCGAGTAGTGTCGACATGACTTACTTTGATACCTCCCTAAACTAGGGGCATCGAAACTAAGCAATCCAAAGGGGGTAATAACCATGACGGAAATCCTGATGGAGGAAATTATAGCCTCTTGACATAGTCTTCGATATTACTCCAAGAGTGGGTAGCCTCACCATAAAAAAAATAACACATCAGATCTAAGGGTGAATCAAAAGTGAGTCAAGTCCCTTGAATCATTTGAGTCTTCTTTGATCGAGTCATTATAAGTCTGTTCCTCATTCTTATTTGTTTCTTTCAAGGTCAAGAGTTGTCTGGCACTGGAAGAGCGGGTATATACTTCTAAAATGAAAAGAAAAACCCAGAATAGATCATGGTTTAGGAATTAAAGAAGGCCAAGAGATATCTTGTTCATACTTGCCAAAAAATCAAAGCCTCAAGCAGTGAGCAGTAACAGAAGAAAATTCTCAGACTTAGCCATTGTGGAGACTGTCCTACAACCAAACCAAAGAAAGAACCCATGCAAACATAAAATTTCCCTACATATCCTGGTTTTGCTTTCTTGAGAATTTTATCATGGAAGTACATCACACTAGGGGCATCAGGTCATAAAAGATACTAAGTACACAAAGATAACTGCGATAGTTATTCTCAGTAGATAGAGACAATAAAAGCTTGAGTACATTACTTTGAGCCAAATTCCTCAATTGAAATCATCCTCAGCAAAGTCAATTTTTAGAAAATCAATTTTCTCAGCAGAGTCTAGAATTAGCTCCCACAGTCTCCAAAACCTAAGTAGAATATTGTTCACCTTTTGAAAAGAGTCAATACCTGAAAAACCCATCAAGTTACATGAATTCTGTTCTCAGCACATACCATTCACTCCCAATTATTCTTGATAAGAGATAGCTATTCAATTGAGAGTCTGTCTCACCATTTCATTGAGAGTCTGTCTCAACATCCCACTGAGAGTATCTCTTATCATTCCAGTGGGAGTCTATCTCATCAACCAACCAAAGTCTCCCTGAGAGCACCCAAACCAAAGTCTCCCTGAGAGCACTTGCCTCTGAGCAAAAACAAAATTCTCCCTGAGAGCATTCTCCCCGAGCGTAAAACAAAATTCTCTCTGAGAGCATTCGCCCTGAGCATAGAAAGAAGAAAATTCTCCCTGAGAGGATTCGCCCCGAGCGTAAAACCAAAATTCTCCCTGAGGACATTCGCCCCGAGCGTAGGACAAAATTCTTCCTGAGCGCATTCGCCCTGAGCGTAAAACCAAATTCTCCCTGAGAGCATTCGCCCCGAGCGTAAAACCAAATTCTCCTTCATAACATTCGCCTCGAGCGTAAAACCTAATTCTCCCTTAGAGCATTCGCCCCGAGCGTAGAACAAATTTCTCCTTGAGAGCATTCGCCCAGAGCGTAGAAAAAAGAAAATTCTCCCTGAGAGCATTCGCCCCGAGCGTAGAACCAAATTTCTCCCTGAGAGCATCCGCCCCGAGCGTAAAACCAAATTATCCTTGACAGCATTTGCCCCGAGCGTATAACCAAATTCTCCTTGATAACATTCACCCCGAGCGTAGAGCCAAATTCTCCCTGAGAGCATATGCTCCGAGCAAAGAACTGAATTCTCCCTGGGAGCATCTGCCCCGAGCAAAGAACCAAATTCTCCATGAGAGCACCTGCCCTGAGCAAACAACCAAAGTATCCCTTCCATTCAAGACCCCTGACGCACCCATTCCATTTAAAGACCCCTGAGGCACCCATCCCATTTGAGGACCCCTGAGGCACCCATCCCATTTCAAGACCCTGAGGCACTCATCCCATTTCAAGACCCCTGAGGCACCCACCCTATTTCAAGACCCTTGAGGCACCCATCCCATTTGAAGACCCCTAAGGCACCTATTCCATTTCAAGACCCCTGAGGCACCTATTCCATTTGAAGACCCCCGAGGCACCTATTCCATTTGAAGACCCCTAAGGCATCCATTCCATATCAAGACCCCTGAGGTATCTGATCCTTTCAAAAGTTCAATTTATGAAAAATTATTTTCCTTTATTCTTTCTTCCTTAACCAATCTTGGGTCAGTCAAAATGTGCTGTCTATTCAACTTTGGCATTCGCGCGATAAGCACGCTCTGCCAAAGAGGGGCATCTCTATACACCCCATTTTGACCGTGCCCTAAACCTCTCTGTGTAAATAGAAAACCCTTCCAATCAAGGAATTAGGGCCCCAAATTTTACCCTATGATAGGTTAGGGTCCCAAGTATGTCCCTGCAAAATTTTATCAAAATTCGAGCAAAAATGCCTAATAAGACGAGCCGAATTAAAATTGTAGTGCAAAAGGGGAGTGAAATATCCTATAAGGCAGCCAGTTTTTACACTAGAGCAGAAAGGGAGGTGCATTATCCCTGTAACGTCGCCCATGAAGAGTTTTATTTGAAAATACCCCTCATTTAGTTAAAATACAACATATACATGAATAGGGGGTTGTCCAAGGTAACTTAAGGGGCGAAAAATTTCTTATAGTTAATTTTTCAATAAACTTTTTTCCAAATGGCCACCATTTTGCAACCATAACAAAAGCAAAAGTTTTGAAAATGGGTTGTCCTATAAACTAATGGGGGATAAAAATTAAGGGAAAACTCTATAAATAGAGCATTTGGGCTCTCATTTGAAAGAAATTATGGCTTTTAATCTAATCTTAGGGAGGGAGAGAGAGAGCTTTCTAGAGAGAGAGAGTATTCTAGAGAGACAGCTTTCTAGAGAGACAGAAGATTCTAGAGAGATAGAGCTTTCTAGAAAGAGAGAGAGAGTTATAGAGAGATATAGCTTTCTTTTAGTTAATTTTTCATTAAACTTTTTTCCAAATGGCCACCCTTTTACAACCATAACAAAAGCAAAAGTTTTGAAAATGGGTTGTCCTATAAACTAATGGGGAATAAAAATTAAGGGAAAACTCTATAAATAGAGCATTTGGGCTCTCATTTGAAAGAAATTAGGGCTTTTAATCTAATCTTAGAAAGGGAGAGAGAGAGCTTTCTAGAGAGAGAGGATTCTAGAGAGAGAGCTTTCTAGAGAGAGAAGATTATAGAGAGATAGAGCTTTCTAAAGAGAGAGAGTTCTAGAGAAAGAAGAAGATCTAGAGAGAGAAAGAAGAAGATCTAGAAGGAGATCTAGAGAGAGAAAGAAGGAGATCTAGAGAAAGAAAGGAGATCTAGAGAGAGAAAGAAGGAGATCTAGAGGGAGGAAGAAGCTTTCAAGGAGAGATCCAAGAGAAGAGCACAAGGTTAGTAGATTTTGGGTTTAATTTTGAGTTTTCTTTGAAAATCTAGCCTAAAATGGGAAATCTAAGTGAAAAATGCTTATAAATGGTTAGATCTAGCAACCTAGGGTTAAAATCTATCAAAATATGTTTAAAAACATATCTCATTTGAAGATCTAAATCAATTCACCTCAAATTTTGAGTTCTAGTTGAATTTTGATTTAAAAATGACAAAACTAAGTGTTGTCCAGCCTCATTTTTCCCATTTTCATCACTTTTCAGTTGAAATTCATAATTTTTTTGCTTAAATGTGTAGTACTCGTTGAGATCTTCGATTTGGCATATAATGACCCAAAATTGGCCAAGAAACGAAGAAGTTATGGCCGTTTTAAGATTTCAGCTCAAAATTCGATACAAAATGGGGAATCTATGTGTGTTTTTGTGAAAATTCCATAAAGATCTTCAAAATTGAAACTAACATGGTTAGATCTAAGCCTAATCTACATGTATTATCATATATTTGTGTCAAATTTTCATGGAACTTCTGTTTGAATGAAGTTTTGATGTGAAAAGTAATGAAATTGTGTTGAATTACATGCTGTCCAGATTTTATTTTCAAATTTTTACTAAAATACGGTAAGTTCTAGCGATAGTGATACACACAGAAGTTGTAGATTTTTCCGAGATCTTCGATTTGACCTCTCTCGGGCCTTGTAAAGATGAAAAATGAAAACGTTATGCTACTTTTAAGATATCAGTGAAAAACACTACATTTTCAAATTTGGACGTGATCGGAAATGGCCGTTTTCCGGCAAGATCCAGCCAAAATTGTCAACAGAGAAAAGTTTATTGGATCAATTTACTAAAACGTTATAGTTGAACACTTTTCTTAAAAATGTATTTTTGATCCTCTGTTTTGCAAAACCAAATCAGAACTTTTGAAAAGCAAAACTGCATAAATGAAATCTGAAATCAGCCCAAAGATGGCCGTTGTCCGGCACTTCTGGCAATATCCAGCCAAACTTGTCAACAGAAAAATGTTTATTTGATCAATTGTCTAAAACTTTATAGTTGAATTCTTTTCTTGAAAATGTATGTTTCATCCTCTGTTTTGCAAAATCAAATCAAAACTTCTAAAAAGCAAAACTGTAGAATTGAAATCTGAAATGTGCTCAGAGATGGTCATTTTCCGGCCCCTTCCGGCGAGAACCTGCCGAAGTGCATAACTAATCAAATTTGTCCTGATGTGTCCCCTACAAACTTTGATTTGTATCACTTTTGCTAGTTTTGCCATTTGGATAGTGTAAGTTTAAATACAAATTTCCAGTTCCATATAGAATGCAAATGTGTGCTTTTGATGCTTGATTCATGCTTAGCCTAGTCGGCGATGAAGGTGTTACCTCAAGCCCATCCTTAGGGGACTTGCTCGGTCCAATTAGCACTCCCCTCTTTAATTTCGAAGACTTGCCCAGTCTTTTAGATACCTTTAAATAATTAGATTCTCCTTCTCATTGTTAGGGTAATGAAAGAGTTATCT
Source organism: Tasmannia lanceolata (assembly GCF_043159265.1). Taxonomy (NCBI): domain Eukaryota; kingdom Viridiplantae; phylum Streptophyta; class Magnoliopsida; order Canellales; family Winteraceae; genus Tasmannia; species Tasmannia lanceolata. The sequence goes on along the minus strand of NW_027518688.1, from coordinate 8,864,677 downwards.
AGAGCCCACCATTTAGAGAGATAAGCTATGTCTCAACAGAAAAATCAAACCCCTTTTAGTAGACAAGCTATGTCTTGTGTAAAAATATCACACCCTTTAGAGAGACATGCTTTGTCTCATAGAAAGTCACACCCTTTAGAGAGACATGCTTTGTCTCATAAAAAGCTTACCCTTTGGAGACATGCCTTGTCTCATTAGTGAGTCTGCCCATAAGTGACTGTCCAAGTCTCAAATAAAACGTCTTCTACTAGTTGAAGACCAACTTGGTCTATTAATTGCCAATTTCATATATCGTTGCAAGGGCAATGATAAGGCTACTTGGAGGCCTCCATAGGAGACATTCAATGTCTAATTAGAGTTAGTTGTTTCCCCATAGGAGACATGCTTTGTCTCATTTGTCCCAGTTATCCTTTTCTTCTAGGAGACTAGCCCAGCCTCATTAGCACTCCCCTTTAGAGTTATGCACTAGGAGTCAGTCCTCTAGCATAGGAGTCTGTCCTTAGTTAGAGAGTCCGTCTTTAGCATAGGAGTCAGTCCTTTAGTTTAGGACTCAGTCTTATCATAAGAGGGGCTAGGATTCTGTCCAACCGTTGCAAGGCATAGGATTCTGTCCAACATTTGTAGAGTCGAGATTCTGTCTATCCCCCCGCAAAGTATAGGATTCTGTCCAACCTTTGTGGGATATCATGAGTCTGTCCTACCGTTATGATGATAGGATTTTGTTCTCTTGAGTCAAAACTCAAAAAACACTTGGAAACTTGAAAATCAAGAAACATTTTTAAATGTCAAGAGTCATTAAGAGAGTAGTTAGGAGAGTCTGTTTCTGAACTACGTTGGCTTGATCCTCTCCCACGAGGTACGTAGGCAGCTTGGGATTCTTATCCCAAGTCCAGTCAATCCTTAAAAATAAACATTTCAAACCTTCCAAAAATACAAAAATTCTTCAAAACCTTTTCAAAAAGATCTTCCCTGAGAGTTAGGAGTCTGTCTTAGAAGTTTGGGGTATCTTAGAGTTAGGTGTCTGTCCTGGTTATGTTGATGCTTCGTGTGTCTTGTCGTGTGAGTGTCCCTAGAGTTAGGAGGCCTCGAGTCGTGGTCGGTTAGACACTTAGTTAGCCCATAGTTTTCCTTAGGACACACAACATAGTAAGACATAGGATATAGGAACCACCTGTATTAGCTTAAGGCTAACCAACTTGCATTACTTAGGGCAAATAAGGAGTCCTAAAAAGTTATAATTCACTTGAACTTAAGCAATCATACAAGAAGCTTTAAAAACAAGTCAGGTCTAGTTGATGGAGTCTAGGATAGCGGTCTTAGATTTTTAGGCATCGTAGCATAGAATAGGCCACCGAACTACGTCGACTCTGATTTTTTCCGAGGCTGGGATACGTAGAGCAGCCGGGATGGATGGCCATCTTGGTCCGAGTCAAGTATCACATTAGAGTCTAGGGTTTGTCTTGTCGAGTCGTGTGTGGAGTCAAGTTGTGTTGTGTGTTTTGTTGTGTTTTCTTACTTTCATGCACAAGCGTTATATCTTTAGCTATAGTATGCATGTGTTTGTTAATCAGAACTTAGACACCAATTATGTATGACACTCATAACCTAGTTATACTTAGGAGACACTTCTTTCATTTATCTTTTGTATGTGCTTATTATTTTCATCCCCGAGTCATGCTGTTTAGGTAGACATTTTCTAGGGGATATCCGTTCCCAGTTCACATGACATTTTCTAGGGGGCACTCTCTAAAGTGTCATTCCAAAAAGCGCGGTTACGCTGTCCAACTCTCCAGTGGTAAGATCAGAAAATCTAAAAAATGTAATCCATTTACTTTTCTCTCGTAAAGTAGGTTGAGAAATCAGGCTCTGCCGAAAGCAACTTACGATACAAACCTAAAAAATGTAATCCATTTACTTTTCTGTCGTAAAGTAAGTTGCGAAATCAGGCTCTACCGAAAGCAACTTATGATACAAACCTAAAAAAATGTAATCCATTTTCTTTTTTTTGTCGTAAAGTAAGTTCCGAAATCAGGCTATGCCGGAAGCAACTTACGATACGAACTTAAAAAAGTAATCCATTTACTTTTTTGTTGGGTATTTACAAAACGGGTAGTGTGGGTTTCGTCGCGTTGATGTCAAGCCCCTCTACCTACCTTTCACTAATTTCAGCACTTTACTGTTTTCTATACTTTTACATTTGCACAATAAGATATGAGGTTGAGGTGTCAAAGAGACTTGTTCCTCTACGGCCAAGCGCTTGCGACATTATTCCCTTTGACTTGCTCTTTACTTTCTGCAATTTACAGCTTTCTGCATAGTAAAGCACGAGGTGGTGACATCATAGGATATAAATCCCTCTGCCTTATTTTTACTTTCTGTACAATCATTTTCTGTTTGATTTAAATTAACCTGAACGTGAGTAGTTGCGAGTTCCATTCGAGTCGTAAAAAACTTACAACACCGATCAGGTTAATTATGGCTTATTTCCATTTTCTTTTGTAAATTCTCTTCAATTACATTCAGAATTAAGCATAATCTAACTAGGGAAATAAGATTAAATCCTTTTATTTTAAATCCTTCCAAAATGCCAATCTAAGTTAAGAGACCGGATTAACCCGGGCGAGAGGGGTGCTTAATACCTTCCCCAATTGTAACCACAACCCTTACCTGGATATCTGTAAAGACCATGCCTTAAGCAAACAAAGTTAAATATAAGGTTCTAGGCCCAGAGCAAAGGAACCCCTGATTACTATTCTTCCAACGAAATTTGAGTCATTACTCATTTCCTTGGAAGAATAGACACGGGTCATAGGCCCTAACCTGGGTGGCGACTCTGAGTTTCTCTAAACTTGCAAAGTTAGGACTACGGTCCCAAGTCCACAAGTAGCGCAGATAAAAAAACACCCTCCCCATGTAATACCCGATTGTGGTGATCCTCTATCGTCCTGCGCAAACACGGGAAAAAACTGGCTCCCACACCGACTGAGCGAATCCGGTACCCCTCATCCTAGCCAAAACTTTGAACGGATTGGACAAAAGTCGAGATGATCCCGATCGTCAGTTCACAGGCTTTCCTATCCTCCTTTACATTTGGCTCTGTCTAAAGCTTTACATTGCCACCCCCAGGATCCCGATTAGATGTCTCGATATACAACTTCCATAATTGGCATCATTTCCAACACTTGGAATCGGTATCCGGCTGGCATGCATGGATGTCCGGGCTAAAAGCTGAGAACATCTATTGGAAGATACACGGATATTGCCCCAATGTTCTATCTTCACCAGGATCTTCTTACATCCAGCTCCTTGGTCTCGAAGACACTTCATTCTATATTTCAAGCCGCATCATGTGTCAATATGGAGTCAGGCAGGAGATCCTCAAACCAATCATCCACTTATGTCCTCCACGAGAGTTTTCAAATGAACTCGCCAAGACCATCGCTTCAAAGTGGAATGAAAGGAAAATCCTTCCTTCTCATGATCTGGCCTCTTCGCATGTAAATGAAGTGGCAATCAACTACTACTTCGAACTAGAAGTAGAGACCCTTCCTGCAACTACTTCCGTTGGTCATTGATCCAGCCTGCGTAGAAGACAGAGAACACCGTTTTTCTTTTCTTTTACCGATTTTGTCTTGTAAATAGCCTGTCAAAGGCCTCTGTGTTAAGGAAAAGGAAATGTAAATAAATAAAATGTATGTGCATATGTATTGTATCAACCTTTTTGTTTGTCTAAAAATCTCTTTGTTATCCTCTGTATGGAACAGACTATGTCTGCAGAAATGATGTCTAAATGGATACGAAGCTACACATAATCAATAAGCTCTTCTCGTTTCAGCTACCTGTCTCATCATGAGCAAACCGTTCCTTTCTATGAGTCTATCCAAATAGATTGGAATCTCCTCAAACCAGTGGCACAATTCTGGGATCCCTGATATTACGTCTTTTGTTTTGGTCTTCAGGAAGTGTGTCCCACTTTTGAAGAATGTGGTACACTTTTGCAGTACATGCAGAATGGGCCCATCATCCGCCCCGAGCTTAGATATGGGATTAACAAGCGCATGTGTATTAGGATCCTTTGAATGCCAGAATAGGACCCTGAGGATGTCATGTCAACAGATGGTCTATACATAGATAGACTCATAGACGCCTACTCCTCAAAAGGAGACCTACATGGCACGACATTTCAGCAACGTCGGCGTGAGGCCTATACACTTTTTGTGTATGCAAAGTACATCATGTGCCAGGAAGACAACCCAGCCTCTCTCTCCCTTCTTAGTGTTATAGACCAGCTGTCTTTGGATGCCAACCCTGTGCCCACTATTCTGGCTGAAACCTTGAAATACAAGTGTGATAATTCAAGAGGGGGGTGAATTGGTCAATTAAATTTTTTTTAAAAGAAACTCCTAACTCTAAAACTCTCTATCTAGGAGAAACTCCTAACTCTAGAGGAAGATCTTTTGAAAACAAGGTTTTAAAGGTTGCTTATTCAAAAAGATTTAAAATGCTATTTACAAAAGTTTGGCTGAACTTAGGATATAAATCCCAAGCTGAACTACGTACCTCGTGGAAGAGGATTAAGCCAACGTAGTTCGAAACGAACTCTCCTAATTACTACTAAAAGCAAACACTCCAAATGTTTTTATAGCTTTTTCAAATGCTTTTTTGAATTTTAAGATATTTCAATATTTTTTGGATTTTTAAAATGCTTTAAGATGTTTTGGAATTCTTATATGCTTTAACCCTTTTGGTCAAAAACCTAAGGGAACACGCAAAGCAATACCCTAGGGCTAACAGGGGAAACCCCTAAACTAAGCAAGCTAATTATCAAGGATAACGAAATGATCTAAAATCCCAAAAGGCAAAGCTCTAGTGAGACTGTGCTAGTCTTTAAAGAAGAAAAGTGACGAAAACACTAAGGAGAAACTCCTAACTAAAAAATACTAAAGAAAGGGGAGAAAATGAGTCAAAGACTCTCTAAAACGCTATCACAGGATGAATGAGTTAAAAAAAACCCTCTAATAACACTATGAGTCAAAGACTCTCTAACACTCTACAAGGGAATACAAATAAGACATAGCATGTATTTCAGATCAAAGGGGAAACAAACAGGGGGGTGAGACTGAGCTAGTCTCTCACATATGCCCTTCTAACGAGACCGATGTGGTCTCAAAAAAAAGGGGGAAAAATTTCTACTGAGACAAAATTTGTCTCCTAAAAGGGGAGGCTCGGGCTAACGCTATCATCACCCTTGCCATAATAGGGAAACACATTCAACGACCAAGAAAAGTATCCCATAGACTTGGCAAGTCTCTAAACATTCGAATGCAGAACCCGCACTCCTAACTCTTAGAATGTAAACACTAGAGCAAAAGATGATCATCACCAGTTTCACGTGCTCTGCAACAGGGATGAGGCTAGACAATTAAAATATTTGATAAAAAAGATCACAAGTTGAGCAAAACAAAATGATGTTTTGGTATAGGATTCAAAGCTCTCATGCTATATACTTACAAATTCAAAACTTAAACTTGAATTTCCGACAATATAATGCATTTAGTGCAAAATTTTCTCCAATGAATTACTCAGTAAAATAATGAGAACCAAAAAGGTAGTATCATCACCAAAATATGCAACATAAAAGTTTTAGTACCATTATCTGGAATAGAATCAACTATTATTAACCACAATGCATGATCAAGGAAAGAATGTGAAACCTGCTATTATGTTTTGACCATGACATATATGGACAGGACCACCATCTCACATTCCCAAAGAAATGTTCAAAAGGGATCAACACAAATCATGACCAAGTTGTTACAAGTTTCCAATCAGAGGAAAAATTTGCCACAGATTAATGAGGGAAATGGTACTAATCTCAAACTATGCATAACCATAGGTTATCAGATGAGTTATTTTTAGAGATGAATTTCCAGCTTCAAAACAAAGTATTGCCTGCACTATCTATAGGAAAAATCACAATAGGGGCAGCAAAAATCTCAGTCACGCATATCTACTGCATTCAACACTTTGATTTTTCTAATTATTTAAACTCTATAGATCAAACTACAAGTGACTAGGCAGACTTGGTGAAATAGAAAAACAGGGCTGGCCCATAGATGAAAAGGTTGAATTATGGGCTGAAACTGTGCTAGAACAGGGGCTAATGCATGGACCGAAACTTGCCAAAACGAAGGCTGAAACATAGAGTGAATCTTGTGTGAAACAGGGGCTGCAACATGGACATTCAGAATTAAAGAAAACCATAGAAGTTTGACTGAAGAACAATTCTAAAGCCAAGAGTGAGTGGAAACTATAGCTAAAGAGCGCGTCCTAACTCTATGCCAATAGCATGGGGCAGTTAAGACAAGGTTGGACTACTACCATGGAACACATCAGCTTTTCTCAAAATTTTACTAGTAGCATTAGAACATGGCGCAACTGATATCATCTATTTTTAACATAATGCATAATACCACCTTAATTTCTTGCTTAATTTCACTATTTCTATCAGAATGATCATTACAATTATCAGAATGAAATTAAGCACAAGAAACTGATCATACTAAAAGAGGTATGCTAAGTAGGTATTGTGGCAAACATGTTCCTATATATTTTTTTAATTCCACAAAGAAAACAGAGGCATTCCAAAATCTTCTTTTGAGCATATTTCGAAAAGATCAGGCATAAGAATAAAGACAGATGGATGTGCCTAGCTTTGCAGACCAAAGAAAACACAACAATATTTCTTGTGTTCTCAAATTGGAAATCAATGGTATCTATTTGAACGCATGTGTCACGATCTTCAATACAGCTGAACACATAGTTAAAACAAAAAATGATGTAAATCACTCGATTGGCAAATTACTTAAGGTGACATTTACTCCACAAAAGACTGATAATTGACAAAAATTTGTTTTAACAACCATATTTAACATGCAACGATGAATGCCAAACAAACCGCTACTCTACACCTGATGTCATGGGATAAGTGATGCCACAATTTCAATGGTTGGAGACTATTTGTGATTTAAAATGCAGAACTTCAAACCATGATTATGAATTCAATATTTTCATATCTTAACAAATACTAGGATTTGCTTTGCTGCCAAGATCTTGAGCCTGCAAATGTCATTCAAGGGATTGGGGGAACATCCTCATAATGATCAGGTATTAGAACCAATCAAAAAGGGATCAGATAACAAAACCAGTCATGCCGGAAACATCATCTACTTAACACATGCCATTTTCAAATCAAAATATAGAAACCAAGGGTTAACTTAACCAAGGAAAGGTTCAGGAAATATATGAAAATGTCAAACTCCAGGAATCTACAAATGCTCCAGAAATAAGTGAAAATATATCCATCCAGTAATACCCACAACATAGGGTAAAGAAACAAAAATCAAGTGATACACACAAACAAACCCTCGACATGGGGTCTCCTGCGAAATCAGATAGTACTCATACCCATGACATGGAGTAGAGTAATAACCTGATTTCCTACATCAGTTAAGCATACATCTCTCCACCATCCATTCATCACAGAAAATAAGATTGCCGTCTTGCGTTCAAGAATCAAATTAACATCCAAAGTCAGAAGCAATTCCACAACAGCAGAAAACAAGATAAGAAACCATGTAATTCTTAATAATACAAGTGAAATTAGAGATATTACCTAATTTGTACAAATTGCCGAGAAAGAGATGATTAGAAAGCAGTACTTGGTGCCAAGAAAACCACCACCACCAAGGAAACAACCAAGATTCAAGTCTCAGTTGTTCCAATCAGATCCTAGAAGGGATAAGTCTGCAGCAAGGTGGCCCAGATTTAGGTGAAATCCCACCGACACCAGCTAGGGTTAGCTAATTTAGGTTATGAGATAGATGGGCGTCAATGGGTGTTGGAGATGAAATTGGGTTTTGATGGTAGATGGAAATCCAGGAAGAGATGATGATGGAGGCATTAGTTGATGGAGAAGATGAGGGTAGTCGGAAAAAATGGTGGCCGAAATTGAGATTTCTCAGAAATAATGGAAGAGATGAACTGGGTTTTAATGAAGGTTCAAAACAGGGGAAGGATTCAAGAGTGGTTGTGACTCGAAATGGAAATAGAGATGGGTTTGTTGGGGGGTAGAGGAAAGTTTTAGGGTTTGATTTGTAGGGGAAAGAGGTGGAGATTAGGGTATAGATATTGGTGGTTGGATTTGGGGTGAACGGAGTTAGGATTTGAGGTGGGTTTGCGTTGGATTTAATGGTTAGAAATGGGGTTTAAGAAGGAGATTTTGGTGGTGAAGGTGAAGGTAGCGGAAAAGAGGAGATGGTCGGATTTGATGGGTTTCGGCTGTGGGCTACAGAAGTAGAAGATGGTGGCGGTTGGTGGGAAGAAGCTATGGTGGAAAATGGGTTTAGGAGACGATAATGGTGGAGGGGGATTTTAATGGAGAAGGGGGTTGAATAGATGGAAGATGATCGGCCGGAGGATGGTGGTGGCTGGTATGATGGTAATGGTGGACTGAGAGAGGGGTTTCGATGGAGGTGGCCGGCCGGAGTTAATGGGGTATTGGCCGGAGTATGGTGGTGGTGGGAGATTGTGGAGGTAGAAATGAAATGGGTTTGGGCAAGGGAGGATCGTAGTGGTGGTTTAGATGGAGGTAGAAATGGGGGTTGCTGGATTCCGGTAGGAGGTGGTCGGAGAAAAAGCTTCTCTTCTTCTTCTTCCCCTCTGCTCTCTCTCTCTCTCTTTCTCCTACCTCCCTCCCTGTCTCGATGTTTTTTTTTACATATATATAAGGGAAATGATATATTTGTACCCCCGTTTTCCTGCCTAGACAGCCCCCCTTGCAGTGCATTTTATATATTTTATTCTTAGGAAAAGGGTGGCCCCAGGTGAAAAGAGAAATGATATATTTGTACCCCCAAACCTTCCAGGACAGCTCCCTTGGCAAATTTAGGACAACTATTATTCTATAAGAGGCGGGCCGAGTAGAAAACAGGGGGAAGAAAATTTCTGCAAAATATCTTCTTGAGGATTGATCTCAACCCTCCAAATCACCTTTTTATTCAATGGTGATGATTTGGAGCTTTCTAACTACCTAGGAAGGAAGCTTCCTAAGATTCTCCCCTAACTAATTTTGTTACACACTAATCTGTATACCCCCCGGTATCTCTCTGGACAACCCATTATGAAAAATTTGAACTGGTTTTCCAGGTTCTAGCGCACCCCCATTTCTGGCTAAATCGCTACCCTTATAAACCTACAACACGACACTTACCTCGGCTCGTTTAATAGGCAAACGTGATCGGATTCCGACGAAATTTTATGGGAATTTTAGCGGGACCCTAACCTAGCCTGAGAACAAATTTGGGATATTAAAACACTAGTTTAATAGGGTTTCTATCCTAATGACTCTATTAGGGTTCGGTCAAAATGGGGTGTCTACAGGCGGTCGCCCGCCCAAACCCATGACGGATTGTTCTGTTTGAACAGAACTATTTTCGCGGTCGCCAGGCCAAACCTGGTCGACCGGCTCGATAAAATTCAGAAAGTGTTGGATTTCCAACAACCTTATCGCAGTCGCCCGGGAGACCCGCGGTCGCCCAAGAGACCCCCGGTCGACCGTTCCTGGTAAAAATTTCATTTTTACTTTAAAGCTTAAGGCCTTTTGGGCCATGGTCTTTGGGCTTAAGTCCTAGGTTTTCAAAACACAATTTTGGGTATGTGTATGGTTTTCAAAGATGTAAAAAATTAAGTATGAAAACCATTTGGAAACCCTTTGAAAGTGCAATTAACATAAAATCAAGAGGATTCTAAATACATTCTAAAAATAAGAACCTTGAGTCTTCTTGGAATGTATCAGCTCCTTTGCCCTTCCTTGGACTACTTCGGCTTGAGTGAACATCTTGAACTTGATTCAACTCTTCTGACTTCTCCTCCAGTCTTCAATGCATGTTGAAAGGTGCATGAGGTGTCACCATGGCATGTTCAACTCCAAGCTACTTCTTGACACTTGCTAGGAACTTGTGGAATCTTCATGTTGAGTTTCTTGACTTGAACATCTTTAAATGATGATGTCTCCAATGTAGGTGTAAGCTCTTAGTTCCTTTGATCCTTGATCCACAAGCGTGTGTTGAGAAGAGTTGTGTAATGGCGATTATGATATGAAATCCTGTAAACAACACAACACCTCAAAGCAACACATCAGTCCGTAAATGCTAATCAATTTAGTTTGCTAACATTAAAACAAGAAGGTAAGGTGAATAATTAACCCATGGGAACCCTTAGGCTTACATTCTCCCCATTTTTTATGATGGCAAACAAATTGATTAGGGAGGTAGGAGATATTAAACAAATAGATGAATAAGCATTAAATACTACAAACAATGAAGCAATGCTCCCCCTCATTATATGCACAAGTTTAATGAATGAATGTAAAGCATATGGTGCATATACAATATGGACTACCTAATCAATTCTCAAAATTCTCTCTTTTGGTAGCAGCAAAAAGGGAGAGATATGCAAGTGAAAGTGCAAGTGGGGTGTCAAGATGAATAATAGCTTATGTAAGCTATGTGCCAAGTATATGATATTTTCATAGCTCTTATGAGGCTTATCAAAATGAATATAAAGTAAAATGCATGATAAGCCTATTTTTTATTTTGTTCTAAAGATTTGCTAGTTAAGCACAAGTATGGGGGCAATAAACCATGTGAGCATATCACAATGGTCTATATAAACATGAATAAGAAACCATTTTGCTCCTCCTATGTATTTGTCATTGGCCCTAGGTGAAACCTATGTTAGGGCATGACATGGTAGAATGGTTGGAAAGGTGATGGGTTTTAACTTTGAACTCTTGGGTAATGAGCAGACAAGTCTCTTCCAGAGCATGGATATACTCTGAACTTATAAAATAACTTTTTAAGCACAAGTTGCTTACCCTAGAGATTTGAAATTAAAGCTCCCCCTGACTATGGGCATATGAACTAAATGTAATAGCTCAAGCACATAGGGCAGTTGAGTTGCCATTTTACACCCTTAACCATTCATTATTAATCCATTCAATAAAAATTTTCATTTAAAATGTTAATGGAGGAATATCAGACAAAAGATATACCAAATGAAATGAATATAGTCTGATTTAAAAATGATGAATGGAGGGATATCAGACAAAAGATATACCAAATGAAATGAATATGGTCTGATTTAAAAATGCACATGGATACAAAAATAGATAAGTAAATACCATATCCATGGCAACCAAAAGATCATGCATATATAGATAAAACTATAATGCTCATATACATGATCAAGATGGAAGATTGATACCACATTTCAATTAATATTTCTTGAATGATAAAAGTGATATTTGGAAATCTCTCGAAGAAAGTAAAATTGAACTTCGCATTCTTCTAGCAGAAACTATTCTACTGATGAATGTTTATAAGAGCTTAGATTAATGCTTGACCATTTCTTCCATGTAAAGGTGCATCTTTAACAAATCTTTCCGGATTGAGAGATTGGGTACTTGTCTTAAATTTCCTCCTTCATCAGAAGGACATCCTTGGGAGGATGCTCATGAAGTGCACATGCCAACTTTTAGTCATGACAATCTTATCATATCTTTTTTTTATGACGTAGGATGTCCCCACCCCCTTCGGGAGTAGGACTAGTCCCTACGGATACACGCCATGGCACACACACCACGTGTATCAGGTAAGTCGGAGGCGGGATTCGAACACTCGTCAACAGGGAGCATACCCGTGACTTTATGCCGAAGAGCCAACTGCTGACATGATGGAAGGAGACAAGTACTATAGACAAGCTGTGAATGACTGATTATTTGAAATCAATCAACTTGAGTCCTCCGAAGATAAAATCTTGGAAGAGATGATGGGACATGATAAGCTCAGAAATATTTTTAAGTGACACTTTACTAGAATCAACTCTCTCCCAAGAAATTGTCAGTGGCCTTTGATAAAACCTATGAGGCAAGGCATGACAATATAGAATGGCTATAGATACAATCATGTGAAAGCATAGCCAGGTGAGAGACTTCATTACTTCTTGTAACTCCGAAAAAAGCTCGGCAAATTTGGTTCGGATCTCTGGAAATTTACTCCAGATTTTGACTCAGCTTCTCAGGTAATCATGTCTTATACCTTCTCTGTTTGGATTTTATTCTTTAGCTCTTGTTTTGGTAATAATGTGGATTGTATATAATTGATATGGTAATGTTTTAGTGATTCTCTTCTATTTTATGACTGTAGACACCCCCATTTTGCTACACTTTAAAAAAGCAAAAGATTTGGTAGTTTGTCAAGTTTCGAGTTCGTATTCCGCCTAGGATTAGACATCTGCGCATTTCAGGGTAGATTTTGCCTCGTTGAAGGAATTCTGAAGTTGATTCGCGATCCTAAAGGTTTCTAGGGTGTTCCATTGGTATCCAGAAGATGAAAATTCAAGTTTTCAACCAACTGAAAAAACCTATTATTTTTAGAATTTTTGGGGTTTCCTTCATTTTTGCCCATTTTTACTCTACAGGGTATTTTGGTCATTTCCGATGTGTTTTGTCTGACTCCCGAGTTATATTTGAGAAATCTTGAGTGATTTTACAAATTTTGAAAAAGCTGCTATTTTTAGAAACTCATGGGGCTTCCACATTTTCATCATCTTATGGATATTTCAATCATTTCTCATATATCAAAAACCACCTTGAGGGTACGGCTGATGGATTGTAAGTAATTTCGTAAGATTTGAAAAACCTGCTAAATTTAGATCTCTCAAGATTTTCTCTTAGTCTTGCACTTCGGGAGTATTTTAGACATTTTCAACATATCATATTTGATCCCTAAGTTGTGTCTAAAATATCTTGAGTCCGTTCATAAATTTTCGAAAATCTCCTATTTTTGGAATTTCTAAGGGTTTTTCCTAGTCTCACCAAATTCTAGCACCTCAGGGTAATTTGGTCTTTTCCTGTGTAATTCTTTTGATCTCCGAAATATGTCTGAGAGAATATGAATGATTTTCTAAATTTTGGAAAACCTGCTAAATTTAGAATTTCTCAGGGGTTTCGCTTAATTTGGAAATTCTGAGTGTTGAGGGCATTTTGGGTATTTTCAGGGGATACCAAATGATCCTGTTTAATATTGTTCACCGAAAGGACCCAATTTTAAAAGTTTATATTTTTTGAAGTTTGACCACAAAGACTTTCCATTTTTAATTTTTCCCTTTAGGGGTGAACCAATCTGAGGGTATTTTGGTCGCATTTGGATGTCTAACAGTCAAATAGGGGATTTTGGTCCGAAAAGTTATTTTCCAAAAAAGATGGTCCGATCATGTGTGATGGATGCACCATAAATGTCAAATGGGTTGGGTCCATATATAGAATGTTGAATTTAGAAAGATTTTATTGAATTTTTACGGAAAAACCCGAAACCCGTGTGAAATGGCCCATTAGGCTAAAGCCCGCAAAGATGGAGCTCATGTGGGTTCACCCATATGGGTCGACCACCATGGTGGGCATCCCACATGGCTGACCCACATGAATTGAGCACCCAACCTTGATGATGTCACAATGGTGACATCATATTTCTTAAAAGAAAAATAAAAAGAATAAAAAAAGAAAAGGAGGAAAAGAGGAATGATTGCTTAAAAAAGATTTTCTTCCAAAGAAGCAATGTGAAATGAAGAATAACATGTCTTGATTGACAAGAAATTAAGATTGGAATCAAATCCAATTTGGAAACAAGAAAGAAATAAAGCAAGAAGGGAAATTTGGAAACAAGCCAAAAATTATGCTCTCACATTGAAAACTACTATTTCTCTCTTAACCCTAGCTTTTTTGTATAAAAATCAAAGCAAACAATCCTAGGAAGGATAAGAAAAAATCCAAATTCGTCATTTTTCTCTTTCCCAAAAAAAAAAAAAACAAAAGGAGAAAAAAATCTCTTCTCTCTTGAAGTGTGTTCATCTCTCTCAAGGGTTCTTCATAAAAGGAATTCTTGAATTCCCTTTTCTTCTTCAACAAATCACACATCAAGGATCTTTGGGGTGTTCTTTGGGTCTTCTTCATCATATCAAAGGGTTGGACAAAGCGAATATCTCGGATTACCAACCCAGGAGACACGGATCGCGATCGACAGTAAGAATTTCCCTTCTTTGCGAATTAGAAAAGCATGCTAGGATTTTATTTTTTTGAAACATCAAATCTATGATTTTTCCTTTCAAATTCCAGTATGATATAACATAGAATATAGGCTTTTAAAATCTAAAATTTCGCCCAAAATTTAATTTTCCTCCACATAAATCTTGAATTTCTTTATTTTCTTTTCAATATGGATTTAAATGGAATTTTCAAAGCAAGTGTTTGAAAAAAGGATCTTTTTCAAAAAATGAATTTTTTTAGGGTTCTAAAAATTCAAAAACTACTGAAAATCATGATCTTTGACCATGGTTTGGCCGCCTCGGTTTCCGTTCTATTTTTTGAAAGTTAACCCAACAAAGGGTTATTTCTGAAGAATAAAATGGAAAATGGGTCCAATCAAGTCCAAAATTCATGAAATTTTGTTTCCAACCCGTTTTTTGGATTTCCAGTTCACCATAAAAATTTTGGATTTTTTTAATTTTTTTTAATCCGGTTTTAATTTACTTTAATTTTAGGTTATTTTTAATAAATTTCAAACAATTTTAAAAATTGAAGAAACTTTTCAGAACTCATGTTTAATTATAAATTGAAGTGTTCATGGCATAAAATTTGAAAAAAATGTTTTCTTTACTATTTTTTAATCGATTTTGTTTTCGTATTAAATTAGAAAATTTTTAAAAATTTTCTTTACAAACCAGTAACTTAGGTTACTGGAATGTTAGAGAAAAATTTTCAATTGGTTTTGTAAAGTTTTAATATGGTTTTGTAATTTATTTTAATAAATGGGTTTCAATCCCTAGGAAACAAATTCCGCTTTTCTATTTAAAAATCGATTTTATGAAGGAGATTTAATTTTTAAGTTTTGAAATTTTGATAGAAAATTTATAATCTATTATATATCTACTGGAATTTTTTATTTGATTTTAGGATACCATTAGGTTTGCTTTTTAAGTAATTCTTTGGTTTCATTCGATTTTTGAGTGAATTTCAATTGGCATCAAATCGTACAAATCCATGAAAGTCATACAGTAGTCTAATTTCATGAGTATCTGTATACTGGAAGAGTTTGAGTCAATTTGAAACTGATATATTATAGCTTGCTGTGTTAATCTATAATCTGATTTGAATTTTACAAAATCAGAAATTGATATCAAACCTTAATGATAATTCATTAAACGTTTCTAGTAAGTTCTAATCATCTATATATTTATTCTGTGAAAGTTTGGGTTAATTTGAAATTGATATGCTATAGGTTGCTGTGTTAATCTATAATCTTATTTTAATTTTGAAAAATCAAACATTGATATCAAATATTAATGATAATTCATGAAAATTTTCTAGTAAGCCACAATAATCCATATCTTATTACTGGAAAAGTTTCAACTGATTTGGAGTTTGATTGCTTAGGGTTTCTATGTAATCCTAGCAATCTGGTCTTAATGTTAATAAATCATAATTTAATAGAAAATCAACACAAAAGTCAGTAAAAACCTCCAACAAATCTTAACTTTACATCATGAATTTCATCCCCAACTTTTTTGAAACAGAAACCTTAGGGTTCATAGATCTCCCATGTAAATTCGCTATACCGCGATAGTCTAACTGCTGAGATCGCAACCACAATCGTATACTAATTGCGATTAATCCTGCATAATTGGAGTGCGTAAATTATAGTATGATATTAGCTCTGAGGTCCATTGTCCACGAAAATCCTGAGAAACATGCTAAGAAATAAGATACAAGGGTTGAGAGCATGATTCCCTTCCATGGATGCAACTCAAGGTGAAAACTGGCAAATAATAGAGCCATTGGTATTTCTTAGATTTTAGGATTCTGAAGCCTTTAAGGAATTGAAAATCATTAACTTCAACAAATTGAATCAATTTACCCCATATCTTTCGGAACCGTTGGATTACGGTCTCCATTGTAAGAACCTTTAGAGCCCCAATTAGAAACACTTACGTCGCGTTGTGTCCCAATTATGGTACCCTGAGGCATCCCAACCAGTGTGAGTCCCCTGAGGCCGCCCAATCAGTGTGAGTCCCCTGAGGCATCCCAACTAGTGTGAGTCCCCAGAGGAATCCCAACTAGTGTGAGTCCCCTGAGGCTTCCCAAATCAATATAAGTCCTCTGAGGCATCCCAATCAGTGTGAATCCCCTGAGGCATCCCAACCAATGTGAGTCCCTTGAGGCATCCCAACCAATGTGAGTCCCCAGAGGCATCCCAATCAGTGTGAGTCCCCTGAGGCATCCAACCAATGTGAGTCCCCTGAGGCATTCAACCAGTGTGAGTCCCCTGAAGCATCCAACAAATATAAGTTCCCTGAGGCATCCCAACCAGTGTGAGTCCCCAGAGGCATCCCAAATCAGTGTGAGTCCAATGAGACATCCCAACCAGTGTGAGTCCCCTGAAGCATCCAACAAATATAAGTTCCCTGAGGCATCCCAACCAGTGTGAGTCCCCAGAGGCATCCCAAATCAGTGTGAGTCCAATGAGACATCCCAACCAGTGTGAGTCCCCTGAGGCATCCCACCGATTTGAGTCCCCTGAGGCATCCCAACCAGTGTGCGTCTGTGGGACCCGATCCCGCGAGAGGGTCGCGAGCGCGCGAGGCGCTACACTCTCTCTTGGTCTCTCGTACCCACGCGAATGGCATGTGCTTTTTATTATTGATTTTAATCACCTAACCAAGCAGGCAGCAACCAAGCCATAGGGTGTAAACAAACGTGCAACCCAGTACCCATAAGGGCAGGGGTAAGTCGCCGAGCCTAGCAAAGTGTGATTTAATTCATCTTTTCCGTGAACTTGGGATCACTAATGCAATCCGAATTCCACGCAAAAGAGAGTGACAGAGTCGCCACCTAGATGAGGGATCAAGGACCCATAATTGACCAGAAATCTAGACTCGTTACCTGGTTACGAGAATGGAAGGTATGGGGAGTTACCACCACATGCACCATTCTTGCCCGATAATCGGTCTTCAATTCCAAAAGTTAACTCTTTTGAATTTCTTTTAAATGGCTCATTTAACTCTATATTAATGTGCGAACTACATGACATGCATCCTAAGATCTAATTTCAGTGTAATTCCTAAATGTGTATCTTGATTTTCTTAATTTATTTGAATTCAATCTAAGTGAAAGTTCTCCTAAAATTCTAATTTCATGGAAAGTCCTAAGTGATTTAATTACTTTTAATTTAAAGATTAATGTACAAAATCCCACCACTTATGTGTGGAGCCGACTCGGGCTTGGTATGCCACTCAAGTATCCAAGTTGCCTACGTATCCCAGCCTCACTAGAATCAGAGTCGATCGTAGTTCGGTGCACTTGAACTAAGTTACGTATGCTTAACTCATCTAGGACACCGATTTAAACTGGATTTACTGTTTTAACAGTTTAAGAGAAATTATTTAGTTCAAGTTGAAGATTTTATTATCCTAGAACTTCATCTAAGATGTTATATGGTCCTATCTAAGTGCAAGACACTCCTTAGACTAATGCAGGTAAACCTACATCCTAGGTAACTAGGCTTGTCCCATGAGAAAAGTGAGGTGACTAGTGTAACTAGATCTATGGTACAGTTGCTATCCATAGCAAACGGCCGTGATGAGGCTGAACTCCCTAACCCTAGGACACCCTAAAACCTAGAACACAATGCGAGGTAAGTGTTCCTAATTGGTTCTAAAGGTCCTTATGAGGAGATACCGTTATCCAACGGTTCCAAAAGCATTGATCAAATGATCTTAATTTGTTAAGTAAATAATTTTTAATTTTTCAAAGATTTTCGATTCAGAACATCTAAGGAATACCAAAGGCTCTATGGTTGGCAAATTTCAGCCTTTAGTTGCATCCATGGAAGGGCATCGTGCTCTCAATCCTTGTATAATTTAACACATAAGTTATTGCTTGACATGATTCTCAGGATTTTCGTGGACAGTGGACCTCGGAGCCAACAACATACTATAATTTACATGCTCAAATTATGCAGGAACGATCACAATTAGTATATGATTATGAATGCGATCTCGGCAGTAAAACCGTCATAGCATAGTCAATTTACAAAGGGAATCTATAACCTCTAGGATTTCTGTTTCAAACAATTTTAAAGTAAATATATGATGAAAAATTAGGATTTTTTGGAAGTTTTCACTGACCGTTGTGTTGATTTGCTATTAAGTTGTGATTTATTAACATTAAGACCAGATTGCTAGGATTACACAGTAACCCTAAGCAATCAAACTTCAAAATTATTGCAACTTTTTCACTAACAAGATATGAATGAGTTTAGACTACTGGAAGAGTTTCATGAATTTGGAATAAGATTTGCTATCAATTTCTGAATTTCCAAAATTTAGGTCAGATTGCAAATTAACAAATCAACTCATAGCATACGAATCTCAAATCAAGTAAAACGGTTACAGTATAGATAGAATCACGGTATTAGACTATTGTAAAAATTTCAAAGGTGTTTATCAAGATTTGATGCCAGTTAAAATTCACACAAAATTCGGATAAAATTAATGGTATCCTAAAATCATGTACAAATTGCAGTAGATATTAAATAGGTTATATGATTTACTGTCAAAATTTCAAGATCTAATAATTAATACTCCTCCACAAAATTGATTTTTGAATAAAAACGGGATTTCGCTTCCTAGGAATTAAAACTCGTTTTTTTAAAAGAAAATTGTGAAATCATATTAAACCTTTGTAAAATATTTTGAAAATTTTTCACTAGCCTTCTAATGGCCTAAAATACTGGTTTGTAGGAAAAAGATTAGAAATTTCATTAATTTAATGTAAAAAAGAATTACGACATGTAAAATGAAGAAACGATTAGAAAACAAATAAAAAAACCTTTTTTCAAAAAACCAATTTCATGAGAAATTCAATTTATTATTGAACATTAATTCTGGAGAGTTTCATCAATTTTTAAAACATTTTCATATTTATTAAAAATGGCCGAAACTTAAAATAATTTAAAACCGGATTAAAAAATTCACATATATCCGAAAATCTTTGGGAGGTCTGAAAATCAAAAAATTGGTTTGGAAACAAAATTGCACAAAATTTGGACATGGTTTGATATACTTTTGGTTTCGTTCTTCAAGAAATAACCCCATTCGGGGTTATTTTTTGAAAAATAGAATGAAAATTAAATTGGCCAAACCGTGATTGGAAATTAAGTTTCCAATAGTATTTTATTTTATAGAAATCTCAAAAAATATCAGTTTTTAAAGAAACCCACGTTTTCAAACACTTGCTTTGATAATTCGATTTAAATCCGTATTGAATAAAAAATGAAAGAAAATCATTATTAAATGGAGGAAAATTATTTTTTTGGTGAAATTTTGGATTTTGAAAATTTATAATCTATATTATAACATACTGGAATTTCAAGGAAAAATTGATTGATTTGATTTGATCTATCAAAAGTAAAACCCTAGCATGCTTCTCTACTTTTGATATTACAAAGATAAATATCCTACCGTTGATCGCGCTCCTTGTCTCTTGGGTTGATAATCCGAGATATTCGCTTTGTCCAACCCTTTGGTATGATGAAGAAAACCCAAAGAACACCCCAAAGATCCTTGATATGCGATTTGTTGAAGAAGAAAAGGGAATTCATGAATCCCTTTTGTGAAGAACCTTTCAGAGAGATAAACACAGTTCAAAAGAGAAGAGGTTTTTTTTCTTTTTCTTTTTTTTCTTGGGAGGAGAGAGAAAAAGGATGAATTTGGATTTTTTTGAATCCTCTGTATGATTATTTGCTTTGATTTTTATACAAAAAAGCTAAGGTTAAGAGAGAAATAGTACTTTCTAATGTGAGAGCTCCCTTTTTGGCTTGTTTCCAAATTTTTCCTCTTGCTTTCTTTCTTTCTTGTTTCCAAATTTGATTTGATTCCAATCTTAATTTCTTGTCAATCAAGACATGCTATTCTCATTCCACATTGCTTCTTTGGAAGAAAACTTTTTTAAGCAATCATTCATCTTTTCCTTTTTCCTTCTTTTTTTTTTTTTTTATTCTTTTTATTTTTCTTTTAATAAATATGATCTCACCATTGTGACATCATCAAGGTTGGGTGCTCAACTCATGTGGGTCAGCCATGTGGGGTGCCCACCATGGTGGTCGACCCATATGGGTGAACCCACATGAGTTCCATATTTGCGGGCTTTTAGCCCAATGGGTCATTTCACACGGGTTTCGGGTTTTTCCGTAAAAATTCAATAAAATCTTTCTAAATTCAACATTCTATATATGGACCCAACCCATTTGACATTTATGGTGCATCCCTCACACATGATCGGACCATCTTTTTTGGAAAATAACTTTTCGGACCAAAATGCCTCTATTTGACTGTTAGACATCCAAATGCGACCAAAATACCCTCAGATTGGTTCACCCTAAAGGAAAAAATTAAAAATGAAAAGTCTTTAGGGTCAAACTTCAAAAATAGAAACTTTCAAAATTGGGTCCTTTCGGTGAGCAATATTAAATAGGATCATTTTGTATCCCCTGAAAATATCCAAAATGCCCTCAATACTTAGAATTTCCAATTTAAGCGAAACCTCTGAGAAATTCTAAATTTAGCAAGTTTTCCAAAATTTAGGAAATCATTCATAATCTCTCAGACATATTTCGGGGATCAAAAGAATTACACAGAAAAAGACCAAATTACCCCGAGGTGCTAGAATTTGGCGAGACTAGGGAAAACCCTGAGAAATTTCAAAAATAGCAGATTTTCAAAAATTTATGAACGGCCTCAAGATTTCATAGACACAACTTAGGGACCAAATATGATATATTGAAAATGTCTAAAATACCCCTGAAGTGCAAGACTAAGAGAAAATCTTGAGAGATCTAAATTTATCATGTTTTCCAAATCTTACGAAATTACTCATAATCCATCAGCCGTACCCTCGAGATGGTTTTGGATATATGAGAAATGATTGAAACATCCATAAGATGATGAAAATGTAAAAGCCCCATGAGTTTCTAAAGATAGCAGCTTTTTCAAAATTCATGTAATCGCTCAAGATCTCTCGGACACAGCTCGAGATTCAAACGAGACACATCAGGAATGACCAAAATACCCCTGTAGTGCAAAATGGCCAAAAAAGAGGAAAATCCTGAAAATTCTAAAAATAGCAGGTTTTTTCACTTGCTTGGAAACTTGATTTTACATCTTCAGGAGGCCAAAGGAACCCCCTAGAGACCTTCAGGATCGCGAATCAACTTCAAAAATCCCATAATGATGTGAAATCTACCCTAAAATGCATTGATGCCTAATCTAATGCTGAATACGGACTAAAGACTCGATGATACTACCGAATCTTTCACTTTTTACAGCATAGCGAAATGGGGGTGTCTACAGCGTCCCCTGAGGCATCCCAACTACTGTGAGTCCCTTGAGGAATGCAAATCAGTGTAAACCCGTTATTACTTGGTATTCAATCAGAGCAAACACATTATCATGCGGTAGCTCTTAAAGTTAAGTCTGTTTCTGGTAACCCTCCAAATCAATGTAAACCCGTTATTACATGGTATTCAGTAAGAGTAAACCCGGTATCACGCGGTAGCTCTTCAAGGTAAGTCTGTTTCTACGCGGTAACCCTCCAAATCAATGTAAACCCGTTATTACACGGTATCTAGTCTGAGCAAACCCGTTACAACGCGGTAGCTCTACAAGGTAAGTCCATTTCTATGCGGTGACCCTCCAAATCAATGTAAACCCGTTATCACACGGTATCAAATCAGAGCAAACCCGTTATCACGTTGTAGGTCTTCAGGGTAAGTCTGTTTCTACACGGTAACCCGCCAAATCTGTGTAAACCCGTTATCACATGGTATCAAGCCAGAGCAGATCCGTTCTCAGACGGCAACTCTTCAGGGTAAGTCCGTTTCTACGCGGTAGCCCTCTGAACCCAGTAATTCCGTTTGTACATGGTAACTCATCAAGATGAATAGTTTTTGTAACTATTTGTATCCGTACAAACACTAGTCCTCTAACCAACCCTTCAGACCAAATCTCTAGATGTCAAAGAAACATATTTTCAAAATGTATACTGTTAAAACACAGTATCACATCACATCCAATCACCAAGTGCCACTTCGGCATTTCTATTATCAGTGTCGGCACTGGATGTCAGAATGACAACCCACGAAGTCCCACCCCAAGTCAAGATCTAACCTGACTTCCGATGACCCTCCCGACTGTTGGAATTGACGTTCTCCCAAGACTCAGACAGTCGCATTTTCAAAACCCCAAAAAAGTGTCAGCGAGAGGTTTTCACTCGATGATATGACAACAAGATTCCTCAGTGAAGGCAGTACGCCTTAGGATCCGATGGGAGTCTTGCAAACCTATCATTAGTCCCTAGTGACAAAATTTTGTTGTCTCCTTACTTTCGCATTCAGGTGCCTTGTACCCTCTCCAAAAGAGAGGCATTTGTAGACACCCAGTTTTGTCAAGGTGGTACTAATGATAGGTGTCGCGAGGAAGAAGTTTATGACGAGTCCTAGAACACCAGTTCGGTTTCTCTCAATCTCTCTTTAGGCTCTGTTCACTTGTTTTCCCGAGAAAGGAAAAGAAAAGGTTTCCCAGGAATCTGACGTGGCATTAGGAAAAGAAATCCAAGGAAACTGTGCAGGAAAAGGTTTCCTGCGCCTATTTACTTGCGCAAGAACTGAGCAAGAAAAGGTTTCCCGGGAAACTACTTGCCCACTTTTTCACTAGTTTTCCTGGGAAAGCAAATCCGACCAAAATAAAGGGAAAAGGAATCTCACACTTGTGAGAAAAGACTCATTTCCGCATCATTTTTCCCAATTTCCATGTCAGATGTGACATTTTCCACCTAGGCTCCTTCAAAATCCCATCAAGACAAGTGAACATGCGAATTTTAGCTTTCTATGGAAAAAGGGGGTGTTTTCCTTGGATTTGGTCTCTCGGGAACGCGAGTGAACAGAGCCTTAGGGTATTTGCAAAAGGAAACAATCTTTGAAAAATGATTTTATCTCAGAAATGCAACCAGAAAGTGTGTTATTACACAACACCTGCCTTTTACGGCACAACCAAGCCTTATTTTACACAGCACTTGCCTTTTACGGCATAAACCGGTAAGTCTGTTTTCACACGACATTTAAATCAGTAAGTTAACTTTGAGTCAAAAACTTCCGTTTTTACCCAAAGGACACTTCGTTTACCGAAAGCAAGCGACCTTAGATTCATTGGAAACTCCCAGAATAAGGAATCCAATGGATCTGACCGCGTGTGATTCAGAATTCAATCAGAAAAGTTACGAACATTCGAAACTCACCGATAAAGGATGAAAAATCACATTTTTCGAGACGAGCAAGTGACAAAATCTCACACCATCCCAAATATGAGGTCATCCAGATGACATCATCTCGATGACCTTCATTTTCGAAGGGGGCGAAATTGGATT
Source organism: Tasmannia lanceolata (assembly GCF_043159265.1). NCBI lineage: Eukaryota > Viridiplantae > Streptophyta > Magnoliopsida > Canellales > Winteraceae > Tasmannia > Tasmannia lanceolata. Next base: position 8,841,084 of record NW_027518688.1, on the reverse strand, counting down.
CACCCCTGCGAAATTGGGGCAAAATTACTAATTTTTACCCCCCCCCAAAAAAAATAAAAATAAATTGGGGGGGGTAATAGGTAAAGAGAGAAGAAAGTTTATGGAAAAATCTTCCCCTCTCTCCCTCTTTGTGTTATTTTTCACCCCCTTCTGGTATTTCTAGCCCAAACCTCTCTGAATTTCTAGAAAAAACCCTAGTTTGTTTGTTTCTAGAAGAGAGAAAGTAGAGATACTCTAGGTAGCTCACACAGGGCGTCGGCATTCTGCCAAAATTCTGAATGTTCAGAGCGACAACCTTCAAATAGCACTGTTGTTCTGTCGAATTTCGCAGAACCACGAGCTATTTTATGATAATAAAGCCATTGTTCTGCAGAAATCTCCGCAACTCCGGAGACCCTTTTCAAAACAGCTCCATTGAGCCGCCGATTTCTCTGCAACTTCGAAGCCCCTTTCCAAAACAGCATCGTTACACCACCAATTTCTCAGCGACTTCAGAGTTCCCTTTCCCAGAATAGCTCCGTTACGCCGTCGATTTCTCGACAACTTCGGAGCTCTCCCTTCCAAAACAGTGCCGTTACGCCGCCAAAATCTCAGCAATTTCAAACTCCCCTTTTTAGAATAGCGCAATTACTCTCCCTATTTCTCTTCAGATTTTGGTAAATTTACATTTATTTACCAACTTTCTGTAATTTCCTTTACAAAGTAAGGTACGAGGTGGTGACATTATAAGATCTCCGGCTCACATTGCCCTAAGAACTTATGATATAAATTCCTCTACCTTTCTTTTACTTTCCGCGTTGTCTTTTCTGTTAGATTTAAGTTAACCTGATTGTGATCAGTTGTGAGATCTTCTGGGACTCATACAGCAACATATGATCTCAATCAGGATAACTACCGTTTATTTTCAGTCTTTTTATAAATTTTCGTTATTTACATCCTGGAATTAAGCGTAATATAAATAAAGGATAAAAAGAAAAGTTACCCTGGTTAAAATTCTTCGAAAAATGCCAAACCAAGTCAAGAGACTAGATTCGTCCGGGAAAGAGGGGCGCCTAACTTCTTCCCCAATTGTAATCATAACCCTTACCTAGATATCTGTAAGGACCATGCCTTAAAACTAATAGAGGAAAATGACAAGGTTCTAGGCCCAGAGCAAAAGAACCTTTGGTTACTATTCCTCCAATGAAAGTCGGGTACTACTCCGATTTTCATCGAAAGAACAGGTATGGGTCCTAGGCCCTGACGTAGGTGGCGACTCTGAGTTTCTCTTTCTTGCGGAGTTAGGATCCCGGTCCTGAGTCCACAAGAAACACAGATCAGTTGACACTTCGAGAGAACCCGATGTGGTGATCCCCTGCCACCTCACGCACGCGAGAAAAAATCGACTCCCACACTTGGGTTTCTTCTCGGATTCCTCTTGGGTTTTTTTTCGGTTTTCTCTTGTGTACGATCCTAGGTTTGAGAAGCAAGGAAAGGGTTGCGGGCTTTTGGGTTTGTGATTAATCAATTGTAATCCTTGTATTTTATTTTTCTCATAGTGGAAGAACATGTTTCTCTCTAGTAGAGTAGGCTTTGTTGAACCACGTAAAATCTTGGAGTTCATCTTGTGGCTTTCTTGTTTATTTTACTTTCCTGTTTAATTTGTGCACAATCGGATTGTTTTGCCTGGCGGATTTTCTCAACATGTGCTATCAGGGCTTTGGTTGGTGATGAGCACATTTATGTGTGAATTGTAGGTAGGAAAAATATGCATATTTCATGTTTAGAGCGGTACTACTAAGGTATTTTCTTTATTTTTGGTGTTTCAGGGTTATTTCTGGATTTTCACAGAAAATGGAGCTAAAGAGATGAAATTCCAATGAAAAATTCAAGTGTAAGAACACCTATGGGCCGAATAAAAGTATGGGATCATGACCCATTGTGGCCCATCATTTGAAGGATTCGGATCATCTTATGGCCCACTAATTGCTTAGCTCGGATAAGCCTAGGGAAATACTTTACGGAAGTGCAACCAATTTATATTGTGGCCCATCAATTGAATGATTCAGATCAGCCGACAAAAATGATTCATCGGGTGCAACCATTGGCAAAGCCAAAATTCACACATCAACCCATTAATTAGACGGTTCAGATCATCTCATTGGAATGGTTTACGGGTGCAATTAATTTACATGATGGACTGTCAAACGGATGGCTCAGAACATTCCGCGGAAGTGATGTAAAGGGAGGCGAATCTATTTGTTATTGTTACAGTGCATGGAGGGGTAGATTTGCCATTTGCGAATAAAATTGGCATTGTTGGAATTCATACAAAGGGTAGGGACAACTTGGTTGTTTCACAATGCAAGCAAAGGAGAAAAAAGGGAAATTCCAACGAAACAGCTTTCTTTGCTATTTTCTCTCCCCTTCTGCAACGATTTAGCTATTGTGGACCCCGATCCGAGAGAGGCGGGGGGACGAGCCCCAACGCGAGTCTTTAGATCATCCACGTGAAGGAGCGCTCCACCAAGGAACTCTCGAAAGAGTGCCCCTCACAGCATGAGCGGCGATGTAAAGTGAGATACCTCTCGATTCAGGGACTTGCCCGGATTCGAGACGCACCTTAAACAAAGAAAGAGTCACCATCCAAGGAAGTAGGCCCTGGATCCCATGATGTGCTCTGTCGCAACAGATAACCAGAGATACAAAAGGTCCGTGCCTGATGATGAATGGGGAAGGGGTTAGGCGCCCCCAATTCGCCCAAGTGCGACCACCTGGTCTCTTAAGCATTTATTATTAACTTTGAAGAGTTTTGGGCGAAAATCATGCGAACTGGGAACGAATATCCCCGAGATAAGGTCTAGCTAATCATGCATTTCTCGGAGACAAATAATAAGCACATACAAAAGAAAATGAAAGACATGCCACCTATGAATAGCTAGGTTATGAGTGTCATGCCTGATTGGTGTCTAAGTTCTGGTGGACAAACACACGTATGCTACAGCTAAAGGTATAGGATCTGTACATGAAAGTCAGAAAACACAACAAAACATACAATATGACAAACCCTAGACTCTAATGCAATACTTGACTCGGACCAAGATGGCCATCCATCTTGGCTGCACTACGTATCCCGGCCTCGGGAAGAATCAGAGTCAACGTAGTTCGGCGACCTATGCTAAACTATAATGCCTAACCCTCTAGGACTGCTATCCTAGACTCGATCAACTAGACCTGACTAGTTTTTAAAGCTTCTTGCGCCATTACTTAAGTTCAAGTGAATGGTAATTTTTAGGACTCCCTAGATGCCCTAACTAATGCAAGTGGACCCTATACCCTATGTGTGACTAGGCTGTGCGTCCTAAGGAAAACCATGGGCTATCTAAATGCGTTCTAGTCTAGCCATCGGATCGACTAAGTGTCTAGCCGAGCACGACTCGAGGCCTCCTAACTCTAGAGACGCTAACACGACCAGACACAGCATATCAACACAAAATCAGGACAAACTCCTAACTCTAAGACACCCTAAACGCCTATGACAGACTCCTGACTCTATGGGAAGATCTTTTGAAAATGGTTTGCAAGGTTATTTTGATGAATTTTTGTATTTTTTGGAAGATTTGAAAGGTTTTGAAGCTTATGGAAGTTTTTGAAATTGAGAAAGTTGTGAAGTTATGAAAGTTGTGACTAAACTCAGGATGCCAGCTGCATGCCTGAGCTGCCTACGTACCCCTCAGCTAGGGATCAAGTCATCCGTAGTTCGGACCAGAATTTCCTAACTACTCCTAATGACTCTTGATTTTTGAGATTTTTGGTTTTTTAGATGTTTTTGAAGTGTTTTTGAATTTTTGACACAAGAGGATAGAATCCTATCATCATAAGGGTAGGATAGACTCCTGATATCCCGCAAAGGTTGGACAGCATCCTATGCTTTGCGGGGGAATTGAACAGAATCATGACTCTGCAAGGGTTGGAGAACATCCTATACCTTGCAAGAGCGGATAAAAAATGACATGACTTGATGAGATGATGGACAGAATCCTAACCGCTATGATGATAGGACAGACTCCTGAAAGATTGACTCTCAAAGATGGAAGGACGGAATCCTAAACTCTATGAAGGTTGGACAGAATCCTATATTCTATAGAGGTAGGACAGACTGATGAATTTTAAAAGGGGGGGACCGACTCCTAAACTTTGAAAGGGTAGGACAGACTCCTAAACTCTATGGCGGTAGGACATACTCCTAAACTCTCTATGACAGACTCTAAAGAGGAAAAAATCCCTTAACCTGCGAAAACTCTAAGGCAGGAAGGGAAGGGGTTGGCTTAAGAACCATTCTGTCATAGCCTGCGCCCGAAAAAGACAAATTCCTAGAGGCAAAGAGTTCTAAAACCCCGAAAAAGACTGATTCATGTTGCCACTGTACAAGGAATTTTCTCTTTTGCAATAAAAAAAAACATAAAAATTCAATTGAGACCTTTGTTAATGTGCAATCTGAACCACGAACAGAACCTGTTTGGGCTTAATCAAAATATTCAACTAAATCGCGAAGACAACTAAAATGCTGAAATTCATTAGATAGGAAACATGAAGATAAAGGTTGATCATCAGGAATGCAGAGAAAAGGAATGCTCTGAGATGAGCCATTTGATAGATTTCCAACTAAAAATAAAGAAAATCACCATCTGAAGATGACTACTATAAGCTCAAGCTTACGAATCAAGGTGCATTGGATCATAAAGCACTGAAAATAGATGTGACAAAAAGAAAACCTTAGAACTGAATTTCTAGAAATAAGCCAAAAGAATTTTCAGAGATCATACTTAAACTTCAAAACGTAACCAGACAACTATTCCCTACTTTGAATTCAAACCAAAATGCCTAAGAGGATGAGAAATTACCTGAGTTGGGCTAATTACTCTTTAATTTTCCATTGCCGGTGCCGCACAAAGTTGCTGATCCGGAGACGATCCCCGCGCCGCGAGGACGCAATGCATGTACAGAACCTCTCTTTGGTTGAATCGAATAACAGCGATGACGATGATGAAAGATCCGAGATCAGAGGAGAGGAAACGGTCGGATTCCGGCAAAATTGCTGCAATCGATGAAGGTAATCTCGGTAGTTGCTCGGTTGGATCGGAGATGGGGTGGGAAGATGGTCGGAGTTGGGGTGAAAATGAAATGAAGAGGGTTTGGATGGTTTTATTGTGGGTTTTGCAGAGAACAGGGGATAGGTTTGGATTTTGGAAGTTGCAAAGATGGTGGAGATCGGTGAGGTGGGTTTTGACCGGATGGGTGAAGGGAACAAAGGGGGGAAGATGATGGTGGTTGCGGCTAGTGGTGGTTGGGCGAAGGAGATGAAGTTGAAAGGGGTCGAGCTTGGGCTCGCCGGAGATGGATGGATGTCCGGCGGGAGAAGGAGGTGGGTGGAAGAAAAATGAGGAGGGTTCGGGCAGAGATGATGGGGGTACGGATGGGAGATGGGTTTGAGATAATGGGTTTTGGGAAGATGAAGTGGGTTAGCTGGGTCGGATTCCATGGGGGTTTGAAATGGGTTTGAATGGGATAGCAGTAGAGGAGGAAGAAGATGGCCGGCCGGCCGGCGGGAATGAGGTTGGAGGATGAAGATGGTGGCGGTGGTGGGGTAGTCTAGGCCGGAATCCGGCAAGCTTGCCGGAGAAGATGAAGACAGTGGAGGTTGATGAAGGTGGGGTTTTGGATTTGCAGAAATGGGTTTTGAGGTTGAAGAGGGAGATGGACAGAGGAGGTGGTGGTGGGTGGATTGGCCGGAGTTGGGAGAGGCGGCCGGAGGTTTTTTTTTTAAAAAAAGGGGTTGCTGGCCGGATGTGGGTTTGGTGGTTGGGTTGCTGGTAAGGGATGGAGATGGTGGTTGAAGAGGAGAGATGAGGGAGGAGATGGAGGCGGCTCGGCCGGAGGTTGGAGGGTGGCCGGAGGATGTGCTCTCTCTCTCTCTCTCTGCTTCCTTTTCTCCGACGAAGATGAAGAAGACCCGCCTCCTGGAACCCTAGCTCGAGAGGATATAAAAAGGAAAATGGTAAACTTTTTCTCCCCCCCATCATTACTTGGATAGCCCCTCCTAATGCATTTTGACTACTCCTTTTATACTACCAGGGGGGGCCTCATGTCAAAAATAGGGCGAAAGATTCTCCTCTCTCTAAGTGATCCTCACCCTCTGATTTGATCCAAGGGTCACTAAGGATTGCTTACCCTTTAAGCAATATTAGAATTCCAAAATTACCCCACTAAAGATGGCAAATCACCATTTTACCAAATAAAATATCTTGCCTTTTATAAAAAAGGAGGGCGTTATCTACACAACCAAGCTTTGATAATTCACCCTATCACAACCCAACTTTGATTATTGCACACACTTCGCCTGTCTTATTCTACATTTCTCGCCCGATTGCCATGAAATTTTGCAGGGGTATCCTTGAGAACACTAACAATCTCCTGGGAAATTTGTACCCAGGAATACGCACAATAAGATGCTCAAAACTCAAGCCTTCTTCTCATTTTGGGCCCAGTCCTTTAGGAATTTTTGAGATTAATTTCGGGATATTTTGGGACTTGGAATTTCAGAATTTTGTTTGATTTTTGGAGTTCTTATTCAATTTTGGGGACTTTACGCTCCGGTCAAAATGGGGTGTCTACAGATGCTCCTCTTTGGCAGAGTGTGCTTGTCGCACGAAAGCTAAAGCCGAACAGACAATACATTTTGACTGGCCCAAGTCTTTAAACAAAAGGGATGCAAGGGGGGTGACGAGATGGATTGACGAGACAGATTCTCACCAAGAAGGAATGATAAGGTGAATTGACGAGCCAGATTCTCGTAAAGGAAACCGAGATGGACTCTCAAAGAATAGTGAGAAAGACTCTCACAAATTGAAGAATGGAATGATTAGACAGCCTCTAATTAAGCCACTCAGCAATTTGGAGATTACAAAGTGGAATGATTAGACAGCCATCATGATCATTCCCAAATTAGGATCTGAGAAGACGGCATCTTGACAGATCAACAAAGCGGAATGATTAGACAGTTATCATGATCAAACCTAAATTAGGATCTCAGAAGACAGCACCTTGACAGATCGACAAAACGGAATGATTAGACAATTATCATTATCAAACCTAAATTAGGATCTGAGAAGACAGCATCTTGACAGATCGACAAAGCGGAATGATTAGACAATTATCATGATCAAACTTAAATTAGGATCTGAGAAGACGGCATCTTGACAGATCGACAAAGCAGAATGATTCGAAAATTATCATGATCAAACCTAAATTAGGATCTGAGAAGACAGTATCTTGACAGATCAACAAAGCGGAATGATTAGACAGTTATCATGATCAAACCCAAATTAGGATCTGAGAAGACAGCATCTTGACAGATCAACAAAGCGGAATGATTAGACAGTTATCATGATCAAACCTAAATTAGGATCTGAGAAGACAGCATCTTGACAGATCAACAAAGCGGAATGATTAGACAGTTATCATGATCAAACCTAAATTAGGATCTGAGAAGACAGCATCTTGACAGATCAACAAAGCGGAATGATTAGACAATTACCATGATCAAACCTAAATTAGGATCTGAGAAGACGGCATCTTGACAGATCGACAAAGTGGAATGATTAGACAATTATCATGATCAAATCTAAATTAGGATCTGAGAAGACAGCATCTTGACAGATCAACAAAGCGGAATGATTAGACAGTTATCATGATCAAACCCAAATTAGGATCTGAGAAGACAGCATCTTGACAGATCAACAAAGCGAATTGATTAGACAGTTATCATGATCAAACCTAAATTAGGATCTGAGAAGACAGCATCTTGACAGATCAACAAAGGGGAATGATTAGACAATTATCATGATCAAACCTAAATTAGGATCTGAGAAGACAGCATCTTGACAGATCAACAAAGCGGAATGATTAGACAATCACCATGATCAAACTATTCTAGGATCTGAGAAGACAGCATCTTGAGAGATCAACAAAGCGGAATGATTAGACAGTTATCATGATCATTCCTAAATTAGGATCTGAGAAGACGGCATCTTGACAGATCAATAAAGCGGAATGATTAGACAGTTATCATGATCAAACCACTCTAGCATCTGAGAAGACGGTATATTGAGAGATCAACAAACCAGAATGATTAGACAATTATCATGATCAAACCTAAATTAGGATCTGAGAAGACAGCATCTTGACAGATCGACAAAGCAGAATGATTAGACAGTTATCATGATCATTTCTAAATTAGGATCTGGGAAGGCGGCATCTTGACATATCGACAAAGCGGAATGATTAGACAATTATCATAATCAAACCTAAATTAGGATCTGAGAAAACAGCATCTTGACAGATCGACAAAGCGGAATGATTAGACAATCATCATGAGCAAACCTAAATTAGGATCTGAGAAGACAGCATCTTGAGAGATCAACAAAACAGAATGATTAGATAGTTATCATGATCAAACCTAAATTAGGATCTGAGAAGACAGCATCTTGACAGATCAACAAAACGGAATGATTAGACAGTTATCATCATTATTCCTAAATTAGGATCTGAGAAGACGGCATCTTGACAGATCAACAAAACGGAATGATTAGACAGTTATCATGATCATTCCTAAATTAGGATCTGAGAAGACGGCTTCTTAACAGATCGATAATGCGGAACGATTAGACAATTATCATGACCATTCCCAATTTGAAAATTTGACTTGGAAAACGCGTTCCAGTTTCTCAAATCTTGATTTGCAAGACCGCTATCTCAACTATCATCGCATGCTAGGTATCTTATATGGCCCGACTTTTATCATGACATAGAAGTTACCCCTATTATAATTTCGTATCCAATACAGGAGTCTTAACAAAACTCGAAGAGATTCAAGCTTTCTTTCATGAAATTTGGGTAACAATGATTTTTTTTGAAAGTTTTTTCTTTTTCTTTCCAACAGCTTTGAAAGATTTTTTTTAAAGTTTTTCTTTTTTCTTTTCAACAGCTTTGAAAGAATTGCTTTTTTTTTCATTTGGCTTTTTGGATTTGAAGCTCAGATCGACCAAGGACGGCCTCCTGGTGCTCTAGGCATAATACTTTTGAAGTTGATCAAGGTTTGAGATGCTAGTTTTTTTTTTATACCACAAATTGCAATGATAAGACAGTTGCTCATCACACAACCACTTAAGTTTGTGAGACAGTCTCTCACCAAGCACACTACAATTGTGAGACGGTCTCTCACTAAACAAATCAATAACACGAAACTCAAGAAGGAACAGTTTTGATTCAAGAAACTGAGATTTTGATCGATTCAATTACAGGATTCATTCTCTCTTGCCGAGAACTTTAGGAAGGCGCGATCTCTATTGAGAACCAGACACTAGCAACTTACTGAGGTTTTGAGTATTGACCATTTTTTCAAGAGAACTGAATTCTGCTGGAGATTGAAGGCTACACGAGCAAATTCTAGACTCCGCTAGGAAAATTGATTTTCTTGGAGAATTGACTCTTCTAAAGAGTGGACTCAACTGAGGAGTTTAGAGGTTTGGCTTCAGATGTGCTTGTACCCCTCTTATCTTAACTTGCTGGAGACATTATTACTAATTGCCTTTGTATGCTTGACATCTTTTATGACGCAAGTCATAAAAGATGCCCCTAGTATATTGTTTTTCCATGACAAGAGTTTTAAGGAGGCAGGACAATGATGGTTGAAGAGAAGATGCATCGCTTCATGAAGGCTTGAGGTTGCACAGTTTTATTTTTATTTATTTTTATTTTTTATGGAGAGAGTAGGACAATCACCATGATGGCTGAGTATGAGAATCCCTTCTTTCGCATTGCTCACTTTTGGAGGCTTAAGGTCTCTGGTAGGTTTGAACAAGATGTCTCTCGCCCCTTCTGATACCTAAACCAGGATTTACTCTGAATTTTCTTCGCATTTTGGAGGACACACTCCCATTCTTCCAGCACCCGACAGTTTGGACATTGCAAGGAAAGGAAACACAAATATTAAGGAGGAACAAATTTCCAAGGACTCAATCAAAGAAGATTCTTATTGTTCGAAGGACTTGACTCACTTTCGACTCATTCTTGGATCTGATGTGTCATTTTTCAAGGATATGGCTTAGCCACTCTTAGAGTATTTCGAAGACCGTGTCAAGAGGCACTACTCTCCTCTTTCTGTATTTATGTCATGGTTATTATCCCTTTCGGATTGCTCGGTTTCAATGCCCCTAGTTTAGAGGAATGTTACAGTAAGCTTGCTGGCAGTACTTGGACTCCGAGATTTTACCCTGGTTGAAGACTGTTTCTCCATCTCAATGATTCGCTTTTTTGTTGGAAGCGATTGCCATTGACCAGATTGCCTTTTCAGGTTTTCAATCCAGCGGGCTTGATACCCTAACTTTTGCTTAAGCCGACTTTTCAGTTGTCAACTCAGCGGGTGAATGACCCAAAATTTTGCCTAGACCGCCCTCTCGGGTTTTCAGCCTAGCGGGTCTTCAGACTCCATCATTTTTTCTTCTTGACTTTGAACCTCTGCTTGTTCACCAGAAGGACTTTCTAGGCGGGCTTGGGTTCAAAAGGGTTGGATATTTCTTTTGAACTTCAAAGTTTCGATCGAACCTGGATTGGCTAGGTTGCCTAAGTACTCCAAAAATGGACGATTAGGTCTGCGCAGTTCGCTGGGGTTTGGAACATAATGATTTGGCTTTAAGCTCAAAGGTTGAAAGGGAATAATTTGACTTTTATTCCAAAGGTTGACGAACCTGAATTGATCAGGTTGCCTACGTACCCTGTAGAAAGGGATCAGGTCAGACGTAGTTCGGGACCGAAATCCCCCTGGTTTGCTGGTGTTTGAAAAGAATGCTTGATTTTGTTGAGGCTCGAAGGTGTTTGCAAAAGGATTTTTTTTAAACTTGGGATTTTGGCATTTAAGGCTCAGGCGTCCAAAGATGGCCTTCTGATGTTTTGGCATACAAGCTCCTTGAATGACTAAGGTTCAATGGCTTTGAACTTTTTCTCCTTCTCTTTTTTTTTTGAGGAATCTGGCGGCATTTTCTGGCAAGACTTCATCTGCACTGTGCAAGCTAGATTGATTGAATTCCCACTTTGTCTTTGGGATTTTACACTGATATTCGGGATTCTACGATTCTGGGTCTTCTCTGAATGTTGAAGATTTTGAAATTTTCAATCTATTTATCGACTCCGCTTCCTGTGATTCTGACGTTCTTGAGGAGTTGACGTGGGGTATGTTCCCTTCTCCTTTCTTCTCTGGATTCTATCTTCTTCTTTTTTTCACTTGAAATGCGGGAATGCCCTTACCCTTTGATTACTTTGACTTGAAATTCCATCGGAACGTATAGCCCAAGTATTCTTTTTTGGGGTTCATGCTCTATGCTCATGCCTTTGTTGTCTGAAAGTCTTCTCTCAATTTTTCATTAACTTCACTTGATATCTGGAATTCTTCGTTTGAAATTTTCTCTTTTTCGACCTGATGTCTGAAGCTGAGGGTGACTTACGTTGAACATTGCCAAGGCACTCTTCCAGCTTATCCTCATAGGACCAAGCAACACTTCTTTGAACCTTCTAAATAGGTTTATCGATTCTTTGCGCTCTTAGGGAGATAAAATTTTACCAATCCTTATTTCCCGAGTTTCGGATTTGGATACCACTATCCACGGTATCGATTTCATCTTCAAGTGGCTTTGCTCGACGCTCTTCCTCTCGTTTGATCATCTTTCAAATCTCGAGGAGAATTTTATCGACATCCCCGTCCGAGGAGGGTGTCTTAATTTGTTTATTAACATTAGATCCACGAGTGAACATATACAAGAATGTTGATGACACTGAATCAAATGTTCATTGCATTGAATGTTTGAAGTACATACAATGATTTTTGACGCGCGATGATATGCTCTCCATCAAATTCAACAAAAGATTGGACATTGGCTCACAATGAGAGAGACCAATAAACACAACATACTTAGAATTGATATTGACATGGTTAGACTTACCAACTTTGACAGGAGGGTTGGTATACACACTTCAAAACAAATTTCACAGATGAGAAACTTCATCGGAGGCAACGGATTGGCGCTGAAAGTTCAAGGGCAATGTGCCTTCCTTAATGATGATAATGATTGGAGAGATCGACCCTGGAGTTAGAATCACAAAAGGGATAGTCCTATAATGTCCTATCAACTTGGCTCAAACTGATCCATTGGCATTGGTGGGATTTTCTCAGGCGTGGTGATATCTCCTGAATTTCAAGCTCTGACATCTTTCATTTTCCCTATGCAATCAATCTACTTCCTAGCCTCAGGGTGGTACAGGTAAAGGTGGTAAGATATATGAAGGGTTGAATGGGTGAAATGATTCCCATGATGGGTGTAGGAGGTGCAACACGGTTAGGTGTAGGGTTCTTGGAAGCACTTGAGTTCAAGAATAATGAGGGGATCCCTGTCTATCAGGTCATGGATATCATCATCTCTCTCATTTCTGTCAAGACGATATTTTTAGTATACTCAGCCATCTGGGCAATGTGAGAGGAAATAGGTACAACGGGCTAGCTAGACCAAGTGAGTTCAGAGATGAAAGCTCATTTGGGGTTGATGGCAGACAAGTGACTAAGACTCCTGTCATGGACACCATAAACACTAGGCTAAATGAGAATTAATCACATGGTAATGTAATGTGCAAGTTGAAACAAAAGGTAGACAAACACATCCATCCCGTGGATAAAATCCGACAGTATAACAAATGTACATGAAGATGTGGTAAGGTAAGCACATGATTTGTCAACAAGCCTAAAAAGATGATGACCACACTCAAGGTATTTATAGAAAATTCGGCAGCATAACGGCTATACTAGGAGATGTGGTAAGGTAAGCACATGATTCGTCAACGAACCCAAAAGGATAATGATTACGCTCAAGGGTTCTGAAAAAAATCGGCAGCATGACAGCTATACTAGGACGGTCTCAGCAACTAAACATGAAGAGTATGCCGTCATGGACAAGATAAAGCAGGGCTCTCAGCAAGAACACACACTCTGGTAATGATAATGGCAAGATAGACTCATAATCGACATGCGGAGTACATCTGATCAGGATCAATCAAAGGATCAAGCTCATGGAAGATAGATCATGGCTAAAAGAGCCAAGAATCTGATAATACGCCACAGAATGGATAGAGAGGAATAATTGATTAGATTATGAAGGAAAACTTAACTAAGAAGTAAATCGTAATCTAATAACAGATATGTATACATATAAATATACACATATACACATATATACATATATCCCAACCAGGGGCACCATCCCTAGTCTAACCTAGAGGAGTCAAGGATGACTTGACTCAAAAATGTCTGTGAGTGTACTAGACAGCGCGGCGGATAATCACAGTGTGATTTACCCTTCTACACTACAAGGGTAGACTGACTTCTATCCTTGGCTCACACATGCCAGTCGCCAATCTGTGGACCCCGATCCGAGAGAGGCAGAGGGACGAGCCCCCACGCGAGTCTCTATATCATCCACGTGAAGGAGAGCTCCACCAAGGAACTCTCGAAAGAGTGCCCCTCACAGCATGAGCGGCGATGTAAAGTGAGATACCTCTCGATTCGGGGACTAGCCCGGATTCGAGACGCACCTTAAACAAAGAAAGAGTCGCCATCCAAGGAAGTAGGCCCTGGATCACATGCTGTGCTCTGTCGCAATAGATAACCAGAGATACAAAAGGTCCGTGCCTGATGACAAATGGGGAAGGGGTTAGGCGCCCCCAATTCGCCCAAGTGCGAGCACCTGGTCTCTTATGCCATTTATTATTAACTTTGAAGAGTTTTGGGCGAAAATCATGCGAAATGGGAACGAATATCCACGAGATAACGTCTAGCTAATCACGCATTTCACGGAGATAAATAATAAGCACATACAAAAGAAAATGAAAGACATGCCACCTAAGAATAGCTAGGTTATGAGTGTCATGCCTGATTGGTGTCTAAGTTCTGGTGGACAAACACACGCATGCTACAGCTAAAGGTATAGGATCTGTACATGAAAGTAAGAAAACACAACAAAACATACAATATGACAAACACTAGACTCTAATGCAATACTTGACTCGGACCAAGATGGCCATCCATCTTGGCTGCACTACGTATCCCGGCCTCGGGAAGAATCAGAGTCAACGTAGTTCGACGACATATGCTAAACTACAATGCCTAACCCTCTAGGACTGCTATCCTAGACTCGATCAACTAGACCTGACTAGTTTTTAAAGCTTCTTGCGCCATTACTTAAGTTCAAGCGAATGGTAATTTTTAGGACACCCTATATGCCCTAACTAATGCAAGTGGACCCTACACCCTATGTGTGACTAGGCTGTGTGTCCTAAGGAAAACCATGGGCTATCTAAATACGTTCTAGTCTAGCCATCGGATCGACTAAGTGTCTAGCCGACCACGACTCGAGGCCTCCTAACTCTAGAGACACTCACACGACCAGACACAGCATATCAACACAAAATCAGGACAAACTCCTAACTCTAAGACACCCCAAACGCCTAGGACAGACTTCTGACTCTATGGGAAGTTCTTTTGAAAATGGTTTGCAAGGTTATTTTGAAGAATTTTTGTATTTTTGGGAAGATTTGAAAGGTTTTGAAGCTTATGGAAGTTTTTAAAATTGTGAAAGTTGTGAAGTTATGAAAGTTCTGACTGAACTCAGGATGCCAGCTGCACGCCTGAGCTGCCTACGTACCCCTCAGCTAGGGATCAAGTCATCCGTAGTTCGGACCAGAATTTCCTAACTACTCCTAATGACTCTTGATTTTTGAGATTTTTGGTTTTTTAGATGTTTTTGAAGTGTTTTTGAATTTTTGACACAAGAGGATAGAATCCTATCATCATAAGGGTAGGATAGACTCCTGATATCCCGCAAAGGTTGGACAGCATCCTATGCTTTGCGGGGGAATTGAACAAAATCATGACTCTGCAAGGGTTGGAGAACATCCTATACCTTGCAAGAGCGGATAAAAAATCACATGACTTGATGAGGTGATTGACAGAATCCTAACCCCTATGATGATAGGACAGACTCCTGAAAGATTGACTCTCAAAGATGGAAGGACGGAATCCTAAACTCTATGAAGGTTGGACAGAATCCTATATTCCATAGAGGTAGGATGGACTGATGAATTTTAAAAGGGGGGGACCGACTCCTAAACTTTGAAAGGGTAGGACAGACTCCTAAACTCTATGGCGGTAGGACACTCTATGGCGGTAGGACATACTCCTAAACTCTCTATGACAGACTCTAAAGAGGAAGAAATCCTTTAACCTGTGAAAACTCTAAGGCAGGAAGGGAAGGGGTTGGCTTAAGAAGCATTCCGTCATAGCCTGCGCCGGAAAAAGACAAATTCCTAGAGGCAAAGAGTTCTAAAACCCAAAAAAAGACTGATTCATGTTGCCACTGTACAAGGAATTTTCTCTTTTGCAATAAAAAAACATAAAAATTCAATTGAGACCTTTGTTAATGTGCGATCTAAACCACGAACAGAACCTGTTTGGGCTTAATCAAAATATTCAACTGAATCGCGAAGACTACTAAAATGCTCAAATTCATTAGATAGGAAACATGAAGATAAAGGTTGATCATCAGGAATGCAGAGAAAAGGAATGCCCTGAGATGAGCCATTTGATAGATTTCCAACTAAAAATAAAGAAAATCACCATCTGAAGATGACAACTATAAGCTCAAGTTTACGAATCAAGGTGCATTGGATCACAAAGCACTGAGAATAGATGTGACAAAAAGAAAACCTGAGAACTGAATTTCGAGAAATAAGCCAAACGAATTTTCAGAGATCATACTTAAACTTCAAAACGTAACCAGACAACTAATCCCTACTTCGAATTCAGACCAAAATGCCTAAGAGGATGAGAAATTACCTGAGTTGGGCTAGTTACTCTTTAATTTTCCATTGCCGGTGCCGCACAAATTTGCCAATCCGGAGACGATCCCCGCGCCGCGAGGACGCAATGAATGTACAAAACCTCTTTTGGGTTGAATGCAATAACAGCGATGACGATGATGAAAGATCCGAGATCAGAGGAGAGGAAACGGTCGGATTCTGGCAAAATTGCCTGAATCGATGAAGGTAATCTCGGTAGTTGCTGGGTTGGATCGGAGATGGGGTCGGAAGATGGTCGGAGTTGGGGTGAAAAATGAAATGAAGAGGGTTTGGATGGTTTTAATGTGGGTTCTGCAGAGAACAGGGGATAGGTTTGGATTTTGGAAGTTGCAGAGATGGTGGAGATCGGTGAGGTGGGTTTTGACCGGATGGGTGAAGGGAACAAAGGGGGGAAGATGATGGTGGTGGCAGCTAGTGGTGGTTGGCCGAAGGAGATGAAGTTGAAAGGGGTCGAGCTTGGGCTCGCCAGAGATGGATGGATGTCCGGCGGGAGAAGGAGGTGGGTGGAAGAAAAATGAGGAGGGTTCGGGCAGAGATGATGGGGGTACGGATGGGAGATGGGTTTGAGATAATGGGTTTTGGGAAGATGAAGTGCGTTAGCTGGGTCGGATTCCATGGGGGATTGAAATGGGTTGAATGAGATAGCAGCAGAGGAGGAAGAAGTTGGTCGGCCGGCCGGCGGGAATGAGGTTGGAGGATGAAGATGGTGGCGGTGGTGGGGTAGTCTAGGCCGGAATCTGGCAAGCTTGCCGGAGAAGATGAAGACAGAGGAGGTTGATGAAGGTGGGGTTTTGGTTTTGCAGAAATGGGTTTTGAGGTTGAAGAGGGAGATGGACAGAGGAGGTGGTGGTGGGTGGATTGGCCGGAGTTGGGAGAGGCGGCCGGAGGTTTTTTTTTTAAAAAAAGGGGTTGCTGGCCGGATGTGGGTTTGGTGGTTGGGTTGCTGGTAAGGGATGGAGATGGTGGTTGAAGAGGAGAGATGGTGGTTGAAGAGGAGAGATGAGGAAGGAGATGGAGGTGGCTCGGCCGGAGGTTGGAGGGTGGCCGGAGGATGGGCTCTCTCTCTCTCTCTCTGCTTCCTTTTCTCTGACGAAGATGAAGAAGACCCGCCTCCTGGAACCATAGCTCGAGAGGATATAAAAAGGAAAATGGTAAACTTTTTCTCCCCCCCATCATTACTTGGACAGCCCCTCCTAATGCATTTTGACTACTCCTTTTATACTCCCAGGGGGGCCTCATGTCGAAAATAGAGCGAAAGATTCTCCTCTCTCTAAGTGATCCTCACCCTCTGATTTGATCCTAGGGTCACTAAGGATTGCTTACACCTTAAGCAATATTAGAATTCCAAACTTACCCCTCTAAAGGTGGCAAATCACCATTTTACCAAACAAAATATCTTGCCTTTTATAAAAAAAGGAGGGCGATATCTACACAACAAAGCTTTGATAATTCACCCTATCACAACCCAACTTTGATTATTGCACACACTTCGCCTGTCTTATTCTACATTTCTCTCCCGATTGCCATGAAATTTTGCTGGGGTATCCTTGAGAACACTAACAATCTCCTGGGGAATTTGTACCCACGAATACGCACAATAAGATGCTCAAAACTCAAGCCTTCTTCTCATTTTGGGCTCAGTCCTTTAGGAATTTTTGAGATTAATTTCGGGATATTTTGGGACTCGAAATTTGAGAATTTTATTTGATTTTTGGAGTTCTTATTCAATTTTGGGGACTTTACGCTCCGGTCAAAATGGGGTGTCTACAGATGCCCCTCTTTGGCAGAGTGTGCTTGTCGCACGAAAGCCAAAGCCGAACAGACAACACATTTTGACCGGCCCAAGTCTTTAAACAAAAGGATCTGAGAAGACAGCATCTTGACAGATCGACAAAGCGGAATGATTAGACAATTATCATGATCAAACCTAATTTAGGATATGAGAAGACGGCATCTTGACAGATCGACAAAGTGGAATGGTTAGACAATTATCATGATCAAACCTAAATTAGGATCTGAGAAGACAGCGTCTTCACAGATCAACAAAGCGGAATGATTAGACAGTTATCATGATCAAACCCAAATTAGGATCTGAGAAGACATCATCTTGACAGATCAACAAAGCGAAATGATTAGACGGTTATCATGATCAAACCTAAATTAGGATCTGAGAAGACAGCATCTTGACAGATCAACAAAGCGGAATGATTAGTCAGTTATCATGATCAAACCTAAATTAGGATCTGATAAGACAGCATCTTGACAGATCAACAAAGCGGAATGATTAGACAATCATCATGATCAAACTATTCTAGGATCTGAGAAGACAACATCTTGACAGATCAACAAAGCGGAATGATTAGACAGTTATTATGATCATACCTAAATTAGGATCTGTTAGCCCAAGGGTTCAACAAGTACTCCTATTGAATTGTTTTGATGATTAACAAACTAAATTTGTTTTAAAGGTTTTATACACTAATGATTTCCATTGGCAAAGTTATAATGTTCACAGTGTACCATCCTCAAGAGTGCATGACAAGGTTGAACTCAAGCACAAGAATGGCAAATCAACTCAAGCATCAATGGAGTGGAGTGAAGACATGTCAAAGCCTCTACAAGGTGCCAACAAGATTGAAGACCAAGTAAATTTAGAATGTAAATGGTCCTCAATGTTTAGTCTAGGTCTATGGCACAAAGGAGAGTTAAAATCAACCTAGATAGAATTTAATGGGTTTGTGAATGTTCATAGTGGTGTCTCAACATTGTTGGACCCTCATGACACTCCATTTATCTTGAAAAATCAAAGTTCCAAAAGCCCAAACAAAATCAGCAAAATATAAGGAAAATCTGCTGGCCGTAGGCTTCTCGGAACTCCGAGAAAATTCTCGGAACTCCGAGAATTGTTCCAGGTTCAAAAAAATAGCCGCTCGGAGCTCCGAGCCCGGAGTCCGAGACGACCGTTGGGGTGCGAATATTTTGTGATTTTTTGTCCCCTCTATTTATATGAACCTAGGGACTCTTGGGTTTTTCACCCAAGGACATTACAAAGATTTCAAGAGCACAAAAAGTCATTTGTTCTCCTTCTCTTGAAGATCTTCACTCTCCATCTCTCTCTTGTGCCATTTACCTTAGATTATTCTTGAGAGACCTTAGGACCTTCACTTGTTCAATCTTGTTCTTGTGAGAGTGAGTGAGCTTTACCTTAAATTAGCCTATCTAGAGGCAAGCAAGCTTTTTCATTTCATCTTCTTTGTATTTGGCACAAAGGGCGCCGTAGAAGACCCTTGGAGCGTAGAGCTCGATTTGTACAAGGCGGAAGGAACGCCGTATTTAAGTTCCTTGGAGAAGATAGTGGAATCCTCAAGGAGAGTAACTTGAGAAGAGTGGAGTAGGTCTTGAGATAAGACCGAACCACTATAAAAATCTTGGTGTCAAAGCTTCTTTGCCTCTTCACCTCTTCTTTTGTGGTAAGTTTTCACTATTGCTTTGAATACTATTTTTGATTTCCTATTCAATCTAAAACTAGTGCAATCTAAGTTTTCAAAATTCTTAAAATTTGAAAAGAAACCCAATTCACCCCCTCTTGGGTTGCTAAGTGGAATTTCACTTGGTATCAGAGCATAGGCTCTTACATAGGAATTCTCTTTGAAAACCTACAAGGGAAAGATTCAAATGGCAACCTTTTCTCATAGCAATGAGGGGCAATCCACCACTAGACCTCCCTTCTTCAATGGCTCAAACTATCCATATTGGAAAGCTAGAATGAGAGTGTTTTTAAAATCTTTGGATTTTGATGTTTGGAGAAGTATCCAAAATGGATATAATGAACCTAGTGTTGATATGGAACTATGGGATGAAAATGAAAGAAGAGAATCCACTATCAATGCAAAAGCAATGAATGCCTTGATTTGTGCCTTATCTCCCGAGGAGTTCAATCGAGTTTCTACTCTTGAAACCGCTAAGGAGATTTGGGATATGCTAGAGGTAGCTCATGAAGGGACAAATCAAGTGAAAGAGTCCAAGATGAATCTTCTCTTTAGAGAGTATGAGCTATTCATGATGGACCCAAATGAAACCATTGCCGAAATGCATACTAGGTTCACAAACATAACAAATGGGTTGAGATCCTTAGGTAAACAATTGTCTAGCAAGGACTTAGTTACCAAAATACTTAGATCTTTACCTAAAGATTGGGATCCCAAGGTCACCGCCATTGAAGAAGCAAAAGACGTATCAAAAATGGGCTTAGAAGACTTAATAGGTTCCTTAACAACTTATGAAATGATTTTAAAAGGAAGAGAAACCTTAAACAAACAAAAGGAAGATACAAAAAGGAAATGAATAGCTTTCAAAGCAAGAGTTGAGAGTGAAGAGGAAGAGAGTGAAGAAGACACACAAGATGATCTTGCTCTCTTCACCAAGAGATTCAAGAAATTTCTCAAATTCAAGAAAGGAGGTAACTCTAGCCAAGGAAGAAATAGACCCTCAAACAAAGAGGAAATGAGATGCTATAAGTGCAACAAGGTTGGTCATATACGGCCAAATTGCCCACTCATCAACAACAATGACAAGGATAGGAAGAATAGAAGACATGGCAAAAAGGCTTTGTGTGCGGCGGCTTGGGATGAAGGGAGTGCTTCATCCGGAAATGAATCCAACGGAAAGGATGAAGATGACCTTTGCTTCATGGGACTCGCCGATGTAACACAAGACATCTCCTTATCCGAGGTAAATGATGTTGATGATATATCTCATGAATTCTCTAATGATGAACTAATTTTTGCTTGTGAAAAACTTCATGAAAATTTGGATTTACAACTCGCCAAAAACAAAACAATGAAAAAGTCCTTACAAAATGTCACTAGGGATTTTGGGTTCATGAAAAAGGAATTCGATTTGCAAACCAATACAAGTGAAAAATTGTTTTTGGAAACCAAAGCTTTGAATGAAGAAGTAGACAAATTAATCTTTGAAAACAAAAGCTTAAAAGAAGAAAATGAGAAACTTATTTTGAAATGCAAAGAACTTGATTTGACATTTAAAAAATTCTCATGTGGCAAAAATAAACTAGATGAAATTCTTGAAAATAAGCTTGTCTCTCTAGAAAAAAATGGTCTTGGTTACCAACCCTTTTCTAAAGGAAAAGCCTCATTCAAAAATAAAGCTATAGGAAATTTCTCCTACATCCATGCTAACACTAGTGCCTTTATTCCCACTTGTCACTATTGTGGTAGAATAGGACACTTAAGGTTTGCATGCAATGTTAAGAAATCAAAAGCAACAAAATTTATGTGGGTTAAAAAGAATGAGCTTTATGATGTTGCTAACCTTGAAGGACCCAAGAAAAAGTGGGTACCTAAAACTTCAACATGAGCTTTGATTCTTGTAGGTGTGCTTGAAAGGAAAACCCTCAAAGGACAAATGGTTTTTGGATAGCGGTTGCTCAAGGCACATGACGGGAGATGTAAGCAAGTTCGCCTTTGTCACCATGAGTCATCAAGGAAATGTCACCTTTGGGGATGATACAAGAAGCAAAATCCTCGGTGAAGGTACCATTAAAATTAAGGACATTAAGGTTGAACATGTTTTGCTCGTTGACGGTCTTTCATTTAATTTAATAAGCATTAGTCAACTATGTGATCTTGGTCACAAAGTTCTTTTTGAAAAAGATAGATGTAAAATTTTGAATTCCAAGAATAATGAAGTTGAATTTGTTGCATATAGAGATGGCAATATGTATTCATTAGCATTAGAAGACCTTGAAAATCAAAACATCCAATGTCTCTCCGCCATGGATGATAACCCTTGGTTATGGCATAGGAGACTTGGTCATGCTCATATGGATTTAATTTCAAGATTATCTTCTAAGAATCTTGTGAGAGAGTTACCTAAACTCAAATACATTAGAGATAAAGTTTGTAGTGCTTGCATTCATGGAAAACATGCTAAAAACTCTTTTAAACCCATAAGTGTATTATCTACCTCTTGTCCTCTCCAACTCCTTCATATGGACCTATTTGGTCCCATGAAGACTAGTAGTAGAGGAGGAAGTAGATATGTATATGTGATTGTTGATGACTACTCTCGATTCACTTGGGTGTTATTCTTAACTAGTAAAGATGAAACCTTCAAGAAATTTGTCAACTTGTGCAAGCGAATTCAAAATGAACAAGGGGTTTTCATAAATGAAATTAGAAGTGATCATGGAACCGAGTTTGAGAACTTTGAGTTTGATACCTTTTGCAATGAAAATGGAATCAAGCACAATTTCTCGGCTCCAAGAACTCCCCAACAAAATGGGGTAGTTGAAAGGAAAAATAGATCTATTATTGAAATGGCTAGAACTATGTTAAATGAGCACAATGTTCCAAGAAACTTTTGGGCGGAAGCCGTTCACTCGGCTTGCTATATTTTAAATAGAGTGCTCATTAGACCTCACCTTAACAAAACACGTTATGAACTATGGAGTGGAACACCCCCCCAAAGTTAGCTATTTCAAAGTCTTTGGTTGTAAATGTTTTATATTAAACATGAAAGACACCTTGCATAAGTTTGATTCAAAATCCGATGAAGGTATCTTCTTAGGCTATTCAACCCATAGTAAAGCTTATAGAGTCTATAACAAAAGAACTCAAATTGTGGAAGAATCCGTGCATGTCAAATTTGACGAGTCATTTGAACCTCCTAATGTCATTAATGAAGATGATGATGGTGTCAATCTTCTAGAGCCTCTTAGTCAAGTAGAGTCCATTGTCCAACCCTTAGAAAATCTTAATTTAGAAGGTCAACCTATAGAAGAACTTGAAGTAGAAAGTCTTCCTAAACATAGTAGAATCATGTCTAGTCACCCCTCTACTCAAATCATAGGTGAAACCTCACAAGGAGTTAAGACAAGATCTCACTATAAGAATGTTTGTGCCAACATGGCCTTTATCTCCCAAATAGAACCCAAGTCCATAAAAGAAGCTGAAAAGGATGAATTTTGGATGATTGCTATGAATGAGGAACTAAACCAATTTGAGAGAAACCAAGTATGGAGGTTAGTTCCTAGGCCTAGTGATCACCCGGTTATTGGGACTAAATGGGTGTTTAGAAACAAACTCGATGAGCATGGAGATATTCAAAGGAATAAAGCTAGATTGGTAGCCCAAGGTTACAACCAAGAGGAAGGTATCGATTATGATGAGACATTTGCTCCGGTTGCTAGATTGGAAGCCATAAGGATGCTACTTGCATTTGCATCCCATAAAAACTTTAAGTTGTATCAAATGGATGTGAAGAGTGCATTCCTAAATGGGTATATTATGGAGGAAGTTTATGTTGAACAACCTCCCGGTTTTGAGGATTTCAAATACCCTAATCACGTATATAGGTTGGACAAAGCCTTGTATGGTCTAAAGCAAGCTCCTAGAGCTTGGTATGAGAGGCTTAGCTCCTTCCTATTAGAGAGTGGCTTTCAAATGGGCACGGTTGACAAAACCTTGTTTATTAAAAGAAAAGGAAAAGATATGCTTATTGTTCAAGTCTATGTAGATGATACAATATTTGGTGCTACCAATGATAAGATGTGTGAAGAATTCGCACAATCCATGCAAAAAGAGTTTGAGATGAGTATGATGGGAGAGCTTACCTACTTCCTAGGACTTCAAATCAAACAATGTAAAAATGGAATTTTCATCAACCAAGAGAAGTATACTAAGGAACTCCTTAAGAAATTTGGGATGGATAGCTCTCAAATCAAGCCAACTCCTATGAGCACTTCCACCAAATTAGAAAAGGATGAAAGTGGGAAACCGGTTGATGAGAAAAAGTTTAGAGGAATGATAGGAAGTCTATTATATTTGACCGCTAGTCGGCCGGATATAATGTTTAGCGTGTGCATTTGTGCTAGGTTTCAATCGGGTCCTAAAGAGTCTCATTTGAGTGCCGTTAAGAGGATATTCAAATATCTCAAAGGAACTCCTTCTTTAGGATTATGGTATGAACGATCGAATGAATTCAATCTAGTAGGATTTTCGGATGCCGACTTTGCCGGTTGTAGAATTGATAGAAAAAGCACAAGTGGCACTTCTCAATTTCTAGGAAGGTCTCTAGTGTCCTGGTTTAGCAAAAAACAAAACTCGGTAGCCTTGTCTACAACCGAAGCAGAATACATTGCGGCCGGCGCTTGTTGTGCACAAATCCTATGGATGAAGAACACTCTCATGGACTATAATCTTGCATTTAGTAATGTTCCAATCCATTGTGATAATACAAGCGCCATCAACTTGACAAAAAATCCAATTCAACATTCTA
This sequence comes from Tasmannia lanceolata, assembly GCF_043159265.1. Classification (NCBI taxonomy): domain Eukaryota; kingdom Viridiplantae; phylum Streptophyta; class Magnoliopsida; order Canellales; family Winteraceae; genus Tasmannia; species Tasmannia lanceolata. Next base: position 8,816,790 of record NW_027518688.1, on the reverse strand, counting down.
GGACTAAGCACATAGAGGTAAGGCATCATTTCTTAAGAGATCATTCTCAAAAAGGGGATATTGAAATTAAGTACATCCACACCAATGAACAATTGGCGGATATCTTCACAAAACCCCTTAATGAGGATCGATTTTGTGACCTTAGGAGTGGACTCAACATTTGGAGTCTAGATCAAATGAAAGAGTTTGCACATGAAGCATGAATAGAAGACATAATTATCTTTGTATATATATATCTCATATTTTGATTGTGACTACATGGTTTTTGATGATCCAACCCTAACTCTAAAAATCACTCAATTGGTACCCATAGCCCACTTCATTTCAAGGGGGAGTCGGTACCATCACCCTAAATTAAGATACTTAAAACTTTGGCCTTGCGCCATCATCAAAACCCTCGGAAAGTCATCTATGTTCATGCATTGGATCATGGTTGGTTAAGTTGAAACTCAAAATATCACATATAACTCTGTTCTCCTCCCATTCAAAAAAAAAAAAAAAAAAAAAAAAAAAATTTCAATTCTCGGAACTCCGAGATTTTGTCTCGGAACTCCGAGAAAATGAACAGAGGGCTCTGGAGCGTTTCTCGGAACTCCGAGAAAATTTCTCGGAACTCCGAGATTTCTTCCAGGCTTCTCGGAACTCCGAGAAAATTTCTCGAAACTCCGAGAATCGGACAGTAGAAAAATAAAAAAACGCGTGTGTTCTCGGAACTCCGAGACTATTTCTCGGAGCTCCGAGAATCGGTCCAGGAGCGTTAAAACCCCTGGATCCGGTTCTTTTTTTTCATTTTCTCCTCTTCCCTTTCCCTCTTCCTTCCCTTTCTTCTAAAATACTACCTCCATTTTCGTTCTTTCTCTTCCTTTTTCTCCTTCCACAACCCCTTTTCCTCCTTCAAACCATTTCCTTTAACTCTCTTCTTCCTACCAACCCATTTTTCTTCTTCAAACCCTAAAATTTCTCCTTTTTTTCTCCCCTTCTTCTATTTTCTTCCATTCTAGGGCCATTTCCTTGTTTTTAAACCCTTATCCTTCTTTATTTCTCTATTTCTCTCTATTTCTCTCTATTTCTCTTATTCTCCTTCATTTTAGGGCTATCTCTCCACTCACATTTCTTCTCACAATGCCTCCCAAAACCAAAAATCTCAACATTGGAGGCTCCTCCCAAGCTGCAGACCCTGAATACTTTCCTGAAGAAGTTCCCGAGGAAGAAGGGCCTTCTCGGAAGAAGGCAAAGGCAAAGGCTGTAGCGGCTGAGGTTGTGCCTAACTCATTTTTTACTGGGGATAAAGCCAAAAAACTCTGGGCCGACATCGGCACTAGGGGCATCCTCACCGGCAGGTACATTGATCCTCCTGTCCTTCAAAATTTCGACTTACAGGCCAAATTTGATGCCCTTCACTGGACATCCATCCTACACCTCAATGAACCAGTATACCCTCGATTGGTGCGTCTCTTCTACGCCAATCTCACAATTTCTCCTTCCTTCTTCAAAATTGAATCCAAAATCAAGAAAACAGTGATCAAACTCAACTATCACACCTTTGCCACTCTTCTTGGGATCAGCTTTGATGGCCTCACCCACTATTTCTGGCCGGAAGATGGGACCCATTCATTGGATGATATCGATCATGACACGGTCTATGGTAGGATTACACGGAACTACCACTCTGGTATGCCCGTCCAATCCGCCGACCTCATTCCGGTAGCGCGTATGCTTCACAACTTTATGTACCACATCTTCATCCCTCGTGGTGGGATGCGTGAAGCCCTCAGACCCTTAGAGGCCTATCTTATCTACAGCATTCTCGAGGGCCGCCAGCTTTGTCTGCCGTACATCATGTTTCGCTACATGTTTCAGACCCCTGGCCGCTACCGCTCTTCGTTGCCCTATGGCATGGTCCTCACACGTGTCTTCCGTCACTTTGGCATCACCTTGGATGGTGAACTGACCATGACTCCGACTGCCCCGTTTGATGAGCAGACCTTTAACCGCATGGCTTTGAATCAAGTAGCGGTTGACGATGCTCCTGCCGCTGGAGGCGGCTACGAAGCCGATGCTCAGGCTGCACCGGCCCCGCAGCCATCACAGGATACATCTTCATACTGCACTCGCCAGGATTTGGCTCAGATGCAGGAGGCTATTGAACGATCCATGGCCTCACAATTTGCGCAGCTATCTACCCATGTTGACTCTGAGATCTCTGCTCGCTTCCAGACCATGACTACCCACGTTGATGAGCAGTGGGCCGCTTATTATCGCTACCTCTCCGGTGACCAGTGGGGCCAGGCGCCGGGCAGCTCTTCTCATCAGCCACCGCCTCCTCCGCCTCAGTAGATGGCTCGAGTTCTCTAATGCTCAGATTTCAATTTCTATTCGGTGTATCTATCTGTTTCTGTTGTGTATCGATAGTCTTTGGACTATCCGCTGGTTGTATGGATTTTTTTTTTGGGATGTTTTAGGTTTATCTACATCTGTCGCCATTATGCTGTGTCATGAATGCTATGTATGCTGACCGATTGTATGCACTTTTCTGTATGCCATTTCACATCCTCTATATATATCTCTATGTTTCATTCTTTTTGCTTGCATACCATGTATTATGCCTACTCTCTTTATCGCATTTCATGTTACTTGTTCATTTGCTCTCACCTACCCTCACTCCTTTTGTTCCACCTTTTTGGTGATGACAAAAGGGGGAGAATATTTGAGCTCCCAATGCATATATTAAGGGGGAGCAAAGCTCTATGCTTAAAATGTTGCAATCAAATTTTCATCCTTAAAGTAATGCCTTAAATGTTCAATTAAATCAAACTCTTAGGGGGAGCCCAAAGTGTTTTATTCATCCCTAAAGGGGGAGCTCCTACCCTAAAACAAATTATGTTTGTCATCATCAAAAAGGGGGAGATTGTTAGCCCAAGGGTTCAACAAGTACTCATATTGAATTGTTTTGATGATTAACAAACTAAATTTGTTTTAAAGGTTTTATACACTAATGATTTCCATTGGCAAAGTTATAATGTTCACAGTGTACCATCCTCAAGAGTGCATGACAAGGTTGAACTCAAGCACAAGAATGGCAAATCAACTCAAGCATCAATGGAGTTGAGTGAAGACATGTCAAAGCCTCTACAAGGTGCCAACAAGATTGAAGACCAAGTAAATTTAGAATGTAAATGGTCCTCAATGTTTAGTCTAGGTCTATGGCACAAAGGAGAGTTAAAATCAACCTAGATAGAATTTAATGGGTTTGTGAATGTTCATAGTGGTGTCTCAACATTGTTGGACCCTCATGACACTCCATTTATCTTGAAAAATCAAAGTTCCAAAAGCCCAAACAAAATCAGCAAAATATAAGGAAAATCTGCTGGCCGTAGGCTTCTCGGAACTCCGAGAATATTCTCGGAGCTCCGAGCTCGGAACTCCGAGAAAATTCTCGGAACTCCGAGAAAATTCTCGGAACTCCGAGAATTGTTCCAGGTTCAAAAAAATAGCCGCTCGGAGCTCCGAGCCCGGAGTCCGAGACGACCGTTGGGGTGCGAATATTTTGTGATTTTTTGTCCCCTCTATTTATATGAACCTAGGGACTCTTGGGTTTTTCACCCAAGGACATTACAAAGATTTCAAGAGCACAAAAAGTCATTTGTTCTCCTTCTCTTGAAGATCTTCACTCTCCATCTCTCTCTTGTGCCATTTACCTTAGATTATTCTTGAGAGACCTTAGGACCTTCACTTGTTCAATCTTGTTCTTGTGAGAGTGAGTGAGCTTTACCTTAAATTAGCCTATCTAGAGGCAAGCAAGCTTTTTCATTTCATCTTCTTTGTATTTGGCACAAAGGGCGCCGTAGAAGACCCTTGGAGCGTAGAGCTCGATTTGTACAAGGCGGAAGGAACGCCGTATTTAAGTTCCTTGGAGAAGATAGTGGAATCCTCAAGGAGAGTAACTTGAGAAGAGTGGAGTAGGTCTTGAGATAAGACCGAACCACTATAAAAATCTTGGTGTCAAAGCTTCTTTGCCTCTTCACCTCTTCTTTTGTGGTAAGTTTTCACTATTGCTTTGAATACTATTTTTGATTTCCTATTCAATCTAAAACTAGTGCAATCTAAGTTTTCAAAATTCTTAAAATTTGAAAAGAAACCCAATTCACCCCCTCTTGGGTTGCTAAGTGGAATTTCAGGATCTGAGAAGACGCCATCTTGACAGATCAACAAAGCGGAATGATTAGACAATCATCATGATCAAACCACTCTAGGATCTGAGAAGACAGTATCTTGACAGATCAACAAAGCGGAATGATTAGACAATTATCATGATCATTCCTAAATTAGGATCTGAGAAGACAGCATCTTGACAGATCGACAAAGCAGAATGATTAGACAATTATCATGATCATTTCTAAATTAGGATCAGAGAAGACGGCATCTTGACATATCGACAAAGCGGAATGATTAGACAATTATCATGATCAAACCTAAATTAGGATCTGAGAAGACAGCATCTTGACAGATTGACAAAGCGGAATGATTAGACAATCATCATGATCGAACCTAAATTAGGATCTGAGAAGAGAGCATCTTAATAGATCAACAAAACAGAATGATTAGACAGTTATCATGGTCAAACCTAAATTAGGATCTGAGAAGACAGAATCTTGACAGATCAACAAAACGGAATGATTAGACATTTATCATCATCATTCCTAAATTAGGATCTGAGAAGACGGCATCTTGACAGATCAACAAAACAGAATGATTAGACAGTTATCATGATCATTCCTAAATTAGGATCTGAGAAGACGGCTTCTTAACAGATCGACAAAGCGGAACGATTAGACAATTATCATGACCATTCCCAATTTGAAAATTGGACTTGGAAAACGCGTTCAAGTTTCTCAAATCTTGATTTGTTAAGACTGCTATCTCAACTATCATTGCATGCTAGGTATCTTATATGGCCCGACTTTCATCAGGATGTAGAAGTTGCCCCTAGTATAATTTCGCATCCAATACAGGAGTCTTAACAAAACTCGAAGAGTTTGAAGCTTTCTTTCATGAAATTTGGGTCACAATGATTTTTTTTGAAAGCTTTTCCTTTTTGTTTTCAATAGAGTTGAAAGATTATTTTTTTTGAAAGTTTTTCTTTTTTCTTTTCAACAGCTTTGAAAGATTTGCTTTTTTTTCATTTGGCTTTTTGGATTTGAAGCTCAGATCGACCAAGGACGGCCTCCTGGTGCTCTAGGCATAGTACTTTTGAAGTTGATCAAGGTTTGAGATGCTATTTTTTTTTTTATACCACAAATTGAAATGATAAGACAGTTGCTCATAACACAACCACTTAAGTTTGTGAGACAGTCTCTCGCCATGCACACACTACAACTGTGAGACAGTCTCTCACTAAACAAATCAATAACACGAAACTCAAGAAGGAACAGTTTTGATTCAAGAGACTGAGATTTTGATCGATTCCATTACAGGATTGATTGTCTCTTGCCGAGAACTTTAGGAGTGCGCGATCTCTATTGAGAATCAGACACTAGCAACTTACTGAGGTTTTGAGTATTGACCATTTTTTCAGAGAGAACTGAATTCTGGTGGAGATTGAAGGCTGCGCGAGCAAATTCTAGATTCCGCTAGGGAAACTGATTTTCTTGGAGAATTGACTCTTCTGAAGAGTGGACTCAACTGAGGAGTTTAGAGGTTTGGCTTGAGATGTGCTTGTACCCCTCTTATCTTAACTTGTTGGAGACATTATTACTGATTGCCTTTGTGTGCTTGACATCTTTTATGACGCAAGTCATAAAAGATGCCCCTAGTATATTGTGTTTCCATGACAAGAGTTTTAAGGAGGCTGGACAATGATGGTTGAAGAGAAGATGCATCGCTTCATAAAGGCTTGAGGTTGCACAGTTTTTTTTTATAATTTTTATGGAGAGAGTAGGACAATCACCATGATGGCTGAGTATGAGAATCCCTTCTTTCGCATTGCTCACTTTTGGAGGCTTAAGGTCTCTGGTGACTTACGTTGAACATTGCCAAGGCACGCTTCCAGCTTATCCTCATAGGACCAAGCAATACTTCTTTGAACCTTCTAAATAGGTTTATCGATTCTTTGCGCTCTTAGGGAGATAAAATTTTACCAATCCTTATTTCCCGAGTTTCAGATTTGGATACCACTATCCACGATATCGATTTCATCTTCAAGTGGCTTTGCTCGACGCTCTTCCTCTCGTTTGATCATCTTTCAAATCTCGAGGAGAATTTCATCGACATCCCCGTCCGAGGAGGGTGTCTTAATTTGTTTATTAACATTAGATCCACGAGTGAACATATACAAGAATGTTGATGACACTGGAATCAAATGTTCATTGCATTGAATGTTTGAAGTACATACAATGATTTTTGACGCGCGATGATATGCTCTCCATCAAATTCAACAAAAGATTGGACGTTGGCTCACAATGAGAGAGACCAATAAACACAACATACTTAGAATTGATATTGACATGGTTAGACTTACCAACTTTGACAGGAGGGTTGGTATACACACTTCAAAACAAATTTCACAGATGAGACACTTCATCGGAGGCAACGTATTGACGCTGAAAGTTCAACGGCAATGTGCCTTCCTTAATGATGATAATGATTGGAGAGATCGACCCTGGAGTTAGAATCACAGAAGGGATAGTCCTATAATGTCCTATCAACTTGGCTCAAACTAATCCATTGGCATTGGTGGGATTTTCTCAGGCGTGGTGATATCTCATGAATTTCAAGCTCTGACATCTTTCATTTTCCCTATGCAATCAATCTACTTCCTAGCCCCAGGGTGGTACAGGTAAAGGTGGTAAGATATATGAAGGGTTGAATGGGTGAAAGGATTCCCATGATGGGTGTAGGAGGTGCAACACGGTTAGGTGTAGGGTTCTTGGAAGCACTTGAGTTCAAGAATAATGAGGGGATCCCTGTCTATCAGGTCATGGATATCATCATCATCTCTCTCATTTCTGTCAAGACGATATTTTTAGTATACTCAGCCATCTGGGCAATGTGAGAGGAAATAGGTACAACGGGCTAGCTAGACCAAGTGAGTTCAGAGATGAACGCTCATTTGGGGTTGATGGCAGACAAGTGACTAAGACTCCTGTCATGGAAACCATAAACACTAGGCTAAATGAGAATTAATCACATGGTAATGTAATGTGCAAGTTGAAACAAAAGGTAGACAAACACATCCATCCCGTGGATAAAATCCGACAGTATAACAACTGTACATGAAGATGTGGTAAGGTAAGCACATGATTTGTCAACAAGCCTAAAAAGATGATGACCACACTCAAGGTATTTATAGAAAATTCGGCAGCATAACGGCTATACCAGGAGATGTGGTAAGGTAAGCACATGATTCGTCAACGAACCCAAAAGGATAATGATTACGCTCAAAGGTTCTGAAAAAAAATCGGCAGCATGACGGCTATACTAGGAGGGTCTCAACAACTAAACATGAAGAGTATGCCGTCATGGTCAAGATAAAGCAGGGCTCTCAGCAAGAACACACACTCTGGTAATGATAATGGCAAGATAGACTCATAATCGACATGCGGAGTACATCTGATCATGATCAATCAAATGATCAAGCTCATGGAAGATAGATCATGGCTAAAAGAGCCAAGAATCTTATAATAATCCATATAATGGATAGAGAGGAATAATTGATTAGATTATGAAGGAACACTTAACTAAGAAGTAAACCCTAATCTAATAACAGATATGTATACATATAAATATATACATATACACATATATACATATATCCTAACCAGGGGCACCATCCCTAGTCTAACCTAGCGGGGTCAAGGATGACTTGACTCAAAAATGTCTGTGAGTGTACTAGACAGCGCGGCGGATAATCACAGTGTGATTTACCCTTCTACACTACAAGGGTAGACTGACTTCTATCCTTAGCTCAGACATGCCAGTCGCCAATCTGTGGACCCTAATCCGAGAGAGGCTGGGGGACGAGCCCCCACGCGAGTCTGTAGATCATCCACTTGAAGGAGAGCTCCACCAAGGAACTCTCGAAAGAGTGCCCCTCACAGCATGAGCGACGATGTAAAGTGAGATACCTCTCGATTTGGGGACTAGCCCGGATTCGAGACGCACCTTAAACAAAGAAAGAGTCACCATCCAAGGAAGTAGGCCCTGAATCCCATGCCGTGCTCTGTCGCAACAGATAATCAGAGACACAAAATATCCGTGCCTGATGACGAATGGGGAAGGGGTTAGGCGCCCCCAATTCGCCCAAGTGCGAGCACCTGGTCTCTTATGCCATTTATTATTAACTTTGAAGAGTTTTGGGCGAAAATCATGCGAAATGGGAACGAATATCCCCGAGATAGCGTCTAGCTAATCATGCATTTCTCGGAGATAAATAATAAGCACATACAAAAGAAAATGAAAGACATGCCACCTAAGAATAGCTAGGTGTAGACACCCCATTTTGACCGGACCCAAGTTCGTGTTGATTTTCTGCAAACCCGTCCAATGAGTGAGTGGGTACCCCAAATTTAACCCTAGCATAGATTAGGGTCTCGTCCAGATCCTCATAAAATTTTGTCGAAATCTGAGCCTGTTCGCTTAGTGAACGAGCCAGGGGAGTGAGCGTAGCGCGAATCCGGAAGAGGGATGAATTATCTGCACTAGGGGGTGCCCTGGGAATAAGGGGGGAAGAATATTTTGCTTTCCTTTTTCTTATTGTAAGCCCAATGGTTTTTACCTTGGCATTCCCATCTTGTTTTGATGATTCCAATACATAAGTGATCATTTATCACTAATGTGTTTGTTTGTCTAAGTTGTAGATCTTGATAAAGTAAGATCAAGGATGCTTGGATTGAAGGCCAAGAAGCCCACATTGGACCACTAATTGGAAGGCCAAAGTCATCAAGCAAGAAGTCATGAAGACTTGAAGACATGAAGAAATTAATATTGAAGACCATTTCTTAATGTAATTGATCCAAACCTAGATTAGGTTTTTAGAGGCATAATTAAGGTAATCTCACACACCCTAAATAGACAAGTGATTGTATTTGTGGAGTTCCAACACCTTGGAACCCTCATAGCAATCCCATCTTGGTTGAGAACTGGAAGCCCAAAAACAGAATTGAAAATCTGCTCTGCATAGGCTTCTCGGAACTCCGAGAGGTTTTCTCGGAACTCCGAGAATTCGTCTCGGAACTCCGAGAAATGGTCCAGTAGACTTTTTCCAATTTCTGTGTGGCTTCTCGGAACTCCGAGATTTTTTCTCGGAACTCCGAGAATTCTCGGAACTCCGAGAATTATTCTCGGAACTCCGAGAATTATTCTCGGAACTCCGAGAACACTCCAACGGTCTGAAAAAGAGCCGTTTGGAATTTTGCTGGAATTACCGTAATGCCACTGAACGGTCATATTTTGTTTTTCCTATAAATATGGGTGTTCTAAACATACAAACTATCAATCCTAACACTCTTAAACTTCATTTGAATACCCAAGAGTGAATCAAGCTTCAATTGTGCCTCTCATCACCAACTCTAGGATTTGGATCATAGGCTCTCAATTGTACATCTTTTGTAACCCTTGTGAAGGGATTTTTTAGTTCTTTCTTTCATCTTTCAAGATTTGTATTCGGGCGAGTATTCGGAGAAGCGGAGCCCTTTTTTCTCCGTGGTGAGGATTGCCACCAAGGTTAAAGCAATTGTAATTGGCACCGATCTTTGCCAAGGTTAAGAAGATCAAATAGTGAAGCTATCAACGGGTTTGGTTGGTGGAGTGGAGTAGGCCTCGGGTTTGAGGACCGAACCACTTTAAATCTCGGGTGCACTCTTTCTATCTCTTTGCTCTTTCATTTGCATTGCACCGTTAGATTTAACTTGTATGCTTAAAATAATGTTTTTGATCTCTTAATCGGTTTAAGTTTTTCAAATTGGTAAATTCTAGTTTTCTTAAACAACCGTATTCTCCCTCCTCATAGTTGCCATTTCTAATTCAACTTGGGACCCCCTATATCGGATTTTCACTTGGTATCAGAGCCTTGGCTCTTAAAAGATTTTAAAATTTTTTTGAAAGTTTTTTCAAAATCTAACTAGGGAAAGATTTTATTTGGCAACTTCTAATTGTGAAATGGCACACCAAATAGGAACCGGACTTCCGGAAGGCCATTCCACAACTAGACCTCCTTTCTTCAATGGGTCAAACTATGGACATTGGAAAACAAGGATGCGCATCTATCTTCTTTCGATAGATGTGGAACTTTGGTACATTGTTGAAAATGGATACAATGTACCTTCCAATCCTTTTGAAGAATGGAATGTGGTAGAGAAAAGGCAAGCTAATTTGAACTACAAAGCAATAAATTCCTTGTTTTGTGCCTTAGCTACCGAGGAGTTTAATAGAGTTGCTCTTTTTGATTCCGCCAAGACTATTTGGGATACCCTTGCAACTACCCATAAGGGAACATCACAAGTCAAGGATTCCAAAATAAACTTGTTAAAGAGCAAGTATGAAATGTTTAGAATGAGTCCAAACGAGAGTATTTCGGAAATGTATACTCGTTTTTCTATTATTTCTAACGAACTAGCTAATCTTGGTAAATCTTATCCTAACGATGAGCTTGTAAGTAAGTTACTTAGGTCTCTTCCTCCCCATTGGGATCCAAAGGTGACCGCGATTCAAGAGTCAAAAAATCTCAAGACGCTAACCATAGAGGAGCTTGTAGGATCTCTCATCACCCATGAGATGCTCCTTACTAGCCGACAAGAGGAAAAGAAGCCAAAGGAGAAGGAGAGGGAATTTAGATCCCTAGCACTCAAGGCTTCCAAGGAAGACTCATCAAGTGAAGCGGATAGTGACGAAGAAGAAGCTTTACGAAGATTCAAGAGCTTGTGGAGAAAGAAGCATAAGAAAGATAAGAAAAAGAAAGATGAAAGTGATGTTGATGGAGCCTTAAGATGCTTCAATTGCAGGAAGATTGGACACAAAAGACCGGATTGTCCACTTCTAAAATCAACTTCCTCTAAGTACAAGGGTAAGAAGGATTGGAAGAAGCATAAGGCTCTTGCCGCCGGTTGGGATGCGTTAAGCACATCGGGCAAAAGCTCAAGTGAAGGGGAAGAAAATAAAAAAGATGATCTTTGCTTCATGACAATCACCCATGAAGTTGAGGTAAACTCTAACCCCTCATATTCTTCATCTAGTAGTAAAAGTGATAGCATACCTTATGATGAATTATGTGAAACCTTGCATACCCAAATTTCCAAAAACAAAGTTCTTAAAAAATCCATTTTAAAGTTAGAAAAAGAACTTGAATCTTTGAAAAGTGATTTATCTTCTTCCATATCTCAAGAACAAGTTACACTTGAAAATCATAAACTTGAGATTAATACCCTTAAGGGTAGCTTGGATGAGAAAACTTGCCAACTTTTAAAATTTCAAAATATGGCAAGCTCCTCCAATTCTTATGAAGATGAAAGAAATGAGCTTTTAGTTCAAACATCCCATCTTCATAATGAAAATGAAAGACTTAGATTATGTTTACATGGATTTCTAAATGGAAATAAAATTATTGACATAATCCGAAGTAAAACTAGTCTTAGACCTCAACATTCTTATCATGATAGGACTAGTGTATCTAACCCTCTTGTTAGATGCCATTTTTGTGGAATGAATGGTCATTACCAATTCCAATGTGCATCCAAGAGTAGGGCTAGATGTGGGACCAAGAAATCTTGGGTTCCCAAAACCCCCATATGATGATATTCATATTGTGTAGATTAGGGGTTTTTGAACTTAAAATTGAATATATTTCATTTGTATGTTTTGTTTGATAACCCCTCTTGTATTGTAAAATTATTTTAACTAGGGGGAGTTAAAATTGAATTTTTCTTTGAAAAAGGGGGAGCTTTAAAATTGTAAAATTTTAAACCCTTGTTTTTCTTACCCCTTCTTTTTGTTGATGACAAAGGGGGAGAAGAATCTAGAGTAAAGTCTCTAGTGTAAGAAAAATGTGAAAAGAGTATATGCTTTGATTTGTAAATCTCTTGTGCTTGTCATCATCAAAAAGGGGGAGATTGTAAGCCCAATGGTTTTTACCTTGGCATTCCCATCTTGTTTTGATGATTCCAATACACAAGTGATCATTTATCACTAATGTGTTTGTTTGTCTAAGTTGTAGATCTTGATAAAGTAAGATCAAGGATGCTTGGATTGAAGGCCAAGAAGCCCACATTGGACCACTAATTGGAAGGCCAAAGTCATCAAGCAAGAAGTCATGAAGACTTGAAGACATGAAGAAATTAATATTGAAGACCATTTCTTAATGTAATTGATCCAAACCTAGATTAGGTTTTTAGAGGCATAATTAAGGTAATCTCACACACCCTAAATAGACAAGTGATTGTATTTGTGGAGTTCCAACACCTTGGAACCCTCATAGCAATCCCATCTTGGTTGAGAACTGGAAGCCCAAAAACAGAATTGAAAATCTGCTCTGCATAGGCTTCTCGGAACTCCGAGAGGTTTTCTCGGAACTCCGAGAATTCTCGGAACTCCGAGAATTCTCGGAACTCCGAGAATTCTTCTCGGAACTCCGAGAAATGGTCCAGTAGACTTTTTCCAATTTCTGTGTGGCTTCTCGGAACTCCGAGATTTTTTCTTGGAACTCCGAGAATTCTCGGAACTCCGAGAATTATTCTCGGAACTCCGAGAACACTCCAACGGTCTGAAAAAGAGCCGTTTGGAATTTTGCTGGAATTACCGTAATGCCACTGAACGGTCATATTTTGTTTTTCCTATAAATATGGGTGTTCTAAACATACAAACTATCAATCCTAACACTCTTAAACTTCATTTGAATACCCAAGAGTGAATCAAGCTTCAATTGTGCCTCTCATCACCAACTCTAGGATTTGGATCATAGGCTCTCAATTGTACATCTTTTGTAACCCTTGTGAAGGGATTTTTTAGTTCTTTCTTTCATCTTTCAAGATTTGTATTCGGGCGAGTATTCGGAGAAGCGGAGCCCTTTTTTCTCCGTGGTGAGGATTGCCACCAAGGTTAAAGCAATTGTAATTGGCACCGATCTTCGCCAAGGTTAAGAAGATCAAATAGTGAAGCCATCAACGGGTTTGGTTGGTGGAGTGGAGTAGGCCTCGAGTTTGAGGACCGAACCACTTTAAATCTCGGGTGCACTCTTTCTATCTCTTTGCTCTTTCATTTGCATTGCACCGTTAGATTTAACTTGTATGCTTAAAATATTGTTTTTGATCTCTTAATCGGTTTAAGTTTTTCAAATTGGTAAATTCTAGTTTTCTTAAACAACCGTATTCTCCCTCCTCATAGTTGCCATTTCTAATTCAACTTGGGACCCCCTATATCGGATTTTCACTTATAAACCACGGTAGAGAGAAAAGAGAAGGAGGAATCTCAGATCTGAGATCTGAGGAAGAGGAGAAAATCGATTTTCGTTTCAAAGATCTGAGATTTTTGAAAATTAAGGAGGGATTTTGGTTTTTTTTTTCCATCGAAGGGGATCGGGAGAAACAGAGAAACGAAGAAGGGAAAAAGGGGATTTTGGGGATCTTTCGTCTCCGGCACCATCTCCGGCCGGGGCTCCGCTCAGCCATCACCTCCATCAAACCTTCTCTCCCAGCCACCTCATCTCCACCTCCATCCCATTTCTGCAAATCATCTCCGACCCTAACACCGGCGGATTTCCTTTAAATCCGGCAAAAATCATTAGATCAGCTCATTCATTTCTTAGATCCTTCTTCACTCTCTCAGATCTAAACTCTGTACACCACTACCAAACCCTAATTTTAGAGAGGGAAAGAGAGAAGAGAGATTAAGAGAGAGGGAATAGATCTGGATCTTAAAATCCTTGTCCGAAACCTTAGCTTCTTCCTTTTCTTCTTCGATCTCCTTCTACGATGAAATCGTCGGAGATCCGGTTGATTTCTCTCTCACTGTACCCCATTTCTTATCAGATCTCTCCTCTTATCATTGATCTCTATTTTTAGTCTTTTGATCAACCCTTTTAAACCCTAATTCGAGTTGAGAATCTCAGATCCGGAGGATTTTTCAATAGATTTGAGCTACTCGTGTATTCTAATTGGTCTCATTGAAATTTAAATGATCTCAATAAATTTCCTGGGCGAATGTCATCGTTTCTGGTGTTTTCGAGGTAGCTCTTTTCATTCTAGTGTTCTAAAAGAGAAGGTAAGGTTTTCTTTTCTTGCGTTTCACTTCATTTCTTTATGTTCTGTAGTAATTTTCTTATTGAGGCATATCTGATAGCATGAGATTACAGTTTGGTTGATGATTGCGAATTATCTGTGATGGTGTTCTTCTCCGAGAACTCTCTGATGACTTGTGATTACTATTGTGTAGAAATGTTTCATGACTGATGATGATTTCTTGTTTTGATAATCATTTCGATGGTATATGACAAAGATTTTCTTTGTATATTCAAAGTTTTCATCAAAGGATTTTTTATATTTCTGTCTCAGATTATCTACCTTGTTTTCTTTTAAGAGTATGGCATTATTTTATAGATTTGATGTTAATATGACCTTTTAATCAAATCTGGTTAAATTCGGCTGAGGAGGAATTATGTTTGAGACATTTAATGTCCTTGGACTTTATGTAGCAGTGTAGCCTGTCTTTGCTCTTGCTGCCGGATACGCAACTCCCAAGTGTGAAATGACAGGAGTTGTGGTTGATGTGGGAGATGGAGCTACTCATGTCGTACCTGTCGCGGATGGTTATGTTATTGAGAGCAGCATCAAGTCTAATCTTATTGCAGGGAAGGATGTAACTCTCTTCATTCAGCAACTCTTACGGGAAAGAGGAGTGCTTATACCGCCAGAAGATTCTTTTGAAGTAGCTCGAAAGGTGAAAGAAATGTATTGCTACACTTGTTCAGACATTGTTAAGGTTTCCTTTCATCCTGAGATTTATAGTAGCGATTTTTCCACCCCATTGCCATCTGTAATTGACAAGTGCATTCAGTCAGCTCCAATTGATACTAGGAGGGCTTTGTATAAGAATATAGTATTATCTGGAGGATCAATCATGTTCAAAGACTTCCATAGAAGGTTACAGCGGACTTAAAGAAGATCGTAGATGTTAGGCTTGATGCATTTGGTGCCTGACATGGTGGAGATATAAAATCGCATCCAGTGGAAGTCAATGTGGTCAGCCATCTTATCCAGAGGTATACAGTTTGGTTTGGAGGCTCACTTCTGGCATCAATACCTGAATTCTATGTGGCATGCCGTACAAAAGCAGAATACAAGGAATGCGGAGTAAGCATATGCCGTGCAAAGCCCGTCTTTTAAGGGGACTTACTTAGTCTCGATAGTACTCCTTTCTTTTGTTTTATCTCCTTGGAGACCCTCTTAGTCTTTTAGACATCCTTAAATATTAGAGCCCTTATCATTGCAAGGGCGATGAAGGCGCTAGCCCAAGCCCATCCTTTGGGGACTTGCTTAGTCCGAGTAGGTTTCCCCTCTTAGTTTAGTAGACTTACTTAGTCTTTTAGACACCATTAGATGGTAGTTTCTCTTCTTCATTTCGGAGACCATTGTGGTCTCATTAGCGAGTACCGTTCTAGGAGACACGCTTTGTCTCGTTAGGCAGTTCTCCTCTGGGGACAAGCCTCGTTGCTTAGAGCCTCCCCTTTAGAGAGACAATTTGTGTCTCTATAGAGCTAGCTTTATCTGTCCACTTTTCAACTATGTTTTGCACTAAAATTTTTATAAATTGGGAATATCATTTGATATATTCGTATAATCTGTTGAAAATCTAATACTCTTCTTATACTAAGCTTTGAGTTAGGTTTTGAAGATGGTGATGAATGGATTATTCAGGTGATACTATCTTGAAACCTTATCATACTTTCTTTTATTTCATTAGGCTACCCAGCGGCTGGTCTGGGCTAATTAATTTTATAAATTGTTTAATTGAAGAAGGAAATCAGATGATTTGCACTATTCGATGTCCTTGACACGAATATCGTCTGATTTCAAGGCGGTTTGTAGAAATATTATATGTGTAGGAAATCAGATGATTACTTTGGCATCATCTGATTTCATTGGAGTCCCCGTATTGGGGTTTGTGGTTGGCTTTGAAGTGTTTGATATTGTTTTTTACTTTATTAGGCTATCCAGCGGCTGGTCTGGACTAATTAATGTTGTTTATCATTTTATGATTGCTACATGTTGTGCACTCTTTAGTTGTAGATCTTACTTTGCGGATATTTGATTTGTTTTTATAATAATTGAATGGAAATTTGAGTTTACTTGGTAACCTTTTTCTTCTCTCTTTGGATAGACTAGCACAGTCTTCTAGACTTTTTTAGATAATAGAACTTGTACTGTGAGACATACTCTGTCTCGTTAGGCAATCCTCCTTTGGAGGCAAGCCTCATTTGTAGAATCCTCTCTGAGATTGCACCTCAGTTTGTTCATTTGTTAATTAGAGACTAATTTGGTCAATTAGTTGTCTTAGCCCTGCTTACCCCTTTGAGGGCAATGATAAGGTTACTTGGAGCCCATCTTTGTGTGTGTTTGGGAGACCCGCCCGGTCTCATTCTCTCGTTAATCCTCTTTGTGTGCTTTTTGATTTTGGGAGAACACCTACTCGGCTTGGCTTCATACCCCTACCCTTATGGGTATTGGGTTGCACATTTGTTGCACCCTGGGGCTAGGTAGCTGTCCGGCCCGGCTGGGTGTTTTTACCTTTGCCAAATATGCACAAGGTCTTTTATTCCTTTTAGACTTGCCCAGTTTCATTCTCTTGCTAAACCTCCTCTTTGTGTGCCGTTTGGTTTTGGAAGAACACCCTACTCGGCTTGGCTTCATACCCTTACCCTTATGGGTATTGGGTTGCACATTTGTTGCACCCTAGGGCTAGGTAGCTGTCCGGCCCGGTTGGGTGTTTTACCTTTGCCAAATATGCACAAGGTCTCTTATTCCTTTTGCTTGTAAGCTTCTCCTTAGTCGATAGTCCATTCGCATAGGAGTCGGCCTTGATTAAAGAGTCTTTGACTCATTCATCCTTTAGATAGTGTTATTAGAGAGTCTTTGACTCATTCGCCTTTTAGGTGGCGTTATTAGAGAGTCTTTGACTCAATTGTCTTTTCAGTAGTGTTGTAGGAGAGTCTTGGACTCATTTGTCTTTCAGGTGTTGTTATTAAAGAGTTCTGACTCATTCTTTCTCTTTTAGAGAGTCTTTGACTCATTTATCCTTTAATCGGTGTTTTTGGAGTCTTTGACTCGTGTTTCCGTCTCTTAGAGAGTCTTTGACTCGTATATCCTTTAGTTGGTGTTTTTGGAGTCTTTGACTCGTGTTTCCATCTTTTAGAGAGTCTTTGACTCGTATATCCTTTAGTTGTTGTCAGTGGAGTCTTTGACTCGTATTTTCATCTCTCTTAGAGAGTCTTTGAATCGTGTTTCCTTTTCTTTCAGAGAATCTTTGGTTCATTTATTCCTTTGGTGATGTTATTAGAGAGTCTTTGACTCATTTATCTCTTTCGCAGTTTTCTTAGAGAGTCTTTGACTCATTTGTACTTTCAGTTGGATTTATTAGAGAGTCTTTGACTCGCCTTTCCTTTTGCAGTCATTAGAGAGTCTTTGACTCCGTTATCTCATTTTCAGTGTTATCAGTTACTCTTATTAGAGAGTCTTTCACTCATTTGTTCTTATAACGGTGTTATTAGAGCATAGTTTCCCTTATTCACCCTAGGGTTTGTCCCAAACCCTAGGGTGTTGCTTTGTATTTTCCCTTAGGTCTTTGACCAAAAGGGTGAAAACTCTTTACTTCAAAAACTTTTGAAAACTTTAAAAATACGAAAAAATATCTGAAAAACCTTAAAAAGCCTAAAGTGTTGAGTGTTTTAGAATTAGTAGTTAGAGAGTTCGTTTCGAACTACGTTGGCTTGATCCTCTTCCACGAGGTACGTAGTGCAGCTTGGGATTTACATCCCAAGTCCAGCCAAACTTTTTTGTAAATAAACGTTTTAAACCTTCTTCAAAAACCTTTAAAATCTTGTTTTCAAAAGATCTTCCTCTAGAGTTAGGAGTTTCTCCTAGATAGAGAGTTTTAGAGTTAGGGTTTTTCTTTTGATAGGTTGTTTGATTGTTTGTTTGCTGTGTGCTTGTTTTAGAGTTAGGGGTCTGTCCTAGAGTTATAGGAGCGCCTCCGTCCGGTCAGTCGGCGATCCACATCGCCGAGTGATGACTAGAGTAGGATACGCTAGTCCACATTTGGTTTTCCTTAGGAAATACAGCCTAGTTACACATAGGTTGTAGGAATCACTTGCATTAGCCTAGGGCTAACATGCATTTAGTTAGGGCATATAGGGTGTCCTAAAAATCCACAATTCACTGGAATTTAAATAATCGTACAAGAAATTTTAATAACTAGTCCGGTCTTTTAGATCGAGTCTAGGATAGAGGGCTAGGTGTCTTAGGCATCATAGCTTAGAATAGGCGCGAAGAACTACGTTGCCTTGATTCTCGTGGAGGCGGGGATACGTAGGCTTCTTTGGATGAATACCAGACCATCCGAAGACTCGGGCTAATTCGTTTAGAGTCTTAGGATTTGTTGTGCTGTTATTGTAGGATTTGATAGGTTTTCTTACTTTATTGTACTGATCTTATACCTTTAGCTATAGCTTGCATGTGTTTGTACATCAGAACTTAGACACCCGTTAGGCTTGTCACTCATAACCTAGCTATGCTTAGGTGACACATCTTTCATTTTATTTTATATGTGTTTATTATTTTTATCCTCAGGAAATGCATGCTTAGGTAGACGAGTCCTGAGGATTGTTCCCATTTCACATGATTTTTATTCAAACTTCTTTGGAGTTACTAAAAATGGCATAAGAGACCAAGTGCTTGCACTCGGACGAATTGGGGGTGCTCTCAGACCTTCCCCATTCGTAACCAGGCACGAACCCATATATATTTCTGGTTATCCATTGCACAGAGGATTTGATTTTAGGGTTCCATGGCATATCCATGGATGGCGACTCTGAGTTTATTTCAGGTATGTCTCGGTTTCGAACCTCGGTTCCAGATCGAGACATATCTCTTTCTTTTTACATCGCCACTCGTGCTATGCTATGAGGGTGGCATCCGTTTTGAGAGTTCCTTGGTAGAGCTCTCCTTCACACGTGGATGATCCAGATGGTGTTAGGGACTAGTTCCCTCGCCGCCTATCTCGGATCGGGGTCCACACTAGGTTATGAGTGTCATGCCTGATTGGTGTCTAAGTTCTGGTGGACAAACACACGCATGCTACAGCTAAAGGTATAGGATCTGTACATGAAAGTAAGAAAACACAACAAAACATACAATATGACAAACCCTAGACTTTAATGCAATACTTGACTCGGACCAAGATGGCCATCCATCTTGGCTGCACTACGTATCTCAGCCTAGGGAAGAATCAGAGTCAACGTAGTTCGGCGACCTATGCTAAACTACAATGCTTAACCCTCTAGGACTGCTATCCTAGACTCGATCAACTAGACCTGACTAGTTTTTAAAGCTTCTTGCGCCATTACTTAAGTTCAATTGAATGGTAATTTTTAGGACTTCCTATATGCCCTAACTAATGCAAGTGGACCCTACACCCTATGTGTCACTAGGCTATGCGTCCTAAGGAAAACCATGGGCTATCTAAATGCGTTCTAGTCTAGCCATCGAATCGACTAAGTGTCTAGCCGACCACGACTCGAGGCCTCCTAACTCTAAAGACACTCACACGACCAGACACAGCATATCAACACAAAATCAGGACAAACTCCTAACTCTTAGACACCCCAAACGCCTAGGATGGACTCCTGACTCTATGGGAAGATCTTTTGAAAATAGTTTGCAAGGTTATTTTGAAGAATTTTTGTATTTTTGGGAAGATTTGAAAGGTTCTGCAGCTTATGGAAGTTTTTTAAATTGTGAAAGTTGTGAAGTTATGAAAGTTGTGGCTGAACTCAGGATGCCAGCAGCACGCCTGAGCTACCTACGTACCCCTCAGCTAGGGATCAAGCCATCCGTAGTTTGGACCAGAATTTCCTAACTACTCCTAATGACTCTTGATTTTTGAGATTTTTGGTTTTTTAGATGTTTTTGAAGTGATTTTGAATTTTTGACACAAGAGGACAGAATCCTATTATCATAAGGGTAGGATAGACTCTTGATATCCCACAAAGGTTGGAAAGCATCCTATGCCTTGCGGGGGAATTCAACAGAATCATGACTTTGCAAGGGTTGGACAGCATCCTATGCCTTGCAACAGCGTATAAAAAATCAAATGCCTTGATGACAGGATGGAGAGAATCCTAACCCCTATGATGATAGGACAGACTCCTGAAAGATTGACTCTTAAAGATGGAAGGACGGAATCCTAAACTCTATGAAGGTTGGACAGAATCCTATATTCCATAGAGGTAGGAGGGACTGATGAATTTTAAAAGGGGGGGACCGACTCCTAAACTTTGAAAGGGTAGGACAGACTCCTAAACTCTATGGCGGTAGGACACTCTATGGCGGTAGGACATACTCCTAAACTCTCTATGACAGACTCTAAAGAGGAAGAAATCCCTTAACCTGCGAAAACTCTAAGGCAGGAAGGGAAGGGGTTGGCTCAATAAGCATTCCGTCATAGCCTGCGCTCGAAAAAGACAAATTCCTAGAGGCAAAGAGTTCTAAAACCCCGAAAAAGACTAATTCATGTTGCCACTGTACAAGGAATTTTCTCTTTTGCAATAAAAAAAAACATAAAAATTCAATTGAGACCTTTGTTAATGTGCGATCTGAACCACGAACAGAACCTGTTTGGGCTTAATCAAAATATTCAACTGAATCGCGAAGACTACTAAAATGCTGAAATTCATTTGATAGGAAACATGAAGATAAAGGTTGATCATCAAGAATGCAGAGAAAAGGAATGCCCTGAGATGAGCCATTTGATAGATTTCCAACTAAAAATAAAGAAAATCACCATCTGAAGATGACTACTATAAGCTCAAGCTTATGAATCAAGGTGCATTGGATCATAAAGCACTGAGAATAGATGTGACAAAAAGAAAACCTGAGAACTGAATTTCGAGAAATAAGCCAAAAGAATTTTCAGAGATCATACTTAAACTTCAAAACATAACCAAACAACTAATCCCTACTTCGAATTCAGACCAAAATGCCTAAGAGGATGAGAAATTACTTGAGTTGGGCTAGTTACTCTTTAATTTTCCATTGCCGGTGCCGCACAAAGTTGCCGATCCGGACATGATCCCCGCGCCGCGAGGACGCAATGCATGTACAGAACCTCTCTTGGGTTGAATGCAATAACAGCGACGACGATGATGAAAGATCTGAGATCAGAGGAGAGGAAACGGTCGGATTCCGGCAAAATTGCCGCAATCGATGAAGGTAATCTCGATAGTTGCTGGGTTGGATCGGAGATGGGGTGGGAAGATGGTCGGAGTTGGGGTGAAAAATGAAATGAAGAGGGTTTGGATGGTTTTAATGTGGGTTTTGCAGAGAACAGGGGATAGGTTTGGATTTTGGAAGTTGCAGAGATGGTGGAGATCGGTGAGGTGGGTTTTGACCGGATGGGTGAAGGGAACAAAGGGGGGAAGATGATGGTGGTGGCGGCTAGTGGTGGTTGGCCGAAGGAGATGAAGTTGAAAGGGGTCGAGCTTGGGCTGGCTGGAGATGGATGGATGGCCGGTGGGAGAAGGAGGTGGGTGGAAGAAAAATGAGGAGGATCGGGCAGAGATGATGGGGGTACAGATGGGAGATGGGTTTGAGATAATGGGTTTTGGGAAGATGAAGTGGGTTAGCTGGGTCGGATTCCATGGGGGTTTGAAATGGGTTTGAATGGGATAGCAGCAGAGGAGAAAGAAGATGGCCGGCCGGCTGGCGGGAATGAGGTTGGAGGATGAAGATGGTGGCGGTCGTGGGGTAGCCTTGGCCGGAATCCGGCAAGCTTGCTGGAGAAGATGAAGACAAAGGAGGTTGATGAAGGTGGGGTTTTGGTTTTGCAGAAATGGGTTTTGAGGTTGAAGAGGGAGATGGACAGAGGAGGTGGTGGTGGGTGGATTGGCCGGAGTTGGGAGAGGCGGCTGGAGGTTTTTTTTTATAAAAAAGGGGTTGCTGGCCGGATGTGGGTTTGGTGGTTGGGTTGCTAGTAAGGGATGGAGATGGTGGTTGAAGAGGAGAGATGAGGGAGGAGATGGAGGCGGCTCGGCCGGAGGTTGGAGGGTGGTCGGAGGATAGGCTCTCTCTCTCTCTCTCTCTCTCTCTCTCTCTCTCTCTCCCTCTCTCTCTCTCTCTCTCTGCTTCCTTTTCTCCGACGAAGATGAAGAAGACCCGCCTCCTGGAACCCTAGCTCGAGAGGATATAAAAAGGGAAATGGTAAACTTTTTCTCCCCCCCATCTTTACTTGGACAGCCCCTCCTAATGCATTTTGACTACTCCTTTTATTCTACCAGGGTGGCCCCTTATAGAAAATAGGACGAAAGATTCTCCTCTCTCTAAATGATCCTCACCCTCTGATTTGATCCAAGGGTCACTAAGGATTGCTTACACCTTAAGCAATATTAGAATTCCAAAATTACCCCTCTAAAGGTGGCAAATCACCATTTTACCAAACAAAATATCTTGCCATTTATAAAAAAAGGAGGGCGATATCTACACAACCAAGCTTCGATAATTCACCCTATCACAACCCAACTTTGATTATTGCACACTTCGCCTGTCTTATTCTACATTTCTCGCCCGATTGCCATGAAATTTTGCAGGGGTATCCTTGAGAACACTAATAATCTCCTGGGGAATTTGTACCCAGGAATACGCACAATAAGATGCTCAAAACTCAAGCCTTCTTCTCATTTTGGGGCCAGTCTTTCCGGAATTTTTTAGATTAATTTCAGGATATTTTGGGACTCAGAATTTGGGAATTTTATTTGATTTTTGGAGTTCTTATTCAATTTTTGGGGACTTTAGGGTCCGGTCAAAATGGTCTACAGCTACTCTCTCTCTTTTCCTACTTTTTAGCAGCCCAACTCTTTTCGTATTTCGATGGATATGTGGTATATGAACGGCTTGGATCAGCTTGTGGAAATGGATTAGAGAGACGACCATTTATGTGTAACCCATAAAGTGGATGGTTAGGATCAATATGGAAGCTAATCAAAGGTTTCTGTGGAAGAGAGTGTGCCACATGTCCCTTCTTTAATTCAAGAAACCCATGTTGCTACTTTGATTAAAGTTAATAGCTGTTGATTGGCAAATTCCCATATGGAAACATATCTTCCCAAGAAGAATGCTGCCACTTTCTTATATATAAGATGCCATTCCCTCCCTCCAAAGCAACCAAATATTATTCCCTTTGATCCATCAATTCAACGGTTCAGATCAACCAATGGGAATGGTTTTAGAGGGATAGCCTAATTTTTCATGTATTTGAGGTTTTATAGATAGCAACATGGATATCAAGGTGCCGATTGGAGGAGCAATCATATGGATGGTTTGATGAGGGTCTGTGTGAGGTGGATGATGTTTAGCAGTTTACAAGCTATGGGTGTTCAATTATGGGAAGGTTCTGTTGGCGTGGGTTTATGGTTATCAAAAAATTTTGAATTCATATGGGGTCCGCTAGAGGAGATGAATCCCAATTAGATATTGATGTATTGCATGTATACTGAGATCGGCATTACGTCATGTTGTGATGTGGCTGAATTTTAATAGGCAATAGTCCATTAGTTTGCCAAGTGTAGTTGCTAGTTGCCATTTCTAGCATTCAACAAGATATCTAGCTACAATTTTTTTTAGGAAAACCATGTACAGAGAGCTGATATTCATATTTTTTTTCCAACTTTGGGACCACATATAGAAAAATTGTAATTGGAAATGCCAATGAGCTATTAGCTTCGGACTATTACCAATTCCATCAACTTCATATGGCGTGTTACCTTTCTAAGATGGTTTGTTCGGAAAATGGGATTTGGTGATATTAGTTTCTTTTGGAAGGTCAATCTCCTTATCATATGCAGTTTATAAAAGAAGGATGATGTTTTTAAAACAGTGGGATTCTCTTGCTATTGTCTACTCAACTTCTCTTGGGCAATATCCTTTCCTTTCAAGGTGAAGAAAAAAAATTAAATGGCAACTCTTCTATTTAGGCAAGCAGGTTACACATTTGGAAATGGGAAGAAAACAATTTTCACTCTTTTAAAAATGCAAGACAAGATGGGCCATTAGACACACTTCTTTTTCTTCCTCAGAAAATTTGCCCAACTCTCTCTCCCCTAAAATTCGCCCAATTCTCTCTTTCTTTCACGATTTGTATTTTTCATGCTCTCTTTGCTCACTCACAATCACATGCCTCCGTACAATCAACTCAAGGTGACATCAAGGAAGGAGAACAAGGATTCAACCAATGCAAGGAGAATAAAAAGACTACGTTTTCTTCTATTTTGTTCTTTATTACAATTCCAATTCAATGTACTTTTTGAAGACTAGAGAAGAAGTTATTTTTGTTTCTTTTCCCTTTTTAAGTTCTTATATGGCATTATTTTTCTTTGATTTTGTTTCTTTTCCATGAAGAACTAAACCCAATTTACTTAGGGTTTAGATGAAACCATGGGGAAGGAGAAAGATTAAAGATTAAAATCAATGGTATAAAATAAAATCATATATAGTGTTTTATAATAGTGGATTCTCAATTATTCATGCCATTGGATTTTATCCTTTCGTATGAGTAATTGTTGATGAACTTTATAAAAACTTATATAATCTTTGAAATTGGATAGTGTGTTTGATAAATTACTCATGGGAATGACATCCATTGATCTTATTTCCCATTGACCGCCTTTATTAAATATACTATTCAATGCAAAAATTGGTTAATTAATAATCCAATCCAAACCCATGATGGATTCTAACCCTAAGTAATCTTTTAATCGAATTAAGGTTTCAATTCAATTTTTAATTACTTTTGTAATCGAATCCCAATCAATTTAGAGTAATTTTGCGACCAACTTTTCGATTAATTTAGGCTTTTAGATTTTGGTTTTCTAATTAGATTAGATAATTAATTAATAGAAATCCTTTGAATATTGGTTTACTTTGCCTAAGTATAAGAGTCGAATTTGTAAGCGTCTCTTCCCTGAGTTTGACCCGTATCTACACGCGATCCGTGCACTTGCGGTTAATTTATTATCACAATCAGGTTTTTGGCGTCGCTGCCGGGGAGGAGTTGGATTACTTTAATTCTTATATTATTCGAAGTGATTTTTCTTTTTGTTATTTAGTTTCAATGTTTGTTTACTTTGGTTTTTGGTTACTTCTTGTTCTAACTTGGCTATTTTTTGTGTACGAGTTCAGGTTGGGTGCGTAATTCCGTCAACCGTTTGGAGAGAGTAATTCGATCAGAAACAGAGACAGACATTCAACCAATTCCAATTGCCATGGTGGAAGAGGAACTTCTCAAAACTTTTCGCGATCATTTCTACCCTACTCGAGCAGCACAACCTTCTTTTATTCGATTGCCAGCTGGTCAGGGCAATAATTTTGAGTTAAAATCACAATTTATTACGATGCTCCCTCATTTTCACAGGCTCCCTTATGAAAATGCCTATTTATTTTTACGAGAGTTTGAGGAGGTATGTGCTTTAATTAAATTACAACAACTCACGGATGATTCGGTAAAATTGCAGTTCATTACCTTCTTACTCAAGGAGGGAACCAAAAAATGGTTTTACAGTTTGCCCACAAACTCCATCACCACTTGGGAGGAGTTTACAGTAGCGTTTCTTAAAAAAATATTTCTTCACATAAAACTAACAAATTAAGAAATGATATTCTTCAATTTAGGCAAAAACGTCATGAGTCGTTTTCAAAATTTATGGAGAAATTCAAGGATCTATTTCAAGAATGCCCTCACCAGGGCTTTGATATGTTACACTTGTGCCAAACCATATATGAGGGCATTGATTTTCAAACAAAATAACTATTAGAGTCGATGTGCCCTACATGATTCACATCCTATACGGATGAAGACGAAGCGTGGAAATTTTTGCTTGACTTGGTAGAAAAGACCTGTGAGTGGGAATCCACTCAAGAAAGCGAAAGGGCCACATCAAGCAACGGCTTCTTTATTGAGGGTACCATGGCTAAGGAGGCCCAATTGGATAGTCTTATCAAAAGACTAGAGGCAATAGTTTTAAAGGGACACGCACAAATAAATCAAATCAATCAAAGTGTCCCAATGTGCAATTGGTGCCAAGCTGCTGACCATGTCATGGAAGAGTGCCCCAATTTGTCAAAGTTTGGTAATTCTACTGAAAATGCAAGTGCTTTGTTTACAAATAACCCTTATAGTAGTACTTACAATCTGGAATGGAGAAATCATTCCAATTTCTCTTGGAGCCAAGGAAATTACCAAGGTGGGCCATCCAATTTCCAAGGTCAAGGCCAATTCGACCAAGCTAGGCCCACCTTCCCTCCCACTTATGTTTGGCCACCCCTAGCCACACCCCCATCTTTTCAAAACCTAATTTTAAATAATGTTTCAAATCAGCAACCACCGGGTTTTCAAAAATAAGCAAAATCATCCAGAATAGCTTCCTTAGAGAAGAATATGGAACTTCTCATGAGTACCTTCATGACAAGCAAGCATAACATGGAAAGATAAATTTCTCAACTCGCCACGACTTTGCATGAGAGGAAAAAGGGTAAGATTCCAAGTCAACCCGTTCCTAATCCAAGGAACTTGAATGTGAATCTGAATCCACAGGTACCGCCAAATCAGCTGAATGCCATTCAACCGATTCCATCACCGCAAGAGTCCTCCAACCAATGCAATGTTGTATATGCTTTACGAAGCAGCCAAGAATACCACAAGGAGGTGGTCAGATCCCAACCCTCTATAGAACCTCAAGAGACAACCAAAGAGGTAAGTGATCAGCCCATTTCAACTGGTTCGACTAAGGAACCCAAAAAGGTAAGTAAAGAGCAGGAAGTTTCACCACCTGAAAAGGAATATGTGGCCAAGGCTCCTTTTCCAAGTAGACTTGCCAATAATAAGAAGGTGGATGCCATGGATAGAATTTTGAATGTGTTTAAACAAGTACAAATTAATATTCCTTTATTAGATGTGATTTCTCAGGTCCCTACTTATGCTAAAGTGCTTAAAGATTTGTTCACTCAAAAGTGCACAACTAATGTGCCCAAGAAGGCCTTCTTGGCCGCAAACATAAGTTCCATCTCGTCTCAACAGATGGTGGCTAAGTATAAGGACCCGGGATGTCCTACTATTTCTTGTACTATTGGTAAAACAAAGATTGAACATGCTCTTTTGGATATGGGTGCAAGTGTGAATCTCTTGCCTTTTTTGTATTTAAACAACTAGGATTAGGAGACCTAAAACCAACCACCGTCACTCTCCAATTGGCAGATAGATCAATTAAGATACCCAAAGGGATGGTTGATGATGTATTAGTTAAAGTAGCAGATTTTCTATTTCCCGTAGATTTTGTTGTCTTAGATACAAAACCCGTTGCTAATATCAAAGATCAAATCCTTATCATTTTTGGTAGGCCTTTCCTTGCTATTAGCAACGTTTTAATTAATTGTAGGAATGGCCTAATGAAATTGTCTTTTGGTAATACATCAGTAGATTTCAATGTATTTCGATTAGGTAAGCAACCTAATTTTCATGAAGAGATTAATATGTTGCATTCCTTTCCTGAAGATATAATTATTAATTTTGAAATTGATTTTGATGAGGATTTCGAGAATGCTTGGACGAACTTGGAGATGATGGGGGAGGCAATTTCTTTTCCGATGCCTTTGCCATCCAAAATGTGGAGCCTGTGGGACCTTTAGCCACATCCCTTCCAAAGCCTTCGATCGAAGAGGCCCCACAGCTGCAGTTGAAGCCTTTGCCTTCAAATTTACGTTATGCTTTATTGGGTGATAATTGTACTTTGCCTGTAATAATTGTCGCGGACCTAACCTATACTCAAGAGGAGGAACTCATTAAATTGCTAAAAGATAATAAGTAGGCCATAAGTTGGACAATTACCGACATCAAAGGAATTAGCCCTTCGATTGTGCAACACCACATCAACATCATTGAGGGTTCCAAACCTTCAAGCGAACCCCAAAGAAAGCCATCCAAAAAAGAGATCCTAAAATGACTTGATAATGGAATTATCTATCCCATCTCGGATAGCTAATGGGTGAGTCCCGTCCAAGTAGTGCTTAAGAAGTTGGGAGTCACCATTATACAATCCGCCACCAATGAACTTATACCTTCTCGTATTCAAACGGGGTGGCAGGTTTGTATTAACTACCGAAAGCTTAATGCGGCTACATGGAAGGACCATTTTCCTTTGCCTTTTATTGATCAAATGTTAGAAAGGTTAGCGGGTCACAAGTATTACTGCTTTTTAGATGGATACTCTAGTTACAATGAAACTCCCATAGTTCTTGAAGATCTAGAAAAAATGACATTCACATGCCCCTTTGGAACGTTTGCTTATAGACGCATGCCTTTTGGGTTAAGCAATGCACCGGCAACCTTCCAAAGATGCATGATGAGTATCTTCTCGGATATGGTGGAGACCTTTCTAGAGATCTTTATGGATGATTTTTTCATACACGGCTGCACCTATGCCGAATGTTTACATCACTTAAAGTTGGTCTTAGAAAGGAGTAGGGAAATGAACCTTATCCTCAATTGGAAAAAATGTCATTTTATGGTAAAAGAGGGCATGGTTCTGGGCCATGCGATTTCAAAAGATGGGATTAAGGTTGATAAAGCCAATGTGGATTTTACTGTCCATCTTCCACCGCCCAAAAGTGTGAAGGACATTCGATCTTGTTTGGGCCATGCAGGCTTTTACAGAAGATTTAAAAAAGATTTTTCTAGAATTGCTAGGCCTCTAACCAATTTGTTAGCAAATGATCAAAATTTTGAATTTTTCAAAGAATGTTTGGATTCGTTTGAGTGTTTGAAAAATGAAATTCCAAGGGTAGGCCCGAGTACTTATTCTAATGGCAACTTATGAGGAGGGAAAATTAGGTTATTAACAAGTTTTAATCTTTTGAAAACTCTAACCCAATATTGAAGATTTAAGAGATCAAAAAGGAAATTGAGCATACAAGTTAAATCCTAAGTGCAATGTAAATGTAAAGCAAGAGATAAGAGAGAGTGCACTCGAGATTTAAAGTGGTTCGATCATCAAAACGCGATCCCTACTCCACTCCACCAACCAAACCCGTTGATGGCTTCACTATGTTGATCTTCTTAACTTAGGCGAAGATTGGTGCCGATTACAATTCCAATTGCCTTTAACCTTGGTGGCAATCCTCACCATGGAAAGTGGGCTCCGCTTCTCCGAACACTCGCCCAATTATAATGGTCTTGATAAAGAAAGAAAGAAATAAAAAATCCCTCACAAGGGTTTACAAGAGTTGTAGAAGATGTACAAATTGAAGCCTATGATCCAAATCCTAATTCTAGAGGGTGAGAGGCATAAACAAGCTTAATACACTCTTAGGATATTCCAATAGGTTTTTAGAGTGTTAGGATTGATTGTTGGGAAGTTTAGAATACCCTTATATATAGAAAAACCCAAATTTGACCGTTTGGGGGCATAGTCGTAATTCTGGCAAAAACCCCAACGGCTATAATTTCTTCCCGAACAAGTGGTCTCGGAGTTCCGAGAGTTTTTCTCGGAGTTCCGAGAATTTCTCTCGGAGTTCCGGGAATTGAAACAGAAGATGGAAAATGTTACTGGACCAAATCTCGGAGTTCCGAGAAGCTTATTTCCAGCAGATTTTCAATTCTTGTTTCTTATTTGTTTTTGGGCTTCCAAATCTTCACCAAGTGGGATTGTTGTGAGGGTTCCAAATTGTTGGAACACCATAAGGACAACCACTTAAGCATTTAGGGTGTGTGTAATTTACTTTATTTATGCCTCTAAACACCTAAACGAGGATTGGATCTTTACATTCTAAAATGACTTCGATCTTGAATTGCGATGCTTCAAGTCTTCATGCGTCTTGGATCTCCGATGTCATGGTTTTCCAAATGTGGTCCAATGAGAGCTTCTTGGCCTCAATCCAAGCAATCTTGTCTTAGCACAATTAAGATCTACAACTTAGACATTCAAACACATTAGTGATATAAAATCACTTGTGTATTGGAATCATCAAAAGAAGATGGGAATGCCAAGGTGGGAACCATTGGGCTTACAAAAAAGGAGCTAACTACGGCTCTTATCATTCAAGCATCCATTTGGACCGCTCCTTTCGAGATTATGTGTAATACTTTTGACTTTGCAATAGGGGTTGTTTTGGGTCAAAGGATTTATAAATTACAACATGTAATCTATTATGCAAGTAGGACTCTCAATGATGCACAAATCAACTACACCATTACGGAAAAAGAATTTTTAGCTGTTGTATTTGCACTTGAGAAGTTTCGATCCTACTGATTGGATCACATTTGATAATTTATACGGATCATTCGTCTATCAAGTATCTCATAGGAAAGAAAGATGCAAAGGCTCGCCTCATTCGGTGGGTTTACTTCTTCAAGAATTTGATTTGAAAATTAGAGTTAAAAAAGGTACGGAGAACTTGGTTGTCGATCACTTGTCTAGATTACCTAATACAAAGGATGACAAAAGTCCAATTAATGAGAATTTTCCTGATGAGCAGTTGTTGGCTATTTCTAGTGAGCCTTGGTATGCGGATATTGTGAATTATTTGTTTACATGTGCGACACCGGATCATTGGTCCAACCAAGACAAATATCGGTTTCACTCACAGGTAAAGTATTTCTTTTGGGATGTCCCTTACTTGTTTAAAACTTGCTCGGATCAAATTGTTCGAATGTGTGTTCCCGATCATGAGCAACACTCGATCCTATCCTTTTGCCATGATCAAGCATGTGGTGGCTATTTTAGTGCGAAGAAAATCGCCCACAAACTTCTCCAATGTGGTTTCTATTGGCCGACTCTTTTTAGGGATTCTTTTGAGTTTTGTAAGGCTTGTAGGTCTTGTCACTCATTAGGTAGAGTTGCAAAGAGGAACATGATGCCCCTCAACCAGATCTTAGTGGTAGAAATCTTTGATGTGTGGGGTATCGATTTTATGGGTCCATTTCCTAACTCTTTTGGTAATTTGTATATTTTGTTAGGATTAGATTAAGTTTCAAAGTGGATTGAGGCATTCGCTTGCAAATCCAATGACCACAAGGTGGTGGTCCATTTTTTAAAAGAAAACATATTTTCTCGCTTTGGTACTCCTCGCACCATAATTAGTGATAGGGGAAAACATTTTTGTAATATACCTTTTGAGGCTCTTATGAAGAAATATGGGATAACTCATAAGTGGCTACCCCTTTTCATCCCCAAACGAGTGGCCAAGTGGAGGTTTTGAATAGGCAAATTAAGCAAATTTTAAAGAAGACAATTAATCCAAATTGGAAGGATTGGTCCGTTAGATTAATGGATGCCTCGTGGGCTCATAGGATGGCATTTGAGACTCATCTTGATCACTCTCCTTACCTCCTTGTGTATGGAAAAGTGCGTCATCTCCCGGTTGAATTAGAACATATAGCTTTTTGGGCTATTAAGAAACTAAATTTCGATTTGTCTGGGGCAGGAAATCAAATAAGACTTCAACTTGCCGAATTGGAGGAGTTACGGAATGATCACTACAACAAAACCTATATTTAGCAGCGGTCATGACCGCTGTTAAAAGTCCCAACGACCGCTGGTATTATATTTGCCCGCGGTCTTCCGTCTGCGAGTATTCATCTCGTCGGTGTATGCTTTACCCGCGGTCATAACCGCAGCTATTACGTACCTCTTATAATTAGCAGCGGTCATGATCGCTGGTAAATACATGTAGGGCTGTTCATTCGGTTAAAACTGAACCGAATTAGCCAAAAGTAACCGAACCGAAATATTTCGGTTAGGGAAAAAAGATAACCAAAACCGAACCGAATTAATTTCTAACCGAACTTGAACCGAAACCGAAAAAAAATTCGGTTCTTCGGTTAGTTCGGTTATAACCAAAATTCCATAGCCCAAAAGAGATCAAACTATCAGTCTACCCCCACCCAAATCTCACCCATCTTTAAAACCCATCTCCCACACCACCAAGAAAAACCCAATTGAAACCAAAAACCAACAACAAAACCAAAACCCCAAATTCCATAACCCAAAAGAGATCAAACTATCCCCATGCAAATATCACGGATCAATATAAACCCATCTCCCATACCTTCTCTTCCTCTCTCTTCTCTTTTTATTTTCCCTCTCCTTCCATGTGGGTAGCCTACCTGATGATCCCTCGAAGTCATATCTCTCTCTATTCTATCTTTTTTTGATGATTTGGGTTCTTTGAACAAGGGAGAATAGAAGAGGGGTTTTGGATGATTTGGGTTTTTTGCTTCTCTATATTTGCCCTTGCTAGTTTGGGTTTGTTTTTTTGGAAGAAGGGAGAAAAACAGTAGCAGAAAAAATGGGTGTTTTCTTATGCTTCTCTCCCTTCTCTTTCTTTTTGCAGAGAGAGTCTTGCAGGCGACTCACGTGGGTTGTCATAACTTTCTTGGAAGATGTAAAAACAAGCCCATGGTTTTGAATAGACCAGCGGTTTTGGAGAAATGGTATTAGTGCTCGAAAGCTGCCAAAAGGCAAAAAGCATTTTGAATTTCACTAAAAACAAATGGGCAAAGATAAAAAAGGACAAACAAAAGAGCAGATTGAATCTTAACAAAAGCTACTATACTGTTAATCGGGTATAACCGATTTTTTTTAACAAAAACCGAAGCCGAAACCGAAAACCGAAAGTGGTACAACTTGTTAACCGAAACCGAACCGAAGCATAAAAAAACCGAACCGAAATAACCGACCAAATTCGGTTCGGTCGGTTATTTCGGTTTTAACCGTATAGTGAACAGCCCTAAATACATGTTTCTTTAGTTGAGCTAGAGATATATACCAGCGGTCATGACCGCTGGTAAAATGACCGCTACTGTACCTCTTATAATTAGAAGCGATTATGACAGCTAGTAAATACATGTTTCTTTAGTTGAGCTAGAGATACATACCAGCGGTCATGACCGTTGGTAAAAGTTATTCTACACTAATTGCATACCTCTAAACCAGCGGTCATGACCGCTGCTAAAAGCACGATTTTTTTTTAAGATACCAAAATGCAGAAATATCCCAAAACATGGGTACAATACACACATTCAGAACCAGCTTTACAAATTAAAACTCATGACACATAAAGAACCTGCTTCACATATTAGAACCTGTGACACATGCAAAACCAAGTTTTACAAAAGAAGCACCTGGACACTTTGATAAAAGAACTTTTAATTTATTTAAACAATAGAAAATTTAAAAATGATGGAACAAATCAATGGGGATGCCTTAAAGGCTACAAGTGTCACAAATAAGCAAAATAAATCCATGGGGATGCCTTAAAGGCTACAAGTGTCACAAACAAGCAAAATAAATCCATGGGGATGCCTTAAAGGCTACATGTGTCATAGATAAGTAAAACAAATCCATGGGGATGCCTTAGAGCTTGAATTATGTGATTGGAAGATGAGAAGAATGAAAGCTTCCCCACTCCATGATAACCTGAAAGAAAACACACGTACATTAAATTTATTCATTGACCCAAAATTAAAGCTTCAATTTATCTTAGCATTAACAAGTCACATCGATCATGTATGTAAAGAAGAGTGGTGAATAATTATGTGAAAGTGCACACGCCAAAAAGCTCTAAGCGGCCAATGAGAGATCGTAAAACAAACTGAGTTCGTCCCATAATCCAAAGACAGTCTTCTGAATATTAGTAGCCAGTAAATATAATACGAGGAGTAATAAATTATATATATATATATATATATATATATATATATATATATATATACACACACACACACACTAGTAAAAAACCCTGTGCGATGCACGAGCCGACAAAGAACTGTATAGACCACATCATAGGTTGATCCAAACCATCCATGTGATGGAACACAACAGAAATAGGTTGTGCCCCTAAAATCATTTCCATAGGCTGATCCTAGCCCTCCACTCTATAGAGGTGAAATGCAACTGTGGCAACCCAAGAGGGGGAGTGAATTGGTCAATTAGAAATTTTGGCTTAATTAGGTGTGGAGGTTAAAATCAATTTGCCAATTTTAAGCTATTTATATCAAACCCTAGTTCAAGTAATCAAGATAACACAATTAGGGTTTAGATATTTCTTATCATTTATATTTTGGAAAAATTGTTAGAAAAATGCAAAGTTTTGGTTAAATTGTCAAGTAAGCGCACGTTCTTTATTTTTGTGAAATAGGGGCTGTCAGTACTTCTAGAAATCCCAAAGGACAAGAATACCCTCCCTTCTCTTTTTCCCTTCACCTTTTTAGCTCACTTCCCTATGCATTTTCACCTACCCTATCACCTTTTCCCTCCACCTTTTCACCCTCTTCTTCCCCAAACGTAAGAAACTCCATGAAACCCCATGGAAGCTTACCATTGCCAAACGTTCTAAGCTCCATTTCCATTGGCTTTTGATAAAAACCTCCATTGTGAACACCCTCTTCTTCCCCAAACGTGAGATTTCTTCATGTGCGCCGGTAGGTCCTCTCTTGATTAGGTTAAAGACGTTGTTTTCATGTTGTGTGATTTTTTGGTTTATTCTCATCCTCTCTTGCTTAGGTTTTAGATGACTCTTTTGACCCCTCTCTCTTTCTCTCTCTCAATGGTTCAATGGTTGAATGGTTCAATGGTTGTAAAGTTTTTAAATGGTTCCATGTTTGTAAATCCAATATCAAACCCATTATTAATCTCATTATCAATCCCATTTGGTTGCTCTATGTACACAATCAATTTATACACTGGGAGCCATTATTTAGACCTTGGAACCA
Source organism: Tasmannia lanceolata (assembly GCF_043159265.1). NCBI lineage: Eukaryota > Viridiplantae > Streptophyta > Magnoliopsida > Canellales > Winteraceae > Tasmannia > Tasmannia lanceolata. The sequence goes on along the minus strand of NW_027518688.1, from coordinate 8,781,780 downwards.
TAATTTAGTGGTTCCAAGAGTGTAAGTAGTGGTTTCAAGAGTGTAAATAGACATCCATGCACTTTATAAGTGATCATGAGTGTATTGATAGTGGTTAAGGTAGTCATACTCAGTATGTATATAATCCGAACCATTATGAACACCTCAGAACCACAATTTATTGGTTCCAAGAGTGTAAATAGTGCTTCCAAGAGAGTAAATAGGAGGTCATGCTTTGTAAAAGTGGTTTAATTAATAGTGGTTCCGAGGTATAAAATGTGGTTCCCAAGTGGTTCCCTAGTATAAAATGTGGTTCCGAAGTGGTTCCGGGGTAGAAATTGTGGTTCCCTAATCGTTCCGAGATATAAAATGTGGTTCCCTAGTGGTTCCGTGGTAGAAAATGTGGTTCCGTAGTTGTTCCGGGGTATAAAATGTGGTTCCCTAGTGGTTCTGAGGTATAAAATGTGATTCCCTAGTGGTTCCGGGGTGTAAATGGGGTTCCCTAGTGGTGTGGTTTCGTAGTGGTTCTGGGGTATAAAATGTGGTTCCGTAGTGGTTCTGGGGTATAAAATGTGGTTCCGTAGTGGTTTCGGGGTATAAAATGTGGTTCCCTAGTGGTTCCGGGGAATAAAATGTGGTTCCCTAATGGTTCCGAGGTAAAAAATGTGGTTGCATGGTTGTTCCGAGGTATAAATGGTGCTTCCATAATGGTTCCGGGGTATAAAATGTGGTTCTCGAGTGGTTCTGGGATATAGAATGTGGATCCGTAGTGGTTCCAAGGTATAAAATGTGGTTCCGTACTGGTTTCGGGGTATAAAACCCATTATTTTATTGATTGTTGTAAGTTTCTTTTGTAGGTCCGGTGTGTCCTTCGCACCTCCTTTCTTTGCTTGGGAATGGAGTTGTTTGTTTTTTCTACAAAGTGGCATTGATTTGGGACACTTGTTACTGCACATGATACTTACTCACACAGAATTAGTAGAAATTAAATGCTATTGTAGCCACTATTTGGTCGGAACTGTACATTGATTTTACGTTTACCTCTCTCTCTCTCTATTTGTATTAAATTGGTTCCAAGAGTGGAAGTTGTGTTCGGGAAATTCTAATATCATTGGGGTTCGAAGAGTTAAATTATTATAGCTTGAATTTGTATAAGGTAGGCCCCCTCTTTGAAACACAGTCAATGCTAATGAAGACCCCATACACCCCTCCGAATCTAAACACTACCGAAAACTCAGTGGGCCCACATTGTTTGGATCATCCAAAGCGTTCATTTGATGGGCCCTCACATATATAGGGTGTGCCCAAAAAATCAGCTCCGTCGGATCATCGTAACCCTTCCATCTGTGGACAACAATGTGTATGTAGCCCTACTCGGAAGTCCGAACAAAGATTCAAATTTTCGAATAGAGTCCAGCACACTGGGCATTGTACTGGACTTCATTCGGAAGTCCGAATCCTTGTTCGGAAGTCCGAATCCTTGTTCGAAAGTCCGAGTCGGAAGGCCGAAAAAAATTTCGGACTTCCGAATGAAGTCCAGTAAAATAGCCATTTTACTGGACATTGGTCGGAAGTCCGAAACAAATTTCGGACTTCCGAATGAAGTCCAGTAGAATGGCCATTTTACTGGACTCCATTCGGAAGTCCGAAGCTTTGTTTGGACTTCCAAACAAAATTTCGGACTTCCGAATGAAGTCCAGTAAAATAGGTATTTTATTGGACAACATTCGGAAGTCCGAATCTTTGTTCGGATTTCCGAGTCAGACTTCCAAACAATATTCGGACTTCCGAATGAAGTCCAGTCGAATAGGCATTTTTCTGGATAACATTCTGTACAGTCCAGTACATTGCCCAGTGTTTGGATTCTGGAATGGGGTTCGTAGTGAGAGACCAATGGCTGAAAGAAAAATTAGCACCTGCATCTTGGTTTCATTGAACATAGGGACTGAAATAAAAAGTCTCAGCTGTGTCAGTTATGAGTTGAAATTAAACATACAATCAACATTTAAAAGTTAAAAAAAAAAATGAGAGTGTGATCTATTCCTACCCCTACTCAAAAATCATATGAGACGATCTCTTCTGGAACATCCATGACTTCTTCAACTTCCACTTCTTTGGCATGATATTCTTCCTCTTCATCACTAGCTTCGCCATCCCTCAATTTTGAAAAGGACAACCAACAACAATGTCTCCCAGGTAAGAGTGTCGAAGAGTTAAGGGGATACTATCCCATACACCCCATTCAACATTTTGGAAAGTCAAGAAGCTCGTATAGCCGTAATGACTTTCTGGGTGAAATCGAGGCTAGCGTCACGATTGATGTATTCCATCTCATTCAAAACGAACAGCCCACAGTCGTGGCTGCAAAACATGAAGAATATATGCAACAATAAGAATTAATCGTTTACAGAGGTTTCCTAAACTGAAGTAATAGCACGTAACATACCTGTTAGCTTGTATGGCCGATCGGCCACTACATCAATGGGGAATGCACTTATATCACTGTCTTTCACCTTTCGAAACCACTAGGGAACCACATTTTATACCCCGGAGTCACTAGGGAACCACATTTTATACTAGGGAACCATATTTTATACCTCAGAACAACTAGGGAACCACATTTTATATCCTGGAACCACTATGGAACCACCATTTATACCTCGGAACCACTAGGGAACCCCATTTACACCCCGGAACCACTAGGGAATCACATTTTATACCTCGGAACCACTAGCGAACCACATTTTATACGCCGAAACCACAAGGTAACCACATTTTATACCCCGAAACCACTAGGGAACTACATTTTATACCCCGGAACCACTATGGAACCACATTTTATACACCGGAACCACTAGGGAACCACATTTTATACCCTGGAACCACTATGGAAGCACCATTTATACATCGGAATCACTAAGGAACCCCATTTACACCCCTGAACCACTAGGGAATCACATTGTATACCTCGGAACCACTAGGGAACCACATTTTATTCCCCGGAACCACTACGGAACCACATTTTATACCCCGGAACCACTACGGAACCACAATTTATACCCCAGAACAACTAGGGAACCTCATTTTATACCACCCCGAACCACTACGGAACCACATTTTCTACCACAGAATCACTAGGGAACCACATTTTATACCTCGGAACGACTAGGGAACCACAATTTCTACCCCGAAACCACTTGGGAACCACATTTTATACTAGGGAACCACATTTTATACCTCAGAACCACTAGGGAACCACATTTTATACCCCGGAACCACTATAGAACTACCATTTATACCTCGGAACCACTAGGGAACCCCATTTACACCCCGGAACCACTAGGGAATCACATTTTATACCCTGGAACCACTAGGGAACCACATTTTATACCCCGGAACCACTAGGGAACCACATTTTATACCCTGGAACCACTACGAAACCACATTTTCTACCACGGAACCACTAGGGAGCCACATTTTATACCTTGGAACCACTAGGGAACCACAATTTCTACCTCGAAACCACTTGGAAACCACATTTTATACCTCAGAACTAATATTAATTAAACCACTTTTATAAAGTATGACCTCCTATTTACTCTCTTGGAAGCACTATTTACACTCTTGGAACCAATAAATTGTGGTTCCGAGGTGTTCATAATGGTTCTGATTATATACATACTGAGTATGACTACCTTAACCACTATCAATACACTCATGATCACTTATAAAGTGCATGGATGTCTATTTACACTCTTGGAACCACTACTTACACTCTTGGAACCACTAAATTATGGTTCCAGGGTCTAAATAATGGTTCCCAGTGTATTAAACCACTTTACAAAGCATGAACCCCTATTTACTCTCTTGGGACCATACTTTAGACTCTTGGAAGCACTATTTGCACTCTTGGAACCAATAAATTATGGTTCCGAGGTGTTCATAATGGTTCCGATTATATACATACTGAGTATGAGTACCTTAACCACTATTAATACGGTCATAATCACTTATAAAGTGTATGAAAGTCTATGTACACTCTTGGATCCACTACTTACACTCTTGGAACCAAGGTCTACGTAATGGTTCGAATTGTATAAATTGATTGTGTACATAAAGCAACCAAATAGGATTGATAATGGGATTGATAATGAGTTTGATATTGGATTTACAAACATTGAACCATTTAAAAACTTTACAACCATTGAACCATTGAGAGAGAGAAAGAGAGGGGTCAAAAGATTCATCTAAAACCTCAGCAAGAGAGGATGAGAATAAACCAAAAAATCACACAACATGAAAACAACATCTTTAACCTAATCAAGAGAGGACCTACCGGCGCACACGAAGAAATCTCACGTTTGGGGAAGAAGAGGGTGTTCACAATGGAGGTTTTTATCAAAAGCCAATGGAAATGGAGCTTAGAACGTTTGGAAATGGCAAGCTTCCATGGGGTTTCATGGAGTTTCTTACGTTTGGGGAAGAAGAGGGTGAAAAGGTGGAGGGAAAAGGTCATAGGGTAGGTGAAAATGCATAGGGAAGTGAGCTAAAAAGGTGAAGGGAAAAAGAGGAGGGAGAGTATTCTTGTCCTTTGGGATTTCTAGAAGCACCTGACAGCCCTTATTTTACAAAAAAGAGAATGTACCCTTACTTGACAATTTAACCAAAACTTTGCATTTTTCTAACAAATTTTCCTTATATTTTCTAACCCTTGTTCAATATACACATAAACACAAGAAATGTTAGAATTTACCAATCACCACAAAGAGGTAAGAGAAGTGGAAGGAGACCAAAAAAAGATTTATAGTGGTTCGGTCACTAACGGAACTACTTCACTACCCAAGTACTTGGTCTTTCCTTGGGAATTCTCCACTATTGTTGAAAGCTTTACACACGCCTTCTCCACCTCCGAGGGGAAAAATCCTCTAGCTCTGGATTCACCTTTCTTAATGGGCCGAATCGAAGACCGTCTTATAATCAAGCTTCTCCTTAAGGCTGAAGCGGAAACCCCTCTCACAACTCCTAGATTCACCTTTCTTATCACACCGAATAGGAGACACTCAATACAAAGAAGAACAAATAAAGAAAAACTCTCTTTAGCCCCTTGATAGGCTTGATACAAAGATAATAGCTCTCAAAGCTCTCTAAAAGATAACACAAATGAAAGCCCTATGGAGATCTTCTTCAAAATGAAATATGCAAGTTCAAAGCTCTTTGAAGAAATTAATGGATTTGAAGGTTTAAGCTCAAGTATGATTTTTAATAAGTCCAAAAGTCTCTTAATCCATTATAGAACGACATATTTATAGCCCACAGTCATTCATGACCATTTTGGGGTAGTTTGGGCAAGAAAAGATAAAAAACGGGTCAAAAAAGCAACTAGCCGTTATGCCCCAACGGCTAGTTTCTAGCGCCGTGGTGGTCGACCGGGGCAGGGCCATCTGGAATTTTAAAAAACTAAAAATTTACTGCCCCGGTCGACCGGGGGTTCAGCGGTCGGCCGGTCGACCGGGGGTTCAGGACCGGCCCGGTCGACCACGGCTGCAAGAACAATTTCTGGCCGCGATCTTCTAAAATTCATATCTCAATCGTTTCTCGCAGGATGTTAAAGTTCTTATACACTACGGATATGAGTAAATGAGAGAAATCTGTTAAAAATATTTTCATAAATATTTGAAAATGTTTTGGACCCATTTAATCAGGTTTAAGCTGCTGTTTTCATAATTCAATTCCTAATGTCATTCCTTTTCATTTGTAAACTTTGGTTAGCGCTTCTGCTTTCGTTCTTGGGCTATGGAATTTTATTTTAATAACATTTATGACCTTTGAAAATAATTTTACATTAAATACAAATAGGTTTTAAGGTTGGTTTTGAAAGACGATTGAAAAACACTTTAAAATGCAAAACCACTTGAAAAAGCTCTCCAATACAATCTATAAAGTTAAACTACTTAGCACCTTGATCGTATTGGCTTTGTAAGCCCAAGGGCTCATCCTCTTACCTTGTTTTGATGATCAACAAATCCAAATTGATTAGTTCTTTATGGGCTAATCGTTTGCCTTGAGTGTTGTGCTTCAGACAGGTCCTACACAAGTCAAGTCATACTAGCACACACCTTGTTGGCCTATGCTTGAAGATGAACCAAACACAATGGCAAAGGAGCTCGGAACATACTTGGACCAATCACACCTTGGAGGATTAACCAAGGAGAAGCTAAACATCATCCACATCAAGCATTTGGACAATCTGGAAAAATCAATGAAGGCCAAAGCTAGAGGATCAACAAGCAATGCAAAGGACAAAGGAGCATGAACCAAATGGTGACATCATCCTTGGAAGGTGTCAAAGAAAGAAGCTCAACTTTGAGGATCCCAAAGCAAGCCAAGAACCACATTGAAGATCAAATGAAGATTGGCTAAAGAGAAGTTCAAGAGAGTACTTAGAATGGTAGTATGTATCACCTTTCTCTCTTGTGTTTTCTCTTGATCAAGGCACATCTTAAAATCCCTAAAAATATATTTTTCAAAGAGACTAACACACCCTTTAAGGACTTAAATGGATAAGTGAATGGCCATGGTGGTATACCAATATGTTGGGACCCATATGGCATTCAACACAACATTGAACAAAACAAAGTTCCTAAGAAACAACCAGGACCAGCAACTAAATCCTATCAAAATTTATTTAAAATATTTTTAACAGATAGCTCTCATTTTTTCATATCCTTAGAGTATAAGAACATCGAATTCCGATAAGAAATGAAGGAGATATGAATTTTACAAAATCAAAACATCCTGCTGGAAATCCAGTTTCGGAATTCTGAGAATTGTTCTCGGAATTCCTAGCTGGAATTCTGAGACATTTTCTCAGAACTCCGAGAAAGCCCCTGGACTAAAAAAAAATAGGCGTTGGGGGTCCAACAGCTAGTTGACTTTTTGACCCGAAAATTACTAGTTTGCCCCCTGAAACGGTCATATTGTGTTGGGACTCTATATATACCCATTGTATGGGTTCAAAACATGATGATGAACATGTTCCAACCTTAAAGAACCCTTGAAATTCACTTGTAAATATTTTTGGGCAAAATCTCTCACCAACCTCTTGTGCCTTGATTTGGAGAAAATCCTTTGAGATTGGTTTAGGCATCACTTGTATTCATCTTTGAGAGTATATTAGGAGCTTCATTGTGCAGTGTAGCCTACATAGAGGCAAAGCTATTTTCTTCTTCTTTGTTCGATCGGTGGCAAGGGCATCCGTATTCTCTTGGAAGAAGGGCTTAGTTCTCGGCCGTGTAGGAGAGACGTTGTTGGCTTAGTTCTTGGCCGTGTAGGAGAGACATTGTAAAGGTGGCAAGAGCATCATCATTTAATTCCCTTGGGATTGTAATAGCCTCGGAGCACGGCATCGTGGAGGTCTTAATAGTGAAAATCCTCAAGTGCGACCTTGAGTAGAGTGGAGTAGGCCGTTGGCCGAACCACTATAAATTCATGTGTCACTTGTGTGGTATTTCTCTATCTCTCACTCCCTCACTCTCTTATTTATTTGTGCTTGCATTTTTACATATTTGGAATTGAGTGAGTAGTTAGCATTATGGTTTTGATTGAATAATTATACCTTGCTAATTAGGCTATTAATTACTTAATTAAGTTTGTTAATCAATAAGGGTTTTCAACTTATATTAATTTGTACTATTATTTTTAAGTTCAATCATTTCAAATTTAATTAAACAAGGGATAAAACTAGGGTGATTTTGGGAAACATTTTTTAAAGAAATTTTTTTCATAAACAACCTATTCACCCCCTCTAGGTTGCCAAACCGGGTTACTCTTTGGATTTCAATTGGTATCCGAGCTAGGGCGCTTGATTGAGACCCTAACCGGTTAAGAGTTAAAAGATCAAATTTTTGGCAATTTTAAAAGAAGGGATCTAGACTACCTATTTTGGATGGTTCAGATTATGGATCATGGTCGATCCATATGAAGACATACTTAAAAGGTCTAGATAAAGATATGGTAAGGATAATTGAAAATGGATTTGTTTTAAATGCTAAATCTAAAGGATTAAATGAATATTATAAAAAATTATCTTCACTTAACACTAAAGCCCTAATTTGTTATATGTTGTGCCTTGCCACCTACCACCTATGATAAAATATCTTCTTATCAAAATGCTAAAGATGTGTTAAACAAATTTGAAAAATCTTGTCAAAGTGAAATTTTATGCTTAACAGGATTACTTGATGAATCACATAAAAATACTTTAGAAAATTTGATTTCACTTTTGAAGAACTACAAAATGCACTTCAAGAATTGGATAAGAAACTTGAGGATCAACTAGCTAAAAATGAAAACTTGAAAAACTCTCTAGCTAGTATTAACAATGAGTTTAGGTCACTAAAAATAGATCATGCACATCTTAGTGAAGAAAATGAAGTGTTTAAAAAGGATTTTATTGAATTAGGTGAAACCATTGCATCACTAAGAGAAGAAAACCAACTCCTTAAAGAAGAAGAGAAAATCAAAATATTTTCATCTCTTGAATCAATGAATTTTAAAACGAAAATCAATGACTTGAAAATCAAGAATGAAACATTACTGTTGAAAAATTATTATTTACAAGAAAGTGTAAAACATAGTTTTCATCATAGTCATTCTTGTAAATCATCTTGTTCATCCCGTCCATCTACCTACTCATATATGTCTTGTGATATTTGTGGTAGATTTGGACATGACAAATCTAAATGCAAGTTTAGATTTGTAAATAGTAGTAAGTTTGTTTCGGTTAGAAAAGATACATCAACTTGCTTGGAACCAACATAGTTTGGGTTCCAAAATCCCCTACTTGAATCACATCATATGATTAGTAAATTTAGGGGTAATGAGCTTAAAATGAAATATCATTTGAAAATAAATTTTTGATACGGTATGCTTATAGTTGGTTAACCTTATTGTATCAATATTCAATGTGCTTAATTTGAAAATCTTTTCAAAATATGAGTGTATAGATACTATATGCCTATCTTTATTTAAATAACATGTATCTATATATCTTCTTATAATTCATAGTCTATATGCTTAAATGTAGTTAATATGAGACTTTGATATAATGAGCCTAATTGAATTTCATTTTGAGTTTCCTAGTCTAAGTGCTCACATATACTTAAAAATCATCATGCACTTAGAATAAGTCATTCATCCACATGACAACCATAATAGAGCATTCAATGTGAAAACCATAATTTGTGCTAAATAGGAAAATCAACCACATCATTTGCCCATGTGTTCAAATTGTACTTACAAGTATATCCTCAAATTTGAACATTATTTGGTAGTTGCTAGAAGCTAGGTTGTACGATCTATCACATCTCTCTAGCAAAACAAAAAAAGAGAAGAAACCTATAGGTTTAAAGACTTGAACTCAAATAGAAATTTATGGCATCAAATAGTATTTGAGTTGTGAATATGCCAAAATATTATTCTTTAAACTCTATTTTGGACAAATATGGCACTTGCTAGAAAATTGAGTACCTAAACTTGTTTACATTGTCATTTCTAGCAAAACTATGGTATTTAATGCCTTGTCTAAGAAATCAACTCAAATCCTTTCTTAGACATCTTTATGTACCCTAGGTGAATAAACGTGTTTATTACTTAGCACCTCGTTGTCCTACATATCCATTCTACAATATGCTTTATATTATAGAGGGAGTCAAAGCCTTCTAGGCAGCTCATTGACCTCTTTAGAGAGATGATAGGTCTATTGTCGGGTTTGTGGGAACTCAAGTTGTTGTACATTCACCATGAAGGGAACACAGACGGGATTGTCTTTCTGCCACCCTGCAATGCTTCCTGTACCACATATCATCTCAGGTCAATCGTGGCGGTGATCTTTGGCTGCCAGAAAATGTTCTGGCAGGTTACCATACCAAAATGTGTCAACATAACTATATTCAAACCGTACATTAAAGTCCAGGCTCATGAGCCTAATCTAATTTTATTTCCTAGCCCATGAGCTTGGGTAAATAGCCAGATCATCTGTCTTTCATCACTGCCCCTGAGGATTGGAAGAAATTCATCGTTGGCGATAAATTGGTTGAATTAAGAATCCACTCTATAGTAGATATCCTTAGCCAAATCGAAAGAATTGGTCACATTCTAGCTTGGTTCGATGTTACTTGTATATTTCACCTCCATAAGGCAATACCAATGCTGGCTATTATGCAAATAATGGAATTACATGTACTTAGTGTATTGCTATTCCATGCCATTTGACCTCTAGACCTTATAATCTTATATATATATATATATATATATATATATATATATATATATATATATATATATATAACTTTTATACTGTTTACAAGAAAGCCATGTTCCAACACTAACAAACGAACATTGCATTCACATCTCTCAAAGAAAATCGATTAGGGGTTGTTGAATGCCTTTAGATTCACTCATAGGCTTCATTGCATACAAAATATTTCTTACCCACTGGAGATTCTGAAAAATGGAAGTTAGAAGCATCAATGGTACATATCATAATCACTGTTCTGGATTTTGGGGTTTTGATGCTATTTTTTTTTCCAGTATACTGTAGCAATCATGAAGGTTGCAAAAACACCATGACATATCATGTAAAGTCATGAACTAATATGAAAATTTACAATTCAGTAAACTATTGCTTACAATATTAGATTTTTTTTATTTTAAATAACACAAGGGATGTCTTAGTCTAAACTATAAACATTCATTTACAAATTATAGAGCTTTCCAAGAATTGTTTGATGGGCAAACTTCAAAACAATGGTTGACTGGTGGGAAGGTTGTTAACTTAAAGCCTTCATTGTTCCACGAGATGCTATGTTCTATGGATCATGACAAATTAATAACTCCAAGATAATTATCAGTACTTATGAAGCATCTTCTACTTACATAAACATGTTCTCATACCTTTGGTTTAGAATTGCCAGTCCATTTGTATCATGAAGGAGGGATATATCACCAATCACATAGAGAACCTGATAAACAAAAAAGAGAGACTACATGATAAGGTGTCATTAAATCTACCCACGTAGCATTCCAATACTAAGAAAATTTTAAGACCAATATTATGTGTCCTATAGATGGTATAAAAGATATATGCCCTTGCATAGTTTCAATAAATGGAACATAACTCTATGATCACGCCTCAAGTTCAAGAATAAATGGACAAAAGATAAAAAGACTTAAATTCTAAACCTGTTTTTTTTTTCTTCGGTGATGACAAAAAATCTATCAAGGAAGATGAAGAAAGTAGAAAATTGAGAAATCTCTAATCTCACAAAATAGGATCAAACGTGATGAACAACAAATGACAAGAAGAGATGCAAGAAAAATAATCGCCCAAAGCAAGAATGCAATATTTACGTGTGTAGACACCCTCATTTTGGTACACTTTAACCAACAATAACCTAATATATTGATCCATCGAATTTCACTAGTAAAATATGCATCCTCACATTCCCTGAAAACCAAAATGATAAAGAGATGTACCTGGTAAGACGATTAGATCCGAAAAATTGGAAAAATGCCCTGATTGGTGACTTAGAGCGTTAAATCCAAGTAAGAGTCCCTCTATCATTGATTTATATGTTTTAAGGCATTAATATCTCGATCTGACTTTACGGATCATCAATCGGGACAAAATAAGCTAGTGTCATTTCACAACTCGGACCCTGATTCCATTATGAGACCCGATTTCTGTAAATCGTTTGATCAAGGGCTGATTTTTTACCTGGGTATCTTTCTTTATGATCATTTATTCAAAATAATATCAATCAAGGTCGATCTCAAATTTGGATTAAACATTGGGCGACTTTAATTAAGCAAAAATCCAGTGAAAAGTTACGGATCAAGGCGGGATAAGCGAGATCCGTCGAAATCGTCCCATTAAATAATCGATATCAAAACTTTCTAATGACTCAACTATTGTCAATATCATGGTTTAATAGTTTTAACAATTGACCCAAAGTTGATCGAATCAGTTGGTTCGTTCGAACCACCGATTTGCTCGATCTTTGGAAAAACAATCTACCGACGGAGATCGGAGGCTCGCATTGGTCGAAAATTCTGAACATAGTATTTCTACAGCAATATTGTGCTTAAATGAAAGAGGAAAAATCAACGATTCCAACGGCGAATGAATTATCGAAATCGGACTTCAAAATCTCCTGAAAACTGCGTTTTTCGATATTCACATTCAAAATATTTGAAAAATATTTCAAAGATTCTAGGAGATTTGGAGGCATCATCTCGTCCATTCTTTCGATCGAAATTGATCTCAACCACCCAATCTTATTCCATATCTTTTACAAAGATTCCAGGAGATTTGAAGGCATCATCGCGTCCATTCTTTCGATGCCCTAAAGATTGCAATTTATCTCAACCACCAAATCTTATTCCATATCTTTGCAAAGATTTTAGGATATTTGGAGACCCCATCTCACCCGTTCTTTCGATCACATGGAGATTGCAGTTAATCGCAACCATCCAAATCGTTACCATTCTCTACAAAGGCAATCAAATTGGACATTTCCCTTGTCTTGAAATTTGCTTCCAAATCCACAAAGATTCCAAGGACAAGTGTCATCATCTTGGACCTTGAATTGTTCCTAAATCTTTAGTGCTTGATACTGACCATATAAGTGCCTGCCATTTTTAACATGGCCATGGCTAAAATGGAAGATGCCAAAGAATGAGGAGAATATTTTAGAAAAATTCGATCTTGGCCATCCTTTTTCCTTCCTTTCTCCATCACTCAATCTCCACCCTACACCTTTAGGCTCCTAAGAAGGCAACCTAGCTCACACATTCCCCTATAAATACCTCTCCATTGCTCCATCCCAAAACAACTCAATACTCCAAGAGCCCACACACACAAAAATTACTCTTCTCACTTACTCTCAACATTCATCTTCAAGGAATCATTTTTTGGTTGGGAGTCATCTTCAAGGAATCATTATCAACAAGGGATCATCTTCAAAGTATTTGGAACCAAGAAAGGATCTCCTCCAAGCTTCAAAGAGGTAAGCCTTTATTTTAATTCTAAATCAATGTAGGAGGCATATGAGATTAGCATTTAAATTCATTCCTCACTTCTCTCTCAAGTCCCTCTTCTCTTTGTTTTCATTTTCTTTTTTCCAAATAATCAACCTATGGCCACAGACCTACTTTCCTAACACCCTTTTTCTTTCCCAAAGGCCCCAAGTCTTATTCAGCCTCACCCCCACACCCTTCAGCTTCATATCCCCCATACCATTCGGTCATGCCATGGCCTACACTCATCGGCACATCTCACACACCCCACCCATAGTCACCACCCTATTCCCCATCCCATATCCTATTTCCCACATCTCATCCTACCTCACCTATTTCCATTCATCCCATCAAACCTTTTTCATGCCTATAGCCCATTCACCCATCATACATACCCATAGCCCATAGCATGCTCCCAAAGTGATCTAACAGATCTTCTCTAGATCATTTGACCTCACAATTATCCCACCACCATTCGGCCATCCCCTTGGGCCCCACCACCATTCGGTCACAAACTTGGACCCCACCATCATTTGGTTATAAACTAGGCCCACTCAAGAGAATCTAACGAGGCACCCCGATTTAACCCGAGTCAACCCAAGTCAGCCCGGGTTCAATCCGAGTTCAAACCAAGTCAACCTGAATCAGCCAACTCGAGTCAACCCGAACCGTACCACCCGAACCCCAATCCGGACCAGCCCGGTCCAACCCAACCCACCCAGTCCAACTTTGAACCGAACCGCAATCCGAGCCAACCCGGACCTAACCCAGTTCAGCCCCAACCTAACCCGATTCAATCCGAGCCAACCCAAGTCAGCCCGAGCCAACCCGAGTCAATCCAAGTCATACCCAAAACCCATTGAACCAAGACTAGCTCTAACACCACCTTCATTCGCCCAACCCCATTAAATCCAACAGACCCATTCACCATGCCCCATAAGCATATATCCATTATTTCATAGCCCATATCCCCATCCCCATAGCATGCCTTCATAGCATACATCCAACCACCCACATATATCATTCGTTATCCATCTACTGTACGCATTAGATCCCATAATTCCTCAAGCCCATGTGCCATGCTTCCATCCTCATAATCACATAGCCATAGATAGTCACCATGCCCTATAGCCCAACATCACATCCCATAGCCCATCTTCCTAGTCTGCTTCATTAGCCTAGCCCAAATCTGATACATTCCATCAAGCCTATGCCCATCCTATACATCCCATCCGACCACCCCATCAGACCTTTTCCTATTTATCACACCCAATCAAACTACACTCAGCTCCCATCCATACTCTATTAGAATAAATCCCAACCAAACTTTACCCCAACAGACCCCAATCCAAATGGTCCACCTCAACTTCGACCCCACCCAGCTCCACCCGCCCCGACCCAATCCAACCTGGTCTAGCCGATCTAACTGAACCTCCCAAGCGGACCCAATCTGGGCGACTCAACCCACCCAACCCAGGTCTAGTTTAAGCTAACCCGAGTCAGACCGAGCCAAGCCGGACTCAACCCAATCCAACCCAAGCTAACCTGGGTCCAATTCGACTTGACTCGACCCGATCTAATCCAACCCGAGTCTGCCCGGATCCAACCCGGTCCAACGCGGTCCAAACCAAAATTGCACCAAGTCCATCTAACCCGGATCAAACCCGACTCGCACTCAACCCAACCCAATTCAACCTAACCCACACCCTTAGACGTACCTCGAGTCGCACCCCGGCCCGTAGCCCGCACCCATATCTTCAACCACAGTGCCAATCCAGAACCAACCCGCAACCCGTAAACTTCATTTCACTCAGACATGCCTCGTCCCAACCGGACCCAACCTGCAACTTGCATGCCGATCCATAGCCATTGGCCCCTATGCCATCAGCTCCTATGCCATCACATAAATTCCACTAGGACCACATCCCCATCCCATACTCCATAGCCATATATTCCATGGCTTACACCCATCCAGCCACGCACATCATGGAGTTCACCCTCACACACCCGGCCCATAGCCACTAACCTATTCCTTATTTCCCATCCAATATCCTATTTATCACATCCCAACAGAACCTTGTCGCCTCCCCTTTAAAGTTATAGCATGTTTACATATCCCATGCCATCATCCCATCACTCTCCCATCCATCAATTCACACCCTACCATCCCATATGCTATCACGCTCCCATCCATTAATTCACACCCTACCATCCCATATGCTATCATCCCCCCACGATCTATTAATTCGCATCCCACTTTCCCATATGCATGGCAGTAACCCCATCTTCATATCCATTTCCATCCGACCCTCCATTGCCAACCGATCCTCCACTTCCATAATCCCAACTGCAAAAGACCCATAGTCCCTACTATCCAACCCAATGGTCCGAGTCTAAATTTGAGTCAACCCAAGTCCGACTCAGATCCAAACCCAAGTCTGACTCGGATCCAACTCTGAACCATATCCCAAACCCAAACCGCGACCTTGAACTCGCACCCTTAGACTCAACCCGACCCGACCCAGCCCAACCCAACCCAACACCAACTTGACCTCACCCATCAGACCCGAACCTCTTCATCCGACTCTACCTCGTATCCATAGCTCTAACAGACCTTACCCTCTCTAGCACCCAATCCATCACATCTTGTACACCAATATTGTTTGGCCTGTTGTACCTCACTACATCCAATTGCCCCCACCAATCCGTATAGCCAACCTGGACTCGACCCAATACCTAACCGAGTCGTACTCCAACCGTTTCATGCCCCAATCGAGTCATATAACCTAACCCAAACCGAGTTGCATCTTTTCCTAGCCTAGTTGCACCCCTTTTGCCTAACTGAGTCATCCCATGGCCTTTAACAAAGTCACCCAAAGTCCAATTGAGTCACACTTCTATCTCCTCAACCAAACCTAAACACAAACCTAATCCATTTGTCCGAGTCTCATCTTTCTGCTCCTTAAATTTCATTCCCAAATGAATCTTTGTCCAACCTGTTGGTGTCAATTCTCAACTCGAATGTCCAAAGGCCCAAAATCCAAACATGAGTCTTCTATCTAAGATCTCATCTTAAATCTCCCAATGGAACTACGTGTGGCTTGATCCCCATCACGGGGTACGTAGGCAACTTGGCACTCCCAAGTTCAGTCACACCTTTCTCCATCCTTCTCGTTCCCCTACACCCTTCTTCATCCCTTCCATTCCCCTATTCACCCTTTTCTTTTCCTTAAACCCTTTTTGCATGTTAGATGTTTTCTTTTGCTTAGTTGCATGATTAGTTGCATGTTTAGAACTCTTTAATTGTTCTTATCGTAAGCTTAGAATCACATGCTAGTTGCTTTCTTTGCATGATTAGTTGTGTTTGTTAAATTTGGAACTCAAAAGAATTCAAAAATCTTAAAGAATCTAAGAACTCATAATCATCTAAGATGAAAAATTCCAATCTCCAAAACATAAAGTTCTAGGCTCTAAACTTAGAGATCACACTCTAGGTTTTCAAAATAGAATTCTTAGAATCCAAAGTTCACAAATATACTAAAAATGTAACTTAGGTCCATTGCATTAAATCTAGGTTCATATAGCATAGGTCACTCCACCTCAAATCAATCAATCTAATTCAACTCAAACCGAATCGCAGTAATCTCATGAAATGTCAAAAACACTCACATAGGCACATAGGCATGTAGTTGCATGTAGGATGCACTCCTGGCCCGCATGAGTCTAAACTGTGAACGGCTAAACAATTAGAATGCACTTAGGTTAATAAAATTCATATTCCCCCCGTTAGTTAAAACTAAATAATTAAAGCTTTTAAAAGTTAGGCAAGGTCGATGCTATACACTTCGTGCGGTACACCTTCCGACCTCGTAACCAGGTAACTTATCCAGAACTCAAAACGTAGACCATGTTAACAGAGTTAATCATGGGTCCTAGATCCCTAATCTAGGTGGCGACTCTGGTCAGTTGCTTCTTTCGTGAAGTTAGGACTTTTATCCTAAATTTATGGAAAAAGCAACCATATTCAAATCTAATGGACAAAGGCGCTATCATCATCACAAGACACACACCCTCGTGGGGCCACCCCTCACCGGGACGGGATCCACAACATGGTTCGGCAGTGTGCCTACATCGACAGGAAAAGAGTTTCACTATTTTGGTTTAGGGTTACAAAATTGTACTTGCCTCTCGGCCAAGAAAACTCGAATAAGCTCGAAACAATTATTACATAGATTATGTATTAATGGCCATTACATTAGCTCAACCTGCAGGTGCGTCATGCACATAGGCGGTCAGGTAATCAATCGTTACTAGAATACAAGACAATTGCACAACAGAGGAGATACAACAACAAAAAATGGGACGATTTGTCCCAAGAACAAAAAATGGGACGAATTGTAATAGAAGACTGCTACATAAGAGTGGGGGGGGGGGGGGGGGGGGGTGATGGCATTGCGATAAAGAGCGGTTGGGATCTTTATGGAACTGCTTATGGCCGTCCATCTTCCAACATTCATATCCGGAATCTTATTGTTCAGTCCACGATGATGTGATCTCTCTATCCCTCTCTTTCTCTTATAGAAAAACAACCGATACAAATACTAGCACAAATGATTTTAGGGGTGCAACTCAGGTCGTACTCAATTGTAAATGCACATTTTTTCATTCAACTGCACAAAAATAGATTATCTATCCTGCAAGTCATCTTACAAAGGAACTGTTAATTAGCATATATATAATTATATACAGGGATATGAGATCAGCATTGCAATGTTTTGATATATCAAAAAGTTGTAGTGTGTGTGTGTCTATATATATAAGGGAAATGATATCAAGGGGGCCAACATAGCATGAGGTGTAAAATAGTAGGTCCCACTATATGCATGGGTTTAGATATAGTTGATGGGCCCAAACATAGTATTGGAAATGACCCTGTTCTTTACACTTACTTCACAGACCTATCATTGTGGGATCCACATTTTACATATAGCCATTCAAACATTCATAGACCGAAGTAATGAACTTTTATTCATCAAAGGTAACACCATGTATTTACATTCAAAATAGTATGCCCATCTGCCATTCAAACAATTTAGTTATATACCAAATCTAATCAAATTCCGGGAAATGAAGGTCTTCATATTTGGATCCTAAAAATACATGATTCTTGTCTAACCCTATAATAGATTGGATAGATCAAAAGGCTGTATGTATTATTAGTGGCAATGAATTTGGTAGGAAAGTAAAAATGGAGATGGGGAGGGAGAGATTACAGGCTTCGTATCCAAACAAACCCCACCCCCTTATAAAAAATATCATAACAAATCTCAGCCTTGGCAGAGTAAATAGAAGAAAAAAAGGTTCAGCATAGCTTTTGGCAAAGGGAAAAAATAGATTAAGGCAACATCTAGCACATTCCACTTTTATAGGTGAAGAACACCATTCTCTCTTTTTCTTCAATCTGGCCAACAAAAATACATAGAATGGTTAATGGCCCCATTTCAGTTCTTGGAAAAAAAATTCCATATATCCAAATAGTAGCCCTAAATTATTATAACAACCCATCCATATAAAACACCGGCCATTAATGCATTAGGGAACATTTAAAAATAAGGAAAATAAAAAAGACGTCCAATGAGCATGTAGTGATATAGTAGGGAGGGGGAGAGTCTGCCACAATAAGAAACCAACATCAAACAAAAAAAATCAAAGCCTTCACCAGAGTGAGTGAGAGAGAATACCCAATCATCATATAAAAAATCTAATGAATCCAAAAAAGAAAGAACAAACAATTGTGATAACACATTTACAATTAAAGTAGAATCTGAACCCATCTATATTAAAAACAAAAACCATTAAGATCCTTGGATAGAAAGAACAAAACTCAGAGGGTTCGAATCAAGCCTATAAAAACCAACTTCACACAATATAACCAAACTCATCTTAAATCCTAGACAATAACCAAAACCTAAAAAGAAGAAACCGAGATCGTTACCTTGCAAACCTAAAAAGAAGAAACTAATTTCACCCAAACTAATAAGCAATAACTTGAAACCCTTTTTCAGAAAGAAAAGAGAAATCAGGAGGACTCACATGGTTGGAAGATGGTACAGATCTCAGGCCAGAAGGAATGAAAGATGGTGGAGAGGGTAGAACCCTAACCCCAAATCAGCCCCCTTCGGAGAATCCCTCCTATCCCAGATTAGGGTTTCACGAGCTATTTTTTGCTCCTAATCGGTCGCCGACGAGGATGGAAAAGAGGGAGCGGGAGAGAAAAGCTAGGGTATTTCGTGAAAGAAAAGTTAGGGGATGAGGATGGAAAAGAAGGAGCGGTAGAGAAAAAGTAGGAAGTGCAGGACAGAAAAATTAGGGCGCGAGTGATAATTTTTAGTGCTTGTTAACGCATTGTTTTCTCCAAAAATATAACAGCTATCGGCTAAGTGACGGCGCCTAAAGGGCCACATTTAGTAGCGGTTTTTAAGCCCGCTGGTAATTGATGACTTTGTTGTAGTGGATGCTTACGAGAATGCAAAAATCTACAAATAAAAGACAAAAGATTTTCATGACAAGTATATTTTGAGAAAATCGTTCCAGGAAGGTGATAAAGTTCTTCTATACAATTTAGGATTGCATCTCTTTCCAGGTAAGTTAAGATCCCGTTAGGATGATCCATATTTACTCCCATGGTGCGATTGAAGTTTTGAACCCAAATAATGGAGAAACATTTAAAGTAAATGGACAAAGACTGAAACTGTATATTGCATTACCATCATCAAATTTGGAAGAGGTCATGGGTCTCCATGAGCCTCTCTATTCAACTCTTTCTTAAAAGTTTAAGGTACGCCTCTCTTCATTGTCCTTGTTTTTATTTCTATTTTTGCATGCATTGAGGACACTGCTTGATTCAAGTATGAGGATGATAGTATATTTAGAAAACTTATTTGTAAGTTTCTTTTTATGGTTTAAAGTAGAATATTTTATTTTTCGTTGTTTTTAGTATTTTTACAAAAGAAGAAATAACTAGATATTATTGGAAAGAAATTTTTATCCTGTTTTAGGAGAGGAAATTAGTCTATATTTTAATTATGGAATTTGAGAAAATAAAAATAGCACTTTCTACTTATAAGTTTGATTTTTTTTGTAATCTTGTTTATAAAAGATTTGATTAGGAGATGAGATTAGAATGTTGGCTTTCATATGGTAAAGTGAAAAGGAAAGAAAGGTGAAAAAGAAAAAGGAATAAAAAGGAATAAAATACTTTTTGATCTAGTCTTGACTTGTAGCATTTTTTACTCGAGCAAATAAGTCTGAGGGGTGCTCTACACCTAGTTCCTTAAAGCTATATAGTTTGAGAGTAATTGACCAAAAGCTCATTACAAGGGTCATCTAGAAAGCTTAAGAGGTCAAGACATTGCACGGATCAAAGTAAAGGCTGAACTCATATTGCATCAATTTCTTAAAGATATATACAAAATTGCAAAAATAATTCCAACACTGCTTAGTAACTTGGGTGACTGGTGTAAGCCTTGCATGTCCTTAGAAATAATGGGACCAAAAGCTCATTACAAGGGTCATCTAGAAAGCTTAAGAGGTCAAGACATTGCACGGATCAAAGTAAAGGCTGAACTCATATTGCATCAATTTCTTAAAGATATATACAAAATTGCAAAAATAATTCCAACACTGCTTAGTAACTTTGGTGACTGGTGTAAGCCTTGCATGTCCTTCACACCAATGGCAGTATAGGAATAATTGAGTTCATTTCTTAGAAATAATGGGAAAGTGAAAAGAAAGGTGGAACCATACAAGTGTCCAAATTTCTATCAAAGTTCTGATTCAAATTCTTTTGTAACATAGATGACATTAGAATCTAATTTATGAGGATAAAAGTGTGAAAGATATATAGGAGGATTTCTTAATTAAGATATATGTCGAATGTCACAACTTAGAATGGAATAACAAAGATCAAGTATGGGTATTCTACAAGTTTCTATCTTTAGTGAAATATTAAAGCAAGAGGAAGTGTTATATTTGGCTTTATTCTATATTAAGGATTTGTAATTAAGTTTTTATTTTGAAAAGTTAATATTTGGAATTTTGTGTGTATATTTATTGCAAACACTCACGAGACACAACTCTTCCACTAGGGTAACCTAGGGGTTTAAAAGCTTTTTTTACGTGCTAAGTGCAATCGTGAATCCTACGAAAGTGAGTTAGATTATTTGGTTTTTATTTACTTGTTATTTTCATTTTTGTTTGCTTGAGGACTAGAAAAGCTTAAGTATGTGGGAATCTGATGAGCACATTTACATATGAATTGTAGGTAGGAAAAGCATACATATTTCATCTCTACTGTACTACTAAGATATTTTCTTTGTTTTTGGTGTTTCAGGGTTATTTCTGGATTGTCACAGAAAATGGAGCTAAAGAGATGAAATTCCGACGAAAAATTCAAGTGTGAGAACAACTGAAATACAGTGACAACCCAAGAGGGGGGTGAATTGGCTAATTAAAAATTTGGGACTTAATTATGAGGATTATTAAAATTAATTTACTAATTAAGCACTAGTTAATCTAACCCTTGTTCAAATAAACAATATAGTGAAATCTAGGGTTTAGATGTTACTTTAAGCTTATATACTCTAACCCTTGTTCAATAAACCATAAATGCAATTAAATTGTAGAGATTACCAATCACCAAGTGCAAAGAGAAGGAGAAGAGAAAGCATCCACAAGGCACGAGATTTATAGTGGTTCGGTCACAAATTGACCTACTCCACTCTTCCAAGTTTACCTTCTTGGGCGCTCCACTAAATCAATAAGATTCTTCAACGGGCGAATCTCAAAGTCGTACACCAACTTCTCCTTCAAAAGAATCACATCCTTTCTGCACGAAGCCTTGCGAGGGCACACTCCCTCTTATAATGATTCACCTTTCTTAGCGGGCCAAATCGGAGACCCTCAAATACATATGAAGAAATAAAATGAAAGAACTCTTAATGCCTCTTGAATAGGCGGATTACAACCTTGTATAGCTCACAAACACTCCAAGGAAGATAAAATATAAAGCCTATGGAGTACCTCTTCATAGAATGTAAAAATCTAAGTTCAAAGAGGTTTAATCTTCCATATAAAAGTTTAAGTTCAAGAGGATAGGATTTAATCTTGCAAAAAGGTTATTTAGAAAGGTTTAGATATTGTATATATAGCCCACAAGGAAATATGACCGTTTGGGGGTAACTGTAAAATACAAGGTTGAAAAAGTTAACCTGCGCAAGCTCCAACGGCTCTATTTTCATCTCGCGGCGATCAACCGATGCACGGCAGTCGCCCGCCCTTATCGGGCTCTCAATTTGAATTTCAAATTTCATACCGGTGTGGTCGACCGGCCCTATGGCGGTCGCCCTGCGAGGGCAATCTGTTTGAATAAAAATTCGGCTCAAAAACACTATCGCGGTCGACCTCCAAGCCCAACCTGGATGTTTTCTGGATTTTCAGAAATCATATCCGCGGTCGCCTGTCTTACCCAGGTCGACCGGCCCGATAAATTTCGTGATGCCTTGAAATTCTAAGTAGCATCCCGCGGTTGCCCGGCATAGCCCTGTCGACCGACCCTGAGTAAAATTTCATTTTTAACTTTAAAATCAAGGGGCTTTAGGCTTAAGTCCTAGGTTTTCAAACACATATTTGAGTGTGTGAAATGATTTTCAAAGATATAAAAAGTTAAGTTTGGAAACCTATTGAAAGTGCATTTAAACATAAAATCAAGAGGAATCTAAATACATTCTAAAAATAAGAACCTTGAATCTTCTTGGAATGTCTTGGCTCCTTTGCACTTTCTTAGACTTCTTATGCTTGAGTGAACAACTTGAACTTTGTCTTGGCTCTTGTGATTAGCTTGTTCTCCTATCTTCAATGCATGTTGAGGTATATGAGGTGTCACCATGGCATTTTCAACTCCAAGCTCCTTCTTGACACTTGCTGGGGAACTTGTGGGATCTTCATGTTGAGCTCCTTGACTTGATCATCTCCAAATAGTGATGACTCCAATGTAGGTGCAAGCTCTTTTCTCCTTGCTTTCTTGATCCACAATCTATGTGTTGAGTTGAGTTGTGTAATGGCGATAATGACATTAAATTTCGGTATATGACACTACACTTCAAGGCAACACATTAGTCAATAAACGCTAATCAATTTAGTTTGCTAGCATCAAAACAAGAAGGTAAGGTGAATGACTAACCCATGAGAGTACATTCTCCCCCTTTTTGATGATGGCAAACAAATTGATTAGGGAGGAAGGATATACCAAACAAATAGATGAATAAGCATGATATGATATACACAATAGAGCATAGCTCCCCCTCACTATATGCACAAATATAATTAATGACTGTAAAACATATGGTGCATATACAATCGGACTACATAATCAATTGCCAAAATTCTCCCCCTTTTGGCAACTGCAAAAAGGTAAGGATCTACAAGTGAAAGTGCAAGTGGGGTGTCAAGATGAATAATAGCTTGTCTAAGCTATGTGCCTTGTATGACAAGCTCTATGAAAGCTCCTCAAAGAGAAAGCAAAAGTGAAATTCATGATAAGCCCCTTTATTTAAAAAAAAAATTATCAAATGATTCGCAAGTTAAGCATAAGAATATAGGTTAAAAACCATATGAGCATATCACATAGGTCTATATAAGTGTGAATATATGATTGTTTAACTCTCCCCCTATAAATTTGTCACTGGCCCTAGGTGAAACCTATTTTGTAGGGCATGACAGAGCATAATGATTTGAATACTTGAGCTTCATTTGTAACTTTTTGAAACAGATAAGTATCTACCTGAGCAAAGATATGCTCAGATCTATGACCTAACCTTTCAAGTTCACAAGTTGCATTACGTAGGGCTTTTCTTGTCATCGGGAAGACAAGTTTCTTCCTAAGCATGAACATGCTCAGAATTATAAAATAACTTTTGAGTTTAAGTTGTTTGGCCCTAAATAGTTATACATTTGCAAGTGAAAGCTCCCCCTGACTATTTGCATTTAGTCTAACTGTAATAGTTCAAGGCACACAGAGCCCATGATTTAAATTACCTCAATCATTCTAATTTTTGCTCTATTCAAATGAGAAATACAATTTGAATTAGAATGGATGATTATTAGATATATGATTATAAAATTGAGGCAAGTACAGTCTAATAACCACATGGATACCAAAATAATGAACAACAAGGGAATACACATCCATGGCAACCAAAAGATCATGTATATATATATATATATATATAGGACACATAAAACTCCATATACATGAGCCAATAGATGGAAGAGACACACCCTCTTCACATCATGTCAAAACATCATAAGAGATACAAGAATAAGTGTGAAAGACATGTACTAAACACCACCACAATAGATACAATCGTACAATCTCTGAGACATGAACCAAAATAAAACATAAAAGGCCCCTTACTGGGGGCAGAACATCCATCACCAACCATAAAGCCCACACTGGGCATCTAAACAACAATATCCAGAAGCCCATCTAGGGCAACATCCACGGCAGTCATAAACCCCATATTGGGCATATACATCTAGACATACAAGCCCACATCAGGCATAAACAACATCCATGAAGAGAAAAAAACATAGTCCAAAAGCACACCCTGAGCAAGAAGAAGGAATAAAAAAGATGATCAAGCAGCAAAAAGAATGTAGTCAACTGCAACTGCTGCTGAGAAGGTGTTGGTCATCTGTCACTCCTGAGGAGGAGGAGGCTGATGCTCATGAGATAGAGATCGAGAGGTGTAGTATCTGGTGGCCTGACTCCTCTGATAAGCTTGCATCATCTCCCTATGCTGCCTAGACATAAGTTCCATAAGTCTTGCATGATCTGAGGCTCTCTGACTCTCTGCAGTCATAAAGGCAGTAGAGAGGGTATCAAACATAGTCGTGAGGGTGTCCACGCCAGATTTCAATGATACGATATCTCTGGCAAGAATCTCATATGAACCAGTGGTAGGGGGCTGACGCTGCTGAGGCTGTGCCTGCTCATGTGCTCTACTCTGCTCCTGCGTCAGGGCCACTCCTTCAGCTTCATCCACGCCTCTTCTATGTCATCTTGTGTAACCCCATTAGGACTACCTACTCCTGGTATAAGAATTCTCATAAGGGCAATGGTGGAGTGATTGAGTGGAGGATCAGGGTTTGTTGAGAAGGCTTTTTCCAGATTGATCTTATGGAGCCTTACGAGCTTAGTAATTTGTATCCCATCAGGTAGGACACCATGTCCTTTTTTGACTGCCTCATTCATATAATCCAACATGATGAAGCCTAAATGTAATTGGATCTTTTTCATAATGCAATGGATTATGAGGGCTTCAAAGGGCTTCACTACATCAAAATTTCCTGCTCTAGGGGTGATGTTATATGCCATAATTTTATAAATCACCCTATCCGCATCATTCATTTTACTAGCCTGGATGTTTAACTTATCCTTTGGATGAGGAACACCTAATGTCCCATATACCTCGTCTCTTCAAAAGTGATTTTCTATTTCATCTTTCCCCCAAAAGAAAATCATTTTCCTTGCATTAGGTATATCAAGCCAAGCACAGAAATTCTTCAAATTTAACCCAAATTTGTCTCCTTGAAGGTGGGTATTCTTAACTACTCTTTCATGGGAAATATCCAAATTGGCATAAAAATACCTAACTGTCTCAGGATAGACTGGACCGCTATAGACTAGAAAGAAGGACCAACCTTGGAATTCAAAAAGTGATAGAAAATCAAATTTGTCAAAATCTTGGAAAATAACTTTTCGCCCCGAGATGTCGACTCGATCTATGAAGGCCTTGTAACGATCCTTGGCTTGCTTGTTCAAGAAGTGTTCGGTGGGGAACGCTTCTTCTTCCGGCTCCATTCTTGCTCGCTTCCCTTTTTGAGCTAAGGTTTTCCTTGACATTTAGTTTCTAGGGTTTTGAGAGAAAAGTGAAGAATCTAAGTAAAAATCAATGGGGTTTTGAGAAAGATGATGAGAATGGATGAAGAGGATGGGAACACGTAGAAAATGAACGATTTGTGGGAGAAAATGGCAAGAGAAAAAGAGAAGAAATGGAATGGAAAGATTATATGGATGAAAACAAGGAAGAAGATGAGAAAATGAGAAATAGAGGAGGAAGGATGGATCAAAACTCTATTGAATGCCTTAATCTTGAGTATCTTCCACTGAAAATGGCTTGGGAGCAAGGAGGGAAGAAAACCCTAGGAGAGAAAGATACGATGGAAGTTAAAAATCGATTCACGGACGCCCTTTAAAACATAGTTTTCGACCGTCGCGGTCGACCGGCTATTGCGGTCGCCTAGCGAGACCCGTCTGACTCTTTTTATTTTTCATTTCGACCATCCGTGGTCGACCTGGTTCACTCGGTCGTCCGCCGCGTCTAACCTGTTTCGATTTTATTTTTATCCAGGTTTCCTTCCGCAGTCGGCCTCCGAGGCTCGGTCAACCGCCACACCTCAATTTTCAATTTCTTGATATTTTTCAAAGGATTTTATGGACAAATCGATTTTCTCCTATTTGTCTCGCCTTTATGTGATTCTAATGGACATGTAAACTTGATCCCTAGGCTATGTGAGGGCATCTAAAAATTCATTTCTATTTTTCTAACATTTAAGCTCATGAAAATGAATGGACATATATTTTCAATGAAGTTTTTTGTGGATGTGTGTTTGATGGATTTTGCTAGAAATAAAATATAACACATGCTTGATCTATATCTAGCAAGGTTTGACATGTTAG
The DNA here is from genome assembly GCF_043159265.1 of Tasmannia lanceolata. Taxonomy (NCBI): domain Eukaryota; kingdom Viridiplantae; phylum Streptophyta; class Magnoliopsida; order Canellales; family Winteraceae; genus Tasmannia; species Tasmannia lanceolata. The sequence goes on along the minus strand of NW_027518688.1, from coordinate 8,754,923 downwards.
CTCTTCTAGTTTGTGGATGCTAAGTGCACGTGTGTGTGTTTTTTGCACTTAGATGGATTTTATTAAAAGATTTTCAATAAAGCACAACACATAGTCTAAAGAGGTAATTTCTTATTTTCTTTATAGACTATAAGTGATATACGATGTGATCATGAAGCTCAATAGGCAAAGATACATTCAATTAAAAACATGACTAATGATATGTATCTATGCTTAATTATGAAATGATATATCATTAAAGCACAAGTGATCTAGATACATTGAATGCAACATTGAATAGTATCTAGAGAGAATTCATATGATATAGCAATTAAAGCATAACCCATTTAACCAAAGTGTTCAATGAAGAGTTTTAATGGGTGATTTTGGAACCCAAATTACTTTGGTTCCAACCAAGTTTCTTTGTGGAAGTGAGTCTTTTCTTATCCACACAAACTTGTTTGATTTCACAAATCTAAGCTTGCACCAAGATTTGTGATGCCCTAATCTACCACAATATGAACATAAATAAGCATAGGTAGATGAAGAGCAGCTAGAACCACAAGAATACACCGGATGACAAACATGTTTGTCTTTTTCTTCTTGTATTCTTTGGTTCTTTGTTGAGAATTCTTCATTTACTAATTTTATCTCATTTAATTGATCTTGAAGACAATTTATCTTATGAGATGAATTAATTTTTAATTTTTCTTCATTTTCACAAACAAGTTTATATTTTTCATTTAAATCTTTGTTTTTGGTTTCAAGGTGTGGATCCCGTCCCGAGGGGGGGTGGTCCCACGAGGGTGTGTTTTACGATGATGATGATAGCGCCTTTGTCCATTGGATTTGAATATGATTGCTTTTTTCACAAATTTAGGATAAAAGTCCTAACTTCACGAAAGAAGCAACTGACCAGAGTCGCCACCTACATTAGGGATCTAGGACCCATGATTAACTCTGTTAATTTGGTCTACGTTTTGAATTCTGGGTAAGTTACCTGATTACGAAGTCGGAAGGTGTACCGCACGAAGTGTACAGCACCGACCTTGCCTAACTTTTTAAAAGCTTTAATTATTCAGGTTTAACTAAGGGGGTGAATGCGAGTTTTATTTTAGAAATATAAACATTACTAATGATTTGGCCGTTCACAGTTTAGACTCATGCGGGCCAGGAGTGCATCCTACATGCAACTACATGCCTACGTGCCTATTTGATTGTTTTGAGATTGATGAGATTTGACTTAAGTTGAATTTGATTAATTGATTTGAGGTGAAGTGACCTACGCTATATGAACCTAGATCTAATGCAATGGGCCTAAGTTGCATCTTAGTATTTCCGTGAGAATTTTGACTCTAAGATTCTATTGGGGAACCTAAAGTGCAACCTCTAAGTTCAGAACCTAAAAGATTTTTACAATTGATCTTGAATTGTGATTTTCCAATTGGGTGAAAGTTCTTAGGTTTTTTAAGGCTTTCAAATTCCAAAGAGTTCCAAATTCAAATAAAATAACTAAACATGCAATTTCTACCAAAGATAATTAACATGACATTTTAAATGATGAAACATGTGAAGAAACTAAACATAGAAAGCAAAGTAACTAATCATGCAAAATGACCAAAGAAATACACATGCAATCAGTGACTTGAGAAAGGGAGAAGGGATAGAAAGAGGGGTGGAAGGGACGGAGAAGGGTGTGAAGGAATAGGAAGGATGGAGAAAGGTGCGGCTGAACTTGGTTTTGCCAAGTTGCCTATGTACCCCGTCGTGGGGATCAAGCCATACGTAGTTCCAAAGGGATTGGAAATTGGGAATTGGGAATCAGGTTCGGGAATGAGATTTTTGAAAAGAATTTTTGAATTGGGAACGAGCCTCGAAGGAGCTAATCGCAGAGGAATCATCAATGAGTCAATAAAAAGAGATGAAGTTTTGGCTAATGGGTTTGGACATAAGGATGCAACTCGGTTGGGTTAAAGAAGAGGTAACTCAGTTAGGAATGGTTGATTGGGCGGGTCAACTCGGGTTAGATTTGGTTTCAACTCGGGTTGAGTTGGATCAGGTTGACTCGGGTTTGAGTTGGACTCAGGTTACGATGCGAGTTCAAGTTGGACTCGGGTTAGGCTTGGGTTGGGTCAAGTAGAGTTAGGTCCGATTTGGACCAGGTTGAGCTCTAATTGCGGTTTAGGTACGGGTTGCAGGTTGAGACCGAATGGACCAGGGGTTTGGGTCGAGGCCAAATTGGCGGTGGGTTTAGGTGCGGCTTGGGGGTTTGCTCGGATTATGGTCTGTGTAGGGCTCGGATTGGGGCTTGGTAAGGTGAGGGGAATTTGGGTTAGGCAGAGTAGGCTTTTGATGCTACGGGCACGGATTAAAAGGCTAGGTGTTTGGGTCCAGGTTTGGGTTGGGCTGAGACGCGGTTTAGACCGAGGCTTGGTGCGGGTTCGACCTGAGTTACCTCGGGTTTGGACCAATTTTAGATCGGCTACACATGTGCACGACACGCGTGGATCGGGACTTTGAACCTTGGGTCGGAACCCATATTAGCTTTGGTGTCAGGTTGAAGTGGAACCCATGTGGATTTAAAACTTGGGCCCAAATTATGCATACAGTGTAACACGTTCACTTATATTGGATATGTAGCATGCATGTGAACATCACACATAATGGGATAAATACATTGTGAATTGGTTGCATGTGTATGTACCGTACACACAAGAAATTTGGACCGATTACAGCATGTGTACATATCAAATTGGTTGCACTGTATTATCAACAGGTTTAGGCGCAATAGGTTTGTGGTTCGGATGTGGGTTAGGAGTTGTGACTGAACCGGTTTAAGGGTTTAAGGCTGAACTGGGTTGGGCTGGGTTGAACCGATTCGGGGCTGAACCGGGTTGGGTTTGGGTAAGCTTCGATAAGGCTGAATCGGGTAGTTCCGGTTGAGTGCGGATTGGGGTGCGGCTTGAGGCTTGGGTGAGGCGAACTAGGTTGGGCGTGTGGCTTGGGGTTGGGCCTGCGACTTGGGTTTGGGATGCGGCTTTCGGTGTAGGTCCGGGTTGGAGTCGGGTTGTGGGTCCGAGTTGGCGCTGAACCGGGTTGGGTTTGGGTAAGCTTGGATAAGGCTGAATCGGGTAGTTCGGGTTGAGTGCGGATTGGGGTGCGGCTTGAGGCTTGGGTGAGGCGAACTAGGTTGGGCGTGTGGCTTGGGGTTGGGCCTGCGACTTGGGTTTGGGATGCGGCCTTTCGGTGTAGGTCCGGGTTGGAGTCGGGTTGTGGGTCCGAGTTGGGGCTGAACCGGGTTGGGTTTGGGTAAGCTTGGATAAGGCTGAATCGGGTAGTTCGGGTTGAGTGCGGATTGGGGTGCGGCTTAGACGCGGGTTTACGGTTTAGGTAAACAAAAAGAAGAGGGAGAAGGCTGGTGTGAAGAAAAATAAAAAATGACAAAGACCTACCTCTCCGTTGTTTGGTGTCGATCCTCGCTTCCAGTGATGACCCCGCAATGATAGGGCTTTCGAAGTAGAGTTCCAAAATCGAAGAAATGGACAGATGGGGGTGGTTGGACGAACTTATAAGAGGGGAGAGGGAGTATTGTGTTGTCTTGAGAGAAGAAGAGAGCATGGGTATTTATAGGGGAATGGAGAGCTGGGTTGCCTTCTTAAGAGCCCAGAGGTGTAGGGTGGAAATTGAATAATGGAGAAAGGAAGGAAAAATGATGGCCAAGATCGAATTTTTCTAGAATATTCTCCCTCTTCTTTGGCATCTTCCATTTTAGCCATGGCCACGTTCAAAATGGCAGGCACTTATGTGGTCAGGATCAAGCACTAAAGATTTATGAACAATTCAAGGTCCAAGATGATGCCACTTGTCCTTGAAATCTTTGTGGATTTGGAAGCAAATTTCAAGACAAGGGAAATGTCCAATTTGGTTGTCTTTGTAGAGAATGGCAACGATTTGGATGGCTGCGATTAACTGCAATCTCCATGTGATCGAAAGAACGGGCGAGATGGGGTCTCCAAATATCCTGAAATCTTTGCAAAGATACGGAATAAGATTGGGTGGTTGAGATCAATTGCAATCTTTAGAGCATCGAAATAATGGATGAGATGATACCTCCAAATCTCCTAGAATCTTTGTAAGAGATTTTTCAAATATTTTGAATGTGAAAATCGAAAAACGTGGTTTTCAGGAGATTTTGAAGTCCGATTTCAATAATTCTTTCGCCGTTGGAATCGTTGATTTTTCCTCTTTCATTTAAGCCCAATATTGCCGTAGAAATACAGATTTTAAAATTTTCGACCAATGAGAGCCGTCGATCTCCATCGGCAAATCGCTTTTCCAAAGATTGGGCAAACCGGTGATCCAAACGAACCAACCGACTCGATCAATCTTGGATCGACGATTAAAACCATTAAATCAAAATATCAAAGCCAATTAAGACACTAAAAGGTTCTGTTATCGATGATTTAATGGGATAATTTCGACGGATCTCATTCATCCTGCCTTGATCCGTGACTTTTCACTAAGTTTTTGCTCAGTTAAGTAACCCAATGTTTAATCCGGATTCGAGATTAACCTTGATTGATATTATTTTGACTAAATGATCACAAATCCTTGGTAAAGAAAGACACCTAGGTCAAGATCTGCCCTCGATCTGAAGATTTACAAAAATCGGGACTCGGAATAGAACCAGGGCCCGGGTTGTGAAGTGACCCAAGATTATTTTGTTCCGATTGATGATCCGTAAAGTCAGATCGAGGTCACCATGGTAGAGAGGCTTTTCTCATGAATTCTAGGGAATGTGAGGATATTTATTTTACCAGTGAAACTTCGCGGATCAATGCATTAGGCTATTGTTGGTTAAAGTGTAGCAAAATGAGGGTGTCTACAGATGCCCCTCTTTGGCAAAGGTTACTTAGTAACAGCATGCCAAAGCTTAAGGAGACATTTTCATTTTGCGAATCTTTAACTGAAAGTAGTCGCATTCAGATGGACGATGTGATATATCAATTTGTATTTCTATGGCAATTTTAAAGAAATGCTCCAAATAAAACAACCCGATACCCCACAATGCAATGCAATCCTAAATGCAGACTAAATGCAGAATTTTTTTGATTTTTATTATTTTTTCATGCAACATGCTTTTCTATCCTAATGATGCAAGATGGGATGACAGAAGTGTGACTGAAGATTACGGATGATTGAACGAATGATGATAGGAAACCTTGGTCTACTCAGACAAGGTTAGGGATGTCCAAATGAATAGGAAATTCACTTGGAAGCCGAAATATGGTTCTTGTGGACGGTTTGTCCACTTGGGGATATCAGGATTAAGGATGGATTAATATCCTGTCTGAGGAAGCGACTGTCTCCGGAATTAGCCTGACTGTCGAAAGACGAGGCCGTTAAGACTGGGGTCAGTGAGACAAAAGGGTCAAGATTTGGATTGGCGATTGGGTGCAACTCAGGTCAGATTTTGAGGTGCGAGTGGGTACGATTGCAACTCAGGTCAGATTTTGGGGTGCAAATGGATGGAGGTGCAACTCAGGTCAGATTTTGAGGTGCAGGTGGATGCAAGTGCAACTCAGGTCAGATTTTGAGGTACAGCTGGGTGTAGGTGCAACTCAGGTCAGATTTTGAGGTGCAAATGGGTGCAGGTGCAGCTCAGGTTAGATTTTCAGGTGCAGCTGGGTGCGGGTGCAACTCAGGTCAGATTTTGAGGTGCAGCTGGGTGTGGGTGCAACTCAGGTCAGATTTTGAGGTGCAGCTGGGTGCGGGTGCAACTCAGGTCAGATTTTGAGGTGCAAATGGGTGTAGGTGCAACTCAGGTCAGATTTTGAGGTGCAGCTGGGTGTGGGTGCAACTCAGGTCAGATTTTGAGGTGCAAATGGGTGCAGGTGCAACTCAGGTCAGATTTTGAGGTGCAGCTGGGTGCGGGTGCAACTCAGGTCAGATTTCGAGGTGCAGCTGGGTCCGGGTGCAACTCCGGTCAGATTTTAAGGTGCAAGCGGGTGCGAGTGCAACTCAGGTCAGATTTTGAGGTGCAGCTGGGTGCAGGTGCAACTCAGGTCAGATTTTGAGGTGCAAATGGGTGCAGGTGCAACTCAGGTCAGAATTTGAGGTGCAACTGGGTGTGGGTGCAACTCAGGTCAGATTTTGAGGTGCAGGTGGATGCGGGTGCAACTCAGGTTAGATTTTGAGGTGCAGCTGGGTAAGGGTGCAACTCAGGTCAGATTTTGAGTTGCAAATGGGTGACGGGTGCAACTCAGGTTAGATTTTGAGGTGCAGGTGGGTAAGGGTGCAACTCGGGTCAGATTTTGAGGTGCAGGCGGGTGACGGGTGCAACTCAGGTTAGATTTTGAAGTGCAGGCGGGTGCGAGTGCAACTCAGGTCAGATTTTGAGGTGCAGCTGGGTGATGGGTGCAACTCGGGTTAGATTTTGAGGTGCAGGTGGATGCAAGTGCAACTCAGGTCAGATTTTGAGGTTCAGCTGGGTAAGGGTGCAACTCAGGTCAGATTTTGAGGTACAGCTGGGTGTGGGTGCAACTCAGGTCAGATTTTGAGGTGCAGGTAGGTGCGGGATTAAAATGACTTTGATTGAGATAGGTCGAGGTGACCTAGATTGATTGAGATGGATGTAGACGACTTTTGTTGAGATGACTTTGAATGAGATAGATTAAGATGACTTGGAGGAGAGATGGATATATATGGATTTTGAGGATTTTTGGAAGAACTGTGGATGGACAAACCCAACCGCGATGCTAGACAGATACTAAGAGTGCGGAACCAGATCTTGGTTTGCTTAAGGTGGTAAAATGCTCCCAATTGCTCCTATTATTTTCTTAACTTTTTTGACCATGTTTGATGGGTTACAAACATGTCCATAAGATGCCCCAGGTAAAGAATACTACTTCGATCGCAGGAATTTTAGGTCAAATGGCTAGACCAATGTGATTGACTTCATCAGGAATCTTCTTTTTACTGTTCTTGCCTGGACGCCGTGGTTCCTTATTTAGTAGGAGGTTTTGAGTCTTCTCTGTTTTCCTGGAAGGCACACTGTCGCTTTCTCCAATGCCGGACATTTTAGCTTCAGAAAGAGAGAGGAGAAAATGGAGAGGACTTGGGAAATGACTTGATTTGGTAGAAAGAAAAGTGAGAAAATGAAGTGGACCTGAGAAATAATTCAATTCGGTGGAGTACGTAGAGGGATTTCTTGAAGAGTTAGATTTGCTTCTGGACCTGATGCATTTCTATGTTTTAAATTGTGAGGCTAGCCACTTTTAGAATATTTCGAATATTGTGACTAAAGGCTTTACTTTCCTTCTTTGGTATTTCCGTCCTGATTATTATCTCCTTTCGGACTGCTCGGTTTCAATGCCCATATCTTAGAGAAGTATCAAAGTAAGCCCGTTGGTATTTTTCGAATGCTAAAATTCTGCTTTGATAGTATAAGGATTCTTTTGTCGCTTGTTAGTATTTCTCAGATCTTGAATTCTTGTTCTGATGAGGGAAGAGATCCCCCGTTGCTTGATAGCTTACCTCTTGTGTGAAGTCATTGCCTTTTGACCAGATTGCCCTTTTAAGGTTTTCAATCTGGCGGACCGCATGCCTTAACTTTTGCCTGAACCGCCCTCACAGGTTTTCAGTTCAGCAGGCTAATACCCTGATTTTTGCCTAAGCCGCCCTTGCGGGTTTTCAACTTAGCGGGTGAATGACCCTAACTTTTGCCTAAATAGCCCTTTCGGGTTTTCAACTTAGCAGGTCTTCACACTCCATCCTTTTTTTATTCTTTCTGTTTTTGTCTTGAACCTCTGTCTTTCACACCAGAAGGACTTTGTGGGTCGGATCGAGTTGATCAAAGAAAGGCTTCAGATTTTTTTGCAAAATTATTTTTTTGTTTGCCTTGAAGCTCTGCTTTTTTCACTAGAACGACTTTCAAGTGGGAATGGATTTCCAAAAGAGAGTTTAGATTTTTGCAAATTTTCGACCGAATCCGGGTGTCCAGGTTGCCTACGTACCCCAGTGTAGGAATCAGGTCGCGCGTAGTTCAGGTTGATGCCCCTGGATTCAGGATTCTAAAAAAGATGGCTTCTTTTTTTCTTTTCTTTTTTTCATTGGCTCGAAGGGGTTTATAAGAGATCTTTTGGGTACAGTGAATCGAAGGTGACCTTCTGGTGTTAAGGCATGGAATTCGGAATTGATAGAGGTTCATTAGCCCCTCTTTTTTTTTTCTTTTTTTTTCTTTGTTTTTGAGGAGTCTGGCGGCATTTCCGGGCAAGACTTTAATGGGATTTGAATTTGCTTTTTGGGATCATGAGCTGACATTTGGGATTATGAGACTTCTTGCACTCTTGGCTTCCAAATATTCCTGGGATCCTTGCTTGGGATGATCTTCAGATGGGTTTGGATATCCCAACACTTCTTGATAAGCTGTCTTTCTCCATCGATTTGGATATTTTTCTATTGGATAATATCTTTGTGAATTCTGACTTCTTTAATAAGACCAAACAAGGCTTCTATGAACTTTCTAAGTAGGTTGATTGATCCTTTGCTCTCTATAAGGAGATAGCATTCTGCCAATCCATATTTTCCAAATTCGGGTTTCGAGACAATAGTCATAATTTCGATGTCTTTTTTAAGTAGCTTTGCTTAGTGAATCTCCTCTTACTTGACCATTTTCAGATCTTAAGGGGAGTTTCGCAAGCATTCCGCAAGCATTCTCATTTGAGAAGGGAATTAGTTTAATTATAACATTAGGTCCAGAAGCAAACACTCAAATATGCTCAAAATACTCTTTTATTGATTTGGAAATAAATGAGAATACATTGAGAACTGATCATTTTGACGCGCCCATCAATGGGGCTCCACATGTAAGAGAAGACTCTGATGGACATAACATATTTAAAGAAGACTCTAAATGGACTTATTTATTGGACTCGAATTTGGAGATAGACTGACTCAGATACTCTTCAGCAGCAATGTTCCAGCATTGTAAGTTCATGAGCAGTGTGCCTTCTTCATTTGTCTTGGAGCGGGGAGTCTAGAAGAGACAATTCGAAATAATCCTGTTGTTCTGATTCCCGATTCCCTGATAGGGGGAGACTGCTTTTGGGCATGAGATGGGCATTCTTCACACCTCCTCTCATAATTTGCTGAAATCTTTCTTCCATAGTGGTGGCATAGACAGTAGTACTGGACTCTGGACCTCGAGGGAAAATGAGTGTGCCCTTGTCTATGAGGTCTTGAATGGCATGCTTCAAGCTCTGGCATCGATCGGTGGTATGACCAGGACGTTGGTGGTAATGACAAAATTTATTCATATTGCAGAACCTGAGAAGAGGTTTAGAAGAAGGCTTAGATTTTATCATTTTCTCTTTGATCAATTGTTTCAGAATATTAGTTTGGGAGGTTGGCAACTGAGTGAATTTTCTTCCCTGTTTTGGAGTTGGCGTCTTTTCCTTGTAGACTAAAGACTCAGGGGGGATCTTGCAATTTTGGGCAATGCTGCCTTGGGTGGTGACGTCTTTAGTCATGATATTCATGTTGATGAAGTGCTCGGAGCTTTGACATTGACAACAATGGGTAGACATATGCTGTATCTGATTCTTCACTCGACTGACTTCGCCAGCTACCATAGCGATTTGCAGAGAGAGGTTCATGATGTGCTTCTCCATTTTGGCTAGTGGGAGAACTTCAGATAGTTCAGCCATTCAAACGAGATGAGCTTCAGTAGAATTCCTGTCATGGAAGTAAAAGTATCAGGTCCAATTTTTAGGGAGCATTTCATTTCTTAAGTTAACCAAGATCGAAAATTTCACATCGCCTGAATGGGATTAACAACGATGGCCATATTATAGAATGAATATGGAAATATGACCCTAGAAAATCACAACCAGATAGATTTGAGTGAGACATAGGACGCAGTTGTGATATTACGACAAGCTAGTACCGATAGCATCACATCCTATGGGACAGTGATGACAGGGTAAAGCGCGATAGGATATGACCTATCTAGGAGATGCCCCTACTATGAAGGGGTGAAGACTCAGGGTTTTAAAGATGGACCTTAAAGAGATGCTCCTAGTCTGAAAGGTTTAGAAAACTTTAGGGGTTTAAAGATAATTTTTAAGGAGATGCCCCTAGTTTAAGGGAAGATGAAATTTTGAAGATGAGCTTGAAAAAGATGCCCCTTAGTCTAGAGGGGAGATAAAGTCACAAGTTAGGGCTATGAGATGAATCATGAAAGTGAACCCTAATCTAAAGGATATCAACCTACGATCAATGAATCGTTGATCAATGAGAGATGGGATTTCCTAGATCTAAGAGCAATGAGAATATTATCCCAACCTCAAAGGCATATTCTTTTTGTGCTTTACTTGGAGGGCGCAATTCCTAACCCTTAATCTAGCGGAACCAAGTGGTTTGGTTCATGACTTTGTTCGTGTTCCTAAGGCCGATCGTAGCCATTGGAAGATGGACTACGGCCTAATCTAGATACAGAGGGGTAGGATGTCCTAATCTAGGCTCACACACACGTGAGGTACGCATGTTCGTGCTATATGCATGTGTGGGGTAAATTAGGGGTAAGGCCAAGAGTTCCCTTAGCGCGAATCCGTGTTCGATATACTCTACCGGTGTCCAGAGTAGCAGTACAAGAACCAACAGATCCGTTTACGCACCATAAAGGTACTAGGCTAAGGGTGGAATGCTTCTCTAACAAAGAGGCACCGGGTCATGACCTCCCAGTCAACCATGCTAGATAACATTCCGAGTTCCTAAATAGGACGTGTGTGAATGTGATATTCAAGGGTGTAGATGCAAGTGATGTAAGTGTGTGCAATTTGGGGATTCGCATCTAATGCCCTCAAGTCCTTTAATTAATCTTTTCAAGGTTTAGGTGATGGATTATTGAAGTAAACAACACCTTTTTGGTTCTTTTTCTTCTGTTTTTTGAGTTTTTGAAATTTTTTTTTTGTGTGTTTTGGTTCACATTTTCCCCCTTTAATGATAACCTAAATGACTAAAGCTTTTAAAAGTTATGAAGTTAGGTAATTTATTCCCCAGCAGAGTCGCCAATCTGTGGATCCCGTCCCGAGGGGGGGTGGTCCCACGAGGGTGTGTTTTACGATGATGATGATAGCGCCTTTGTCCATTGGATTTGAATATGATTGCTTTTTTCACAAATTTAGGATAAAAGTCCTAACTTCACGAAAGAAGCAACTGACCAGAGTCGCCACCTAGATTAGGGATCTAGGACCCATGATTAACTCTGTTAATTTGGTCTACGTTTTGAATTCTGGGTAAGTTACCTGATTACGAAGTCGGAAGGTGTACCGCACGAAGTGTACAGCACCGACCTTGCCTAACTTTTTAAAAGCTTTAATTATTCAGGTTTAACTAAGGGGGTGAATGCGAGTTTTATTTTAGAAATATAAACATTACTAATGATTTGGCCGTTCACAGTTTAGACTCATGCGGGCCAGGAGTGCATCCTACATGCAACTACATGCCTACGTGCCTATTTGATTGTTTTGAGATTGATGAGATTTGACTTAAGTTGAATTTGATTAATTGATTTGAGGTGAAGTGACCTACGCTATATGAACCTAGATCTAATGCAATGGGCCTAAGTTGCATCTTAGTATTTCCGTGAGAATTTTGACTCTAAGATTCTATTGGGGAACCTAAAGTGCAACCTCTAAGTTCAGAACCTAAAAGATTTTTACAATTGATCTTGAATTGTGATTTTCCAATTGGGTGAAAGTTCTTAGGTTTTTTAAGGCTTTCAAATTCCAAAGAGTTCCAAATTCAAACAAAATAACTAAACATGCAATTTCTACCAAAGATAATTAACATGACATTTTAAATGATGAAACATGTGAAAAAACTAAACATAGAAAGCAAAGTAACTAATCATGCAAAATGACCAAAGAAATACACATGCAATCAGTGACTTGAGAAAGGGAGAAGGGATAGAAAGAGGGGTGGAAGGGACGGAGAAGGGTGTGAAGGAATAAGAAGGATGGAGAAAGGTGCAGCTGAACTTGGTTTTGGCTAATGGGTTTGGACATAAGGATGCAACTCGGTTGGGTTAAAGAAGAGGTAACTCAGTTAGGAATGGTTGATTGGGCGGGTCAACTCGGGTTAGATTTGGTTTCAACTCGGGTTGAGTTGGATCAGGTTGACTCGGGTTTGAGTTGGACTCAGGTTACGATGCGAGTTCAAGTTGGACTCGGGTTAGGCTTGGGTTGGGTCAAGTAGAGTTAGGTCCGATTTGGACCAGGTTGAGCTCTAATTGCGGTTTAGGTACGGGTTGCAGGTTGAGACCGAATGGACCAGGGGTTTGGGTCGAGGCCAAATTGGCGGTGGGTTTAGGTGCGGCTTGGGGGTTTGCTCGGATTATGGTCTGTGTAGGGCTCGGATTGGGGCTTGGTAAGGTGAGGGGAATTTGGGTTAGGCAGAGTAGGCTTTTGATGCTACGGGCACGGATTAAAAGGCTAGGTGTTTGGGTCCAGGTTTGGGTTGGGCTGAGACGCGGTTTAGACCGAGGCTTGGTGCGGGTTCGACCTGAGTTACCTCGGGTTTGGACCAATTTTAGATCGGCTACACATGTGCACGACACGCGTGGATCGGGACTTTGAACCTTGGGTCGGAACCCATATTAGCTTTGGTGTCAGGTTGAAGTGGAACCCATGTGGATTTAAAACTTGGGCCCAAATTATGCATACAGTGTAACACGTTCACTTATATTGGATATGTAGCATGCATGTGAACATCACACATAATGGGATAAATACATTGTGAATTGGTTGCATGTGTATGTACCGTACACACAAGAAATTTGGACCGATTACAGCATGTGTACATATCAAATTGGTTGCACTGTATTATCAACAGGTTTAGGCGCAATAGGTTTGTGGTTCGGATGTGGGTTAGGAGTTGTGACTGAACCGGTTTAAGGGTTTAAGGCTGAACTGGGTTGGGCTGGGTTGAACCGATTCGGGGCTGAACCGGGTTGGGTTTGGGTAAGCTTCGATAAGGCTGAATCGGGTAGTTCCGGTTGAGTGCGGATTGGGGTGCGGCTTGAGGCTTGGGTGAGGCGAACTAGGTTGGGCGTGTGGCTTGGGGTTGGGCCTGCGACTTGGGTTTGGGATGCGGCTTTCGGTGTAGGTCCGGGTTGGAGTCGGGTTGTGGGTCCGAGTTGGCGCTGAACCGGGTTGGGTTTGGGTAAGCTTGGATAAGGCTGAATCGGGTAGTTCGGGTTGAGTGCGGATTGGGGTGCGGCTTGAGGCTTGGGTGAGGCGAACTAGGTTGGGCGTGTGGCTTGGGGTTGGGCCTGCGACTTGGGTTTGGGATGCGGCCTTTCGGTGTAGGTCCGGGTTGGAGTCGGGTTGTGGGTCCGAGTTGGGGCTGAACCGGGTTGGGTTTGGGTAAGCTTGGATAAGGCTGAATCGGGTAGTTCGGGTTGAGTGCGGATTGGGGTGCGGCTTAGATGCGGGTTTACGGTTTAGGTAAACAAAAAGAAGAGGGAGAAGGCTGGTGTGAAGAAAAATAAAAAATGACAAAGACCTACCTCTCCGTTGTTTGGTGTCGATCCTCGCTTCCAGTGATGACCCCGCAATGATAGGGCTTTCGAAGTAGAGTTCCAAAATCGAAGAAATGGACAGATGGGGGTGGTTGGACGAACTTATAAGAGGGGAGAGGGAGTATTGTGTTGTCTTGAGAGAAGAAGAGAGCATGGGTATTTATAGGGGAATGGAGAGCTGGGTTGCCTTCTTAAGAGCCCAGAGGTGTAGGGTGGAGATTGAATAATGGAGAAAGGAAGGAAAAATGATGGCCAAGATCGAATTTTTCTAGAATATTCTCCCTCTTCTTTGGCATCTTCCATTTTAGCCATGGCCACGTTCAAAATGGCAGGCACTTATGTGGTCAGGATCAAGCACTAAAGATTTATGAACAATTCAAGGTCCAAGATGATGCCACTTGTCCTTGAAATCTTTGTGGATTTGGAAGCAAATTTCAAGACAAGGGAAATGTCCAATTTGGTTGTCTTTGTAGAGAATGGCAACGATTTGGATGGCTGCGATTAACTGCAATCTCCATGTGATCGAAAGAACGGGCGAGATGGGGTCTCCAAATATCCTGAAATCTTTGCAAAGATACGGAATAAGATTGGGTGGTTGAGATCAATTGCAATCTTTAGAGCATCGAAATAATGGATGAGATGATACCTCCAAATCTCCTAGAATCTTTGTGAGAGATTTTTCAAATATTTTGAATGTGAAAATCGAAAAACGTGGTTTTCAGGAGATTTTGAAGTCCGATTTCAATAATTCTTTCGCCGTTGGAATCGTTGATTTTTCCTCTTTCATTTAAGCCCAATATTGCCGTAGAAATACAGATTTTAAAATTTTCGACCAATGAGAGCCGTCGATCTCCATCGGCAAATCGCTTTTCCAAAGATTGGGCAAACCGGTGATCCAAACGAACCAACCGACTCGATCAATCTTGGATCGACGATTAAAACCATTAAATCAAAATATCAAAGCCAATTAAGACACTAAAAGGTTCTGTTATCGATGATTTAATGGGATAATTTCGACGGATCTCATTCATCCTGCCTTGATCCGTGACTTTTCACTAAGTTTTTGCTCAGTTAAGTAACCCAATGTTTAATCCGGATTCGAGATTAACCTTGATTGATATTATTTTGACTAAATGATCACAAATCCTTGGTAAAGAAAGACACCTAGGTCAAGATCTGCCCTCGATCTGAAGATTTACAAAAATCGGGACTCGGAATAGAACCAGGGCCCGGGTTGTGAAGTGACCCAAGATTATTTTGTTCCGATTGATGATCCGTAAAGTCAGATCGAGGTCACCATGGTAGAGAGGCTTTTCTCATGAATTCTAGGGAATGTGAGGATATTTATTTTACCAGTGAAACTTCGCGGATCAATGCATTAGGCTATTGTTGGTTAAAGTGTAGCAAAATGAGGGTGTCTACAGATGCCCCTCTTTGGCAAAGGTTACTTAGTAACAGCATGCCAAAGCTTAAGGAGACATTTTCATTTTGCGAATCTTTAACTGAAAGTAGTCGCATTCAGATGGACGATGTGATATATCAATTTGTATTTCTATGGCAATTTTAAAGAAATGCTCCAAATAAAACAACCCGATACCCCACAATGCAATGCAATCCTAAATGCAGACTAAATGCAGAATTTTTTTGATTTTTATTATTTTTTCATGCAACATGCTTTTCTATCCTAATGATGCAAGATGGGATGACAGAAGTGTGACTGAAGATTACGGATGATTGAACGAATGATGATAGGAAACCTTGGTCTACTCAGACAAGGTTAGGGATGTCCAAATGAATAGGAAATTCACTTGGAAGCCGAAATATGGTTCTTGTGGACGGTTTGTCCACTTGGGGATATCAGGATTAAGGATGGATTAATATCCTGTCTGAGGAAGCGACTGTCTCCGGAATTAGCCTGACTGTCGAAAGACGAGGCCGTTAAGACTGGGGTCAGTGAGACAAAAGGGTCAAGATTTGGATTGGCGATTGGGTGCAACTCAGGTCAGATTTTGAGGTGCGAGTGGGTACGATTGCAACTCAGGTCAGATTTTGGGGTGCAAATGGATGGAGGTGCAACTCAGGTCAGATTTTGAGGTGCAGGTGGATGCAAGTGCAACTCAGGTCAGATTTTGAGGTACAGCTGGGTGTAGGTGCAACTCAGGTCAGATTTTGAGGTGCAAATGGGTGCAGGTGCAGCTCAGGTTAGATTTTCAGGTGCAGCTGGGTGCGGGTGCAACTCAGGTCAGATTTTGAGGTGCAGCTGGGTGTGGGTGCAACTCAGGTCAGATTTTGAGGTGCAGCTGGGTGCGGGTGCAACTCAGGTCAGATTTTGAGGTGCAAATGGGTGTAGGTGCAACTCAGGTCAGATTTTGAGGTGCAGCTGGGTGTGGGTGCAACTCAGGTCAGATTTTGAGGTGCAAATGGGTGCAGGTGCAACTCAGGTCAGATTTTGAGGTGCAGCTGGGTGCGGGTGCAACTCAGGTCAGATTTCGAGGTGCAGCTGGGTCCGGGTGCAACTCCGGTCAGATTTTAAGGTGCAAGCGGGTGCGAGTGCAACTCAGGTCAGATTTTGAGGTGCAGCTGGGTGCAGGTGCAACTCAGGTCAGATTTTGAGGTGCAAATGGGTGCAGGTGCAACTCAGGTCAGAATTTGAGGTGCAACTGGGTGTGGGTGCAACTCAGGTCAGATTTTGAGGTGCAGGTGGATGCGGGTGCAACTCAGGTTAGATTTTGAGGTGCAGCTGGGTAAGGGTGCAACTCAGGTCAGATTTTGAGTTGCAAATGGGTGACGGGTGCAACTCAGGTTAGATTTTGAGGTGCAGGTGGGTAAGGGTGCAACTCGGGTCAGATTTTGAGGTGCAGGCGGGTGACGGGTGCAACTCAGGTTAGATTTTGAAGTGCAGGCGGGTGCGAGTGCAACTCAGGTCAGATTTTGAGGTGCAGCTGGGTGATGGGTGCAACTCGGGTTAGATTTTGAGGTGCAGGTGGATGCAAGTGCAACTCAGGTCAGATTTTGAGGTTCAGCTGGGTAAGGGTGCAACTCAGGTCAGATTTTGAGGTACAGCTGGGTGTGGGTGCAACTCAGGTCAGATTTTGAGGTGCAGGTAGGTGCGGGATTAAAATGACTTTGATTGAGATAGGTCGAGGTGACCTAGATTGATTGAGATGGATGTAGACGACTTTTGTTGAGATGACTTTGAATGAGATAGATTAAGATGACTTGGAGGAGAGATGGATATATATGGATTTTGAGGATTTTTGGAAGAACTGTGGATGGACAAACCCAACCGCGATGCTAGACAGATACTAAGAGTGCGGAACCAGATCTTGGTTTGCTTAAGGTGGTAAAATGCTCCCAATTGCTCCTATTATTTTCTTAACTTTTTTGACCATGTTTGATGGGTTACAAACATGTCCATAAGATGCCCCAGGTAAAGAATACTACTTCGATCGCAGGAATTTTAGGTCAAATGGCTAGACCAATGTGATTGACTTCATCAGGAATCTTCTTTTTACTGTTCTTGCCTGGACGCCGTGGTTCCTTATTTAGTAGGAGGTTTTGAGTCTTCTCTGTTTTCCTGGAAGGCACACTGTCGCTTTCTCCAATGCCGGACATTTTAGCTTCAGAAAGAGAGAGGAGAAAATGGAGAGGACTTGGGAAATGACTTGATTTGGTAGAAAGAAAAGTGAGAAAATGAAGTGGACCTGAGAAATAATTCAATTCGGTGGAGTACGTAGAGGGATTTCTTGAAGAGTTAGATTTGCTTCTGGACCTGATGCATTTCTATGTTTTAAATTGTGAGGCTAGCCACTTTTAGAATATTTCGAATATTGTGACTAAAGGCTTTACTTTCCTTCTTTGGTATTTCCGTCCTGATTATTATCTCCTTTCGGACTGCTCGGTTTCAATGCCCATATCTTAGAGAAGTATCAAAGTAAGCCCGTTGGTATTTTTCGAATGCTAAAATTCTGCTTTGATAGTATAAGGATTCTTTTGTCGCTTGTTAGTATTTCTCAGATCTTGAATTCTTGTTCTGATGAGGGAAGAGATCCCCCGTTGCTTGATAGCTTACCTCTTGTGTGAAGTCATTGCCTTTTGACCAGATTGCCCTTTTAAGGTTTTCAATCTGGCGGACCGCATGCCTTAACTTTTGCCTGAACCGCCCTCACAGGTTTTCAGTTCAGCAGGCTAATACCCTGATTTTTGCCTAAGCCGCCCTTGCGGGTTTTCAACTTAGCGGGTGAATGACCCTAACTTTTGCCTAAATAGCCCTTTCGGGTTTTCAACTTAGCAGGTCTTCACACTCCATCCTTTTTTTATTCTTTCTGTTTTTGTCTTGAACCTCTGTCTTTCACACCAGAAGGACTTTGTGGGTCGGATCGAGTTGATCAAAGAAAGGCTTCAGATTTTTTTGCAAAATTATTTTTTTGTTTGCCTTGAAGCTCTGCTTTTTTCACTAGAACGACTTTCAAGTGGGAATGGATTTCCAAAAGAGAGTTTAGATTTTTGCAAATTTTCGACCGAATCCGGGTGTCCAGGTTGCCTACGTACCCCAGTGTAGGAATCAGGTCGCGCGTAGTTCAGGTTGATGCCCCTGGATTCAGGATTCTAAAAAAGATGGCTTCTTTTTTTCTTTTCTTTTTTTCATTGGCTCGAAGGGGTTTATAAGAGATCTTTTGGGTACAGTGAATCGAAGGTGACCTTCTGGTGTTAAGGCATGGAATTCGGAATTGATAGAGGTTCATTAGCCCCTCTTTTTTTTTTCTTTTTTTTTCTTTGTTTTTGAGGAGTCTGGCGGCATTTCCGGGCAAGACTTTAATGGGATTTGAATTTGCTTTTTGGGATCATGAGCTGACATTTGGGATTATGAGACTTCTTGCACTCTTGGCTTCCAAATATTCCTGGGATCCTTGCTTGGGATGATCTTCAGATGGGTTTGGATATCCCAACACTTCTTGATAAGCTGTCTTTCTCCATCGATTTGGATATTTTTCTATTGGATAATATCTTTGTGAATTCTGACTTCTTTAATAAGACCAAACAAGGCTTCTATGAACTTTCTAAGTAGGTTGATTGATCCTTTGCTCTCTATAAGGAGATAGCATTCTGCCAATCCATATTTTCCAAATTCGGGTTTCGAGACAATAGTCATAATTTCGATGTCTTTTTTAAGTAGCTTTGCTTAGTGAATCTCCTCTTACTTGACCATTTTCAGATCTTAAGGGGAGTTTCGCAAGCATTCCGCAAGCATTCTCATTTGAGAAGGGAATTAGTTTAATTATAACATTAGGTCCAGAAGCAAACACTCAAATATGCTCAAAATACTCTTTTATTGATTTGGAAATAAATGAGAATACATTGAGAACTGATCATTTTGACGCGCCCATCAATGGGGCTCCACATGTAAGAGAAGACTCTGATGGACATAACATATTTAAAGAAGACTCTAAATGGACTTATTTATTGGACTCGAATTTGGAGATAGACTGACTCAGATACTCTTCAGCAGCAATGTTCCAGCATTGTAAGTTCATGAGCAGTGTGCCTTCTTCATTTGTCTTGGAGCGGGGAGTCTAGAAGAGACAATTCGAAATAATCCTGTTGTTCTGATTCCCGATTCCCTGATAGGGGGAGACTGCTTTTGGGCATGAGATGGGCATTCTTCACACCTCCTCTCATAATTTGCTGAAATCTTTCTTCCATAGTGGTGGCATAGACAGTAGTACTGGACTCTGGACCTCGAGGGAAAATGAGTGTGCCCTTGTCTATGAGGTCTTGAATGGCATGCTTCAAGCTCTGGCATCGATCGGTGGTATGACCAGGACGTTGGTGGTAATGACAAAATTTATTCATATTGCAGAACCTGAGAAGAGGTTTAGAAGAAGGCTTAGATTTTATCATTTTCTCTTTGATCAATTGTTTCAGAATATTAGTTTGGGAGGTTGGCAACTGAGTGAATTTTCTTCCCTGTTTTGGAGTTGGCGTCTTTTCCTTGTAGACTAAAGACTCAGGGGGGATCTTGCAATTTTGGGCAATGCTGCCTTGGGTGGTGACGTCTTTAGTCATGATATTCATGTTGATGAAGTGCTCGGAGCTTTGACATTGACAACAATGGGTAGACATATGCTGTATCTGATTCTTCACTCGACTGACTTCGCCAGCTACCATAGCGATTTGCAGAGAGAGGTTCATGATGTGCTTCTCCATTTTGGCTAGTGGGAGAACTTCAGATAGTTCAGCCATTCAAACGAGATGAGCTTCAGTAGAATTCCTGTCATGGAAGTAAAAGTATCAGGTCCAATTTTTAGGGAGCATTTCATTTCTTAAGTTAACCAAGATCGAAAATTTCACATCGCCTGAATGGGATTAACAACGATGGCCATATTATAGAATGAATATGGAAATATGACCCTAGAAAATCACAACCAGATAGATTTGAGTGAGACATAGGACGCAGTTGTGATATTACGACAAGCTAGTACCGATAGCATCACATCCTATGGGACAGTGATGACAGGGTAAAGCGCGATAGGATATGACCTATCTAGGAGATGCCCCTACTATGAAGGGGTGAAGACTCAGGGTTTTAAAGATGGACCTTAAAGAGATGCTCCTAGTCTGAAAGGTTTAGAAAACTTTAGGGGTTTAAAGATAATTTTTAAGGAGATGCCCCTAGTTTAAGGGAAGATGAAATTTTGAAGATGAGCTTGAAAAAGATGCCCCTTAGTCTAGAGGGGAGATAAAGTCACAAGTTAGGGCTATGAGATGAATCATGAAAGTGAACCCTAATCTAAAGGATATCAACCTACGATCAATGAATCGTTGATCAATGAGAGATGGGATTTCCTAGATCTAAGAGCAATGAGAATATTATCCCAACCTCAAAGGCATATTCTTTTTGTGCTTTACTTGGAGGGCGCAATTCCTAACCCTTAATCTAGCGGAACCAAGTGGTTTGGTTCATGACTTTGTTCGTGTTCCTAAGGCCGATCGTAGCCATTGGAAGATGGACTACGGCCTAATCTAGATACAGAGGGGTAGGATGTCCTAATCTAGGCTCACACACACGTGAGGTACGCATGTTCGTGCTATATGCATGTGTGGGGTAAATTAGGGGTAAGGCCAAGAGTTCCCTTAGCGCGAATCCGTGTTCGATATACTCTACCGGTGTCCAGAGTAGCAGTACAAGAACCAACAGATCCGTTTACGCACCATAAAGGTACTAGGCTAAGGGTGGAATGCTTCTCTAACAAAGAGGCACCGGGTCATGACCTCCCAGTCAACCATGCTAGATAACATTCCGAGTTCCTAAATAGGACGTGTGTGAATGTGATATTCAAGGGTGTAGATGCAAGTGATGTAAGTGTGTGCAATTTGGGGATTCGCATCTAATGCCCTCAAGTCCTTTAATTAATCTTTTCAAGGTTTAGGTGATGGATTATTGAAGTAAACAACACCTTTTTGGTTCTTTTTCTTCTGTTTTTTGAGTTTTTGAAATTTTTTTTTTGTGTGTTTTGGTTCACATTTTCCCCCTTTAATGATAACCTAAATGACTAAAGCTTTTAAAAGTTATGAAGTTAGGTAATTTATTCCCCAGCAGAGTCGCCAATCTGTGGATCCCGTCCCGAGGGGGGGTGGTCCCACGAGGGTGTGTTTTACGATGATGATGATAGCGCCTTTGTCCATTGGATTTGAATATGATTGCTTTTTTCACAAATTTAGGATAAAAGTCCTAACTTCACGAAAGAAGCAACTGACCAGAGTCGCCACCTAGATTAGGGATCTAGGACCCATGATTAACTCTGTTAATTTGGTCTACGTTTTGAATTCTGGGTAAGTTACCTGATTACGAAGTCGGAAGGTGTACCGCACGAAGTGTACAGCACCGACCTTGCCTAACTTTTTAAAAGCTTTAATTATTCAGGTTTAACTAAGGGGGTGAATGCGAGTTTTATTTTAGAAATATAAACATTACTAATGATTTGGCCGTTCACAGTTTAGACTCATGCGGGCCAGGAGTGCATCCTACATGCAACTACATGCCTACGTGCCTATTTGATTGTTTTGAGATTGATGAGATTTGACTTAAGTTGAATTTGATTAATTGATTTGAGGTGAAGTGACCTACGCTATATGAACCTAGATCTAATGCAATGGGCCTAAGTTGCATCTTAGTATTTCCGTGAGAATTTTGACTCTAAGATTCTATTGGGGAACCTAAAGTGCAACCTCTAAGTTCAGAACCTAAAAGATTTTTACAATTGATCTTGAATTGTGATTTTCCAATTGGGTGAAAGTTCTTAGGTTTTTTAAGGCTTTCAAATTCCAAAGAGTTCCAAATTCAAACAAAATAACTAAACATGCAATTTCTACCAAAGATAATTAACATGACATTTTAAATGATGAAACATGTGAAAAAACTAAACATAGAAAGCAAAGTAACTAATCATGCAAAATGACCAAAGAAATACACATGCAATCAGTGACTTGAGAAAGGGAGAAGGGATAGAAAGAGGGGTGGAAGGGACGGAGAAGGGTGTGAAGGAATAAGAAGGATGGAGAAAGGTGCAGCTGAACTTGGTTTTGGCTAATGGGTTTGGACATAAGGATGCAACTCGGTTGGGTTAAAGAAGAGGTAACTCAGTTAGGAATGGTTGATTGGGCGGGTCAACTCGGGTTAGATTTGGTTTCAACTCGGGTTGAGTTGGATCAGGTTGACTCGGGTTTGAGTTGGACTCAGGTTACGATGCGAGTTCAAGTTGGACTCGGGTTAGGCTTGGGTTGGGTCAAGTAGAGTTAGGTCCGATTTGGACCAGGTTGAGCTCTAATTGCGGTTTAGGTACGGGTTGCAGGTTGAGACCGAATGGACCAGGGGTTTGGGTCGAGGCCAAATTGGCGGTGGGTTTAGGTGCGGCTTGGGGGTTTGCTCGGATTATGGTCTGTGTAGGGCTCGGATTGGGGCTTGGTAAGGTGAGGGGAATTTGGGTTAGGCAGAGTAGGCTTTTGATGCTACGGGCACGGATTAAAAGGCTAGGTGTTTGGGTCCAGGTTTGGGTTGGGCTGAGACGCGGTTTAGACCGAGGCTTGGTGCGGGTTCGACCTGAGTTACCTCGGGTTTGGACCAATTTTAGATAGGCTACACATGTGCACGACACGCGTGGATCGGGACTTTGAACCTTGGGTCGGAACCCATATTAGCTTTGGTGTCAGGTTGAAGTGGAACCCATGTGGATTTAAAACTTGGGCCCAAATTATGCATACAGTGTAACACATTCACTTATATTGGATATGTAGCATGCATGTGAACATCACACATAATGGGATAAATACATTGTGAATTGGTTGCATGTGTATGTACCGTACACACAAGAAATTTGGACCGATTACAGCATGTGTACATATCAAATTGGTTGCACTGTATTATCAACAGGTTTAGGCGCAATAGGTTTGTGGTTCGGATGTGGGTTAGGAGTTGGGACTGAACCGGTTTAAGGGTTTAAGGCTGAACTGGGTTGGGCTGGGTTGAACCGATTCGGGGCTGAACCGGGTTGGGTTTGGGTAAGCTTGGATAAGGCTGAATCGGGTAGTTCGGGTTGAGTGCGGATTGGGGTGCGGCTTGAGGCTTGGGTGAGGAGAACTAGGTTGGGCGTGTGGCTTGGGGTTGGGCCTGCGACTTGGGTTTGGGATGCGGCTTTCGGTGTAGGTCCGGGTTGGAGTCGGGTTGTGGGTCCGAGTTGGGGCTGAACCGGGTTGGGTTTGGGTAAGCTTGGATAAGGCTGAATCGGGTAGTTCAGGTTGAGTGCGGATTGGGGTGCGGCTTGAGGCTTGGGTGAGGCGAACTAGGTTGGGCATGTGGCTTGGGGTTGGGCCTGCGACTTGGGTTTGGGATGCGGCTTTCGGTGTAGGTCCGGGTTGGAGTCGGGTTTTGGGTCCGAGTTGGGGCTGAACCGGGTTGGGTTTGGGTAAGCTTGGATAAGGCTGAATCGGGTAGTTCGGGTTGAGTGCGGATTGGGGTGCGGCTTAGATGCGGGTTTACGGTTTAGGTAAACAAAAAGAAGAGGGAGAAGGCTGGTGTGAAGTAAAATAAAAAATGACAAAGACCTACCTCTCCGTTGTTTGGTGTCAATCCTCTCTTCCAGTGATGACCCCGCAATGATAGGGCTTTCGAAGTAGAGTTCCAAAATCGAAGAAATGGACAGATGGGGGTGGTTGGACGAACTTATAAGAGGGGAGAGGGAGTATTGAGTTGTCTTGAGAGAAGAAGAGAGCATGGGTGTTTATAGGGGAATGGAGAGCTGGGTTGCCATCTTAGGAGCCCAGAGGTGTAGGGTGGAGATTGAATGATGGAGAAAGGAAGGAAAAATGATGGCAAAGATCGAATTTTTCTAGAATATTCTCCCTCTTCTTTGGCATCTTCCATTTTAGCCATGGCCACGTTCAAAATGGCAGGCACTTATGTGGTCAGGATCTAGCACTAAAGATTAGGAACAATTCAAGGTCCAAGATGATGCCACTTGTCCTTGAAATCTTTGTGGATTTGGAAGCAAATTTCAAGACAAGGGAAATGTCCAATTTGGTTGTCTTTGTAGAGAATGGTAACGATTTAGATGGCCGCGATTAACTGCAATCTCCATGTGATCGAAAGAACGGGCGAGATGGGGTCTCCAAATATCCTGAAATCTTTGCAAAGATACGGAATAAGATTGGGTGGTTGAGATCAATTGCAATCTTTAGAGCATCGAAAGAATGGATGAGATGATACCTCCAAATCTCCTAGAATCTTTGTAAGAGATTTTTCAAATATTTTGAATGTGAAAATCGAAAAACGTGGTTTTCAGGAGATTTTGAAGTCCGATTTCAATAATTCTTTCGCCGTTGGAATCGTTAATTTTTCCTCTTTCATTTAAGCCCAATATTGCCGTAGAAATACATATTTTAAAATTTTCGACCAATGAGAGCCGTCGATCTCCATCGGCAAATCGCTTTTCCAAAGATTGGGCAAACCGGTGATCCAAACGAACCAACCGACTCGATCAATCTTGGATCGACGATTAAAACCATTAAATCAAAATATCAAAGCCAATTAATACATTAAAAGGTTTTGTTATCGATGATTTAATGGGATAATTTCGACGGATCTCATTCATCCTGCCTTGATCCGTGACTTTTCACTAAGTTTTTGCTCCGTTAAGTAACCCAATGTTTAATCCGGATTCGAGATTAACCTTGATTGATATTATTTTGACTAAATGATCACAAATCCTTGGTAAAGAAAGACACCTAGGTCAAGATCTGCCCTCGATCTGAAGATTTACGAAAATCGGGACTCGGAATGGAACCAGGGCCCGGGTTGTGAAGTGACCCAAGATTATTTTGTTCTGATTGATGATCCGTAAAGTCAGATCGAGGTCACCATGGTAGAGAGGCTTTTCTCATGAATTCTATGGAATGTGAGGATATTTATTTTACCAGTGAAACTTCGCGGATCAATGCATTAGGCTATTGTTGGTTAAAGTGTAGCAAAATGAGGGTGTCTACACAAGGCTTTCTTTTTCTTTTCCAAGGATAGTGCACTTTTTAATTAAGTCATCATTCTTATTTATCAAGATTTTGCTCAAATGACTTAATTTTTCATTTTTTTCCAAGCATTCATTAACTTCCGATTTCAAATTTTCAATTTGTTTTTCCAAATCGGAAATTGAATGTTTGAAAGAATTTTCTTTGCAAAAGATTTTTGTAGAGTTCTTTTTGTTCAAAAATAATTTTTTTATCATTTGAAGAGAGACTATCACTTTTCTCATAAGAATTTTCAAGTTTAGTCCAAATATCTTTTGCATTTGTACATGATGACATTTTCTCAAAAGCATTGGGACATAGTCCACAACATATTACAATAATAGCTTTTGAGTTTAATAAAAATAATTTTACATCATTTTTAGTGATTTCCTTCTAATAGAAAATCCCCTTTCAATGACATCTGAGATGTCAATGTCTATGGATTTCAGATAGGGAAGCATCTTTACTTTCCAATCTCTACAATTTGTTCCATAAAAGAATGGAGGAATTATAGCTGATTGTCCTAACTCAAAATCCATTTGGATTGTCACGGATCTTTATATCTTGTAGATTTTGAATTAAAAATCTCTTTAAGAGCCGATGCTTTGATACCAAATGAAATACAAGTGTGACAACCAAAGAGGGAGGTGAATTTGCTAATTAAAAATTTGGGGCTTAATTATGAGGATTATAAAAATTAATTTACTAATTAAGCACTAGTTAATCTAACTCTTGTTCAAATAATCAATATAGTGAAATCTAGGGTTTAGATGTTACTTTAAGCTTATATACTCTAACCCTTGTTCAATAAACCATAAACACAATTAAAGGGAAGAGATTACCAATCACCAAGTGCAAAGAGAGGGAGAATAGAAATCATCCACAGGGCAAGAGATTTATAGTGGTTCGGTCCCAACTTGACCTACTCCACTTTTCCAAGTTTACCTCCTTGGCCGCTCCACTAAATCAATACGATTCTTCAACGGGCAAATCTCAAAGTCGTACACCAACTTCTCCTTCAAAGGGATCACACCCTTTCTGCACGAAGCCTTACGAGGGCACACTTCCTCTTACAATGATTCACCTTTCTTAGCGGGCGCGAATCGGAGACCCTCAAATACAAATGAAGAAATAAAATGAAAGAACTCTCAATGTCTCTTGAATAGGCGGATTACAAACCTTGTATAGCTCACAAACACTCCAAGGAAGATAAAATGTAAAGCCTATGGAGTACCTCTTCATAGACTGTAAAAATCTAAGTTCAAAGAGGTTTAACTTTTCATATAAAAGTTTAAGTTCAAGAGGATAGGATTTAATCTTGCAAAAATGTTATTTAGAAAGGTTTAGATAGTGTATATATAGCCCAGAAGGAAATATGACCGTTTGGGGGTAAAACTATAAAATACAGGGATGAAAAAGTTAACATGCGCAAGCCCCAACGGATCTATTTCCGTGTCGCGGCGGTAGACCGAGGCACAGATGTCGCCCGCCCTTATCGGGCTATCAATTTGAATTTCAAATTTCATACCAGCACGGTCGACCGGTCCTATGGCGGTCGTCCAGCGAGGGCAATCTGTTTGAATAAAAATTCAGCTCAAAAACACTATCACGGTCGACCGGACCTATGGCGGTTGACCTCCAAGCCCAACTGGATGTCTTCTGAATTTCCCGAAAACAAATCCGTAGTCGCCCGGCTTACCCCGGTCGGCTGGCCCAATAAATTTTGAGATGCCCTAGAATTCCAGGTAGCATCCCACGGTCGCCTGGCATAGCCAGGTCGACCGGCCCTGAGTAAAATTTTATTTTTAACTTTAAAATAAAGGGGCTTTGGGTTTTGGTCTTTAGGCTTAAGTCCTAGGTTTTCAAACACATATTTGGGTGTGTGAAATGATTTTCAAAGATATAAAAAGTTAAATATGAAAATCATTTGAAAACCTATTAAAAGTGCATTTAAACATAAAATCAAGAGGACTCCAAATACATTCTAAAAATAAGAACCTTGAGTCTTCCTGGAATGTCTTGGCTCCTTTGCACTTCCTTGGACTTCTTATGCTTGAGTGAACAGCTTGAACTTTGTCTTGGCTCTTGTGACTTGTTCTCCAATCTTCAATGCATGTTGAGGTGTATGAGGTGTCACCATGGCATGTTCAACTCTAAGCTCCTTCTTAACAGTTGCTGGGGAACTTGTGGGATCTTCATGTTGTGCTCCTTGACTTGATCATCTCCAAATGGTGATGACTCCAATGTAGGTGCAAGCTCTTTTCTCCTTGCTTTCTTGATCCACAAGTTATGTGTTGAGTTGAGTTGTGTAATGGTGATTATGACATGAAATTTTTGTATATGACACAACACCTCAAGGCCTCACATTAGTCCATAAACGCTAATCAATTTAGTTTGCTAGCATTAAAACTAGAAGGTAATGTGATTGATTAACCCATGGGAACCCTTGGGGTTACAACTACTATGGGCCGAATGCAAGTATGGGATCACCACCCCTTGTGGCCCATCATTTGAAGGATTCGGATCATCTTATGTCCCACCAATTGGTTAGCTCGGATAAGCCTTGGGAAATACTTTGCCGAAGTCCAACCAATTTATATTGTCGCCCATCAATTGAATGGTTCAGATCAGCCCACAAAATTGATTCATGGGGTGCAACCATTGGTAAAGTCGAAATTCACACATCTGGTCATTAATTGGACGGTTCGGATCATCTCATTGGAATGGTTTAGGGTGCAATTAATTCACACGATGGACTGTCAAATGGATGGCTCGGATCATTCCTCGGAAGTGATGTAAAGGGAGGCGAATATATTTGTTATTGTTAGAGTGCATGGAGGGGTAGATTTGCCATTTGCGAATAAATGTGGCATTGTTGCAATTCGAAGGGTAGGGACCACTTGGTCCTTTCACAATGTAAGCAAATGAGAAAAAAGGAAAATTCCAACGAAATAGCTATCTCTCCTATTTTCTCTCCCCTCCGACGATTTAGCTACTCTCTCTTTTCCTACTTTTTTGCCACCCAACTCTTTTCCTATTTTGATGGATATTTGGCAGGCTATTATATGGACGGCTTGGATCAGCTTGTGGAAATGGATTAGAGGGATGGCCATTTTTCTGTAACCCATAAAGTCGATGGTTAGGATCAGTATGGAAGTTAATCAAAGGTTTTTGTGTGGAAGAGAGTGTGCCACATGTCCCTTCTTTAATTCAAGAAACCCATGTTGCTACTTTGATTAAAGTTAATAGTTGTTGATTGACAAATGCTCCATATGGAAACATATCTTCCCGAGAAGAATGCTGCCACTTTCTTACATATGAGATGCCATCCCTTCCCTCCAAAGCAATTGAATATTATTCCCTTTGATCCATCAATTCGACGGTTCAAATCAACCAATGGGAATGGTTTCAGAGGGATAGCCTAATTTTTCTTGTATTTGAGGTTTTATAGATAGCAACATGGATATCAAGGTGCCGATTGGAGGAGCAATCATATGGACGGTTTGATGAGGGTCTGTGTGAGGTGGATGATGTTTAGCCGTTTACGAGCTATGGGCGTTCAATTATGGGAAGGTTCTGTTGGCGTGGGTCTATGGTTATAAAAAAAATTGAATTCATATGGGGTCCACTAGAGGAGACGAATCCCAATTAGATATTGATGTATTGCATGTATGCTGAGATCGGCATTACGTCATGTTGTGATGTGGCTGAATTTTAATAGGCAATTGTCCATTAGTTTGCCAAGAGTAGTTGCTAGTTGGCGTTTCTAGTATTCAACAAGATAACTAGCTACGATTTTTTTTTTAGGCAAACCATGTACGGAGTGCTGCTATTCCTATTTTTTTTTTCCAACTTTGGGACGGCATATAGAAAAATAATAATTGGAAATGCCAATGAGCTATTAGCTTCGGACTATTACCAATTCCATCAACTTCATATGGCGTGTTGCCATTCTAAGATGGTTTGTTTAGAAAATGGGATTTGGTGATATTAGCTTCTTTTGGAAGGTCAATCTCCTTATCATATGCAGTTTATAAAAGAAGGATGATGTTTTTAAAACGGTGGGAGTCTCTTACTATTGTCTACTCAATAGTTGTTGGGCAATATCCTTTCCTTTCAAGGTGAAGAAAAAATATAAAATGGCAACTCTTCTCTTTAGGCAAGCATGTTACACGTTTGGAAATGGGAAGAAAACAATTTTCACTCTTTTAGAAATACAAGACAAGATGGGCCATTAGGCACACTTCTTTTTCTTCCTCAGAAAATTGGCCCAACTCTCTCTCCCCTAAAATTAGCCCAATTGTCTCTTTCTTTAACGATTAGTATTTTTCATGCTCTCTTTGCTCTCTCACAATCACATGCTTCCGTACATTCAAGAATTAACTCAAGGTGACATCAAGGAAGGAGAATAAGGATTCAACCATTGCAAGGAGAAGAAAAAGACTAAGTTTTCTTTTATTTTGTTCTTTATTACAATTCCAGTTCAATGTACTTTTGGATATTTCAAGACTAGAGAAGAAGTTATTTTTGTTTCTTTTTCCTTTTTAACTTCTTATATGGCATTATTTTTCTTTGATTTTGTTTCTTTCACCTTTTCCATGAACAACTAAACGCAATTTACTTAGGGTTTAGATGAAGCCATGGGGAATGAGAAAGATAAAAGATTAAAAACAATGGTATAAAATAAAATCATATATAGGGTTTTATAATAATGGATTCCCAATTATTCATGCCATTAGATTTTATCCTTTCGTATGAGTAATTGTTGATGAACTTTATAAAAACTTATATAATCTTTGAAATTGGATAAATTACTCATGAGCAATGACATCTATTGATCTTATTTCCCATTGACCGGATTTATTAAATATACTATTCAATGCAAAAATTGGTTAATTAATAATCCAATCCATACCCATGGTGGATATTAACCCTAAGTAATCTTTTAATCGAATTAAGGTTTCAATTCAATTTCTAATTACTTTTGCAATCGAATCCCAATCAATTTAGAGTAGTTTTGCGACCAACTTTCTGATTAATTTAAGCTTTTAGAATTTGATTTTCTAATTAGGTTAGATAATTAATTAATAGAAATCCTTTGAATATTGACTTACTTTGCCTAAGTATAAGAGTTGAATTTATAAGCGTCTCTTCCCTGAGTTCGACCCGTATCTACACGCGATCCATGCACTTACGGTTAATTTATTATCACAATCAGTTGGAGCGATCGTCGAGGCCGGGTGGAGTGATCGTGGGTGTTGAAGTTGGATCGCGGTTAGAGCAATCTTTGGGAGTACAAAGATTGTCTAGGAAAGATTTCCGTTAAGGGTGGAGTGCTACACCGTGAAGTGCGGAGTAATCTAAGATGGCGGTAAAATCAAGTTCTTCTCAGTTCAACATCGACAGATTTGATGGAAAAGGCAGTTTCACCTTATGGCA
The DNA here is from genome assembly GCF_043159265.1 of Tasmannia lanceolata. Taxonomy (NCBI): domain Eukaryota; kingdom Viridiplantae; phylum Streptophyta; class Magnoliopsida; order Canellales; family Winteraceae; genus Tasmannia; species Tasmannia lanceolata. The sequence continues at coordinate 8,724,367 of NW_027518688.1, read as the reverse complement.
GATGAGGGTGAAGGAGATCCTAATTCAACAAGGCTTAGCTAAGGCGTTGAAAGGAAAGGATGGGAAGCCAGAGAAGAAGACGGGTGCCGAGTGGGAAGACATTGAGTTGAAGGGGTTCAGCATGATTCAACTATGTCTGGCAGATAGCATTATGTTTAACGTTATGGAAGAAGAAGATGCACCTAAACTATGGGAGAACTTGGCAGAGCTTTACATGTCAAAAAGCTTGGCCAACCGGTTGTATCTGAAGCGGCAATTGTACGGGCTGAAGATGCAGGAAGCCGGGGATCTTCTGGAACACATTACGGTGTTCAACGGGCTTGTGGATCAACTGCACAAGGTTGATGAAAAGTTGAAGGAAGAAGACAAGGCCCTTTTGCCTCTTACTTCGCTTCCTGATTCATATGACAACCTGGTGACGACTTTATTGTATGATAAGGATACGATAAAGTTGGAAGAAGTCATGGCGCCGCTGTTATCGAATGAGATGCAAAAGAATCTTGTTCTTGGTGGAAGTGAAGAGCACAGATTGGTTTTTCATGGTGGGAATCAAAGAGGAAGGTCATCTGGCAGGGGATCTGGAAGAAGCAGGTCAAGATCCAGGGTCGGCGGAAAGGTCGTGCAATGTTACTGTTGCAAGGAATATGGCCACAATAAGCGGGATTGTCTGAAGAAAGCTGACTAGGCGGATAATGGTGCTATGAATACTGTGGTGGCTGTAATGGATGAACAGTGCGAAGAGTTTGGAGATGTTCTCACAGGCTCCACAGGTAGTCACACTTCTCCTCATGATGAGTGGATTTTAGATTCATGGTGTTCTGCTAATGTATGCTCCTGTAGACACCCCATTTTGATAGAACTCCAAATAACCTTGTTTAGTTAGAAACCTTATCAAACTAGTGATTTATTGTCCCAAATTGTGTCTCAGGGTAGATTAGGGTCCCAAGTAGGTCTCTCTAAAATTTCATCGAAATCCATCAAGGTTTTCTTAGCAAACGAGTGAGGTAGGTAGCATAGTGTAGTATAGTGTCGCAGAAGGGGTGTGCATTATCCTGACTAGGAGGTGGCCTAGGAGAAATAACGCGTGTGTAATTTGCAGTGAGAGGTGTCCCTGAGCAATTGAAAGGGACACAAATTTATCTGTTAATATTTCACTAAAACTTTTCCTGCAGGACCACCCATTTTATCACAAAACAAGTTAAAATAAACATAAGAGGTATGGGTGTCAACGGATCCACTTCGGGTCGGATCCGCCTATGTCACAGTCACGATCCATTCAAATTCCTTATCGGTCGGGTCGGAGTTGGATTGTTCTTCGGATCCTACTTTCCACGTCATGATCACGATCCATTTTAATTCGGAGTGTCCTATTATGTCCCACTACGCTAAGTAAATAATTATTTTAAAAAAAAAGAGATAGAATGGCAGTCCACTATTAGTGTATTAGTTTCTCGATGCATTTTCTTCAACTAAATTAAAAATTTATCTATGTGTATAATAATGCTTGTAAACAATAAAACTAATCAAAATTACATACACAAATATAATGTATAACTATTATCAAAGAATATGATGCATGAAGGACAAAACCCCTCTCTCTTTTCCTTCATGAAAGTATGAAATGAAATGACTGGAATGAGTGAAATCGCATTCCCATCCGATTCATTAAGTGATAAGAGAGGTTTTGACCAAAATACCCTTTATAGAACGGTTAGCATTAACAAAATTTGGAGGGTATTTTTGTAAACCATTTTGGATCGTGACTATCCAATGGGCGTCTGTGGCGTGCCCATACACAATCCAAATTTTTTCGGATCCCAGATTTGATGATCCGAAATATGCCCATGGATCATATTCATATGTTTAGATCCCGTTCATTAATGTTCGGATTCGGACTATCCATTGGACCGTCTAGATCCATTGACACCCCTAATAAGAGGGAGTGTCTTGTTAATCAGTGGAGCCTAAAAATTAGACCCAACTCCTATAAATAGAAGAGAAGCTTCTTGAAGAAAAAAAAAAGCTCTCATTTTTTATTGCACAAACCCTAGCAAAGCTCTTAGAGGAGAAAAGAGAGAACCGAACCCTAATATTTGGTATTTCTTCTCAGTCGATCTTCTCCGGCCGAACGATTTCCTTATTCTCTTCCCTTATTCTTCATCCAAGCCGTTATCACCTCATGCAAAACCTTAGATCTTTTCTTCTCAAACCCTAGCATATTCTTAGAACCCTGAATTTGCAGGCTTTCACACCTAAAGACTTAGATCTTCATTTTTTCTACGAATGCTAAGTTTCAAATTCAATTCTTACCTTTGCCCAAGCTTTAGATCTATTTTGAGAAATTATACTTCAATTCCTTGCAAAGATCAATTTCAAGAACAATAAAAAATCAAGAGTTTCTTCATCTATTATTGCGAGATCTTAGAGTTGCAAGAAGTTTTGTTTGAAAAGAAAGCTGATTCATAGAGACAAATAAGGAAACGAGAAGGAGATCTTCAACGATACAAGTTCATTTTAACAACTTTCTATAGGCTAAGGATCTCAGGTATTTTTATTATTATTACATCTGATTGAAAGACCTGAATATCTATTGTGTGCCTTGATTGAATCTTTTGTTGAATATAATTTGATAGAAATTGATAAATAGTTAATGTTTGAGTCCTCTAAAATTTCCTAGTGGATTCTCTGAAATCTGCTTGTAGTTAATTGAATATTTGATCAGGTTTTCTAAAACAGTTTAAGCAAATTGTGTAGTTTAGTTCATCAGTTCTTGTCAGATTCTATGATGATTCTTGTTTCAATACTGAAATCCCATTAGGCAACCCAAGAGGGGGGTGAATTGGGTTTCTTTAAAAGACTTATTCTCTTTAAAAACTCCTTACCAAAATTACCCTAGTTTTAACTTTTCTCAATCAAGTTAGTTTGATTAATTAAGCTTAATAGTAATGATGTAAACTTTACTCCCTAGTTGATTTTATAACTTGACTAGAATGATGAGAGGCTTAATTAGAAAGAGATTAATATGCAATTTCAACTTAAGTGCTAATCACTCACTCAAGCAAGGATATGAATATTAAAGCACCTATAAGAGAGAGTAAGAGAGATGTGTACCAATCACCAATCAAGAGAAGGAGGTAGAGAGACAAGAGGCTTTGACACAAGTGCTTTTATAATGGTTCGGTCTTAAACCCAAGACCTACTCCACTCTTCTCAACTTTGCTCTCCTTGAGGTATCCACTATCTTCGAAGGAACTTAAATACGGCGTTCCTTTCGCCTTGTACAATCCGAGCGTCTAAGCTACAGGGGTCTTAAATACGGCGCCCTTTGTTGCCAAATACAATGCAGAGAAGAAGATGTTGCTCACTTGCCTCTAGATAGGCTAATACAAAGTAGAGCTCACAATGCACTCTCAAAGATAATTACAAGTAATGCCTAAACCAATCTCAAATGATTTTCTCAAATCAAGGAACAAAAGGTTGGTGAGAGAAAATTAACCCAAAATGACTGTAAGTAGTTTTCAAGAGTTCTTTTGAGTTGGAACATGTTCTTGTCTTTGTTTTAGGTCCATAGAATGTGTATATATAGAGTTCCAACTCAATATGACCGTTTTGGGGGTATTTCGGTCATTTTTGGGTCAAAAAACTACTAGCCGTTGGACCCCCAACGGCTCTCTTTTTTTGTGTCCAGGTTGTTTTCTCGGAGCTCCAAGAAATGTCTTGGAGTTCCGAGCTCGGAGTTCCGAGAAAATTCTCGGAGCTCCGAGAAAATTCTCGGAGCTCCGAGACTGGATTTCCAAGAAACAGCTTCCAATTTGAAAAATTCATATCTCCTTCGTTTCTTGTCGGATTTCGACGTTCTTATACTCTACGGATATAAATGAGAGCTATATTTTAAAAATATTTTCAAAAATATTTGAAAATATTTTAAATAAGTTTTGATAGGATTTAGTTGCTGGTCCAGATTGTACTCTTAAAACTCTGTTTTGTTCAATGTTGTGTTGAATGCCATATGGGACCCAACATGTTAGTGCACCACCATGGCCATTCACTTATCCATTTAGGTCCTTAAAGGGTGTGTTAGTCTCTTTGAAAAATATATTTTTAGGGGTTCTAAGGTGTGCCTTGATCAAGAAAAAATACAAGAGAGAAAGGTGATACATACTACCATTCTAAGTACTCCCTTGTTCTCTTGAGCCAATCTTCATTTGATCTTCAATGGTGTGCTTGGTTTGCTTTGGGATCTTCAAGGTTGAGCTTCTTTGCTTGACACCTTCAAAGGATGATGCCACAATTTTGTTCAAGCTCCTTTGCAAGTTGTTGATCCACAAGCTTTGGCCTTCATTGATCTTCCTTTGTTTGTTCAATGCTTTGAGATGGTTGTGTGAAACTTCTCCTTGGTTGATCCTCTAAGGTATGGTTTGTCCAAATATGCTCTAGCTCATTTGTCCTTTGTTTGGTTCATCTTCAAGTATAGGCTATCAACAGTGTGTGCTAGCATGGATTGACATGTGAATTCCCTGTGTATAGCACAACACTCAAGGCAAACAATTAGTCCATAAAAGACTAATCAATTTGTGTTTGTTAATCATCAAAACAAGGTGATTGAATGAACCCATGGGGAACCCTTGGGCTAACAATCTCCCCCTTTTTTATGATGACAAACTAAATTGATTAGAGATGTGGGAGGATCCTCTTATGAGGATTAGATAAACAATGTAAGCATAACTACTCCCCCTCAACATATGCATGAGTTATATTTAACAAATTATAGTACAAGAATGCATATGATTATGGATCTAATCAATTACACAAATTCTTCCCCTTTTGGCATTAGCAAAAAGGAAGGATTAAATATTTAAGCATAATACAAAAAGCATCAAAGATATTCAGTGAGACTAGATGCTCCCCTAGCTTCTTATCATGAGTTACCAATTAAAATCAAAGTATAATCCAAAGTATATATGGCATGATAAGAGACAGTCAACATAGGAAATGAATAATCACAAAACAAATCAAGCCTATGTTGGCAAAACAAAAAGACATTTCAATTTTAGCACAAATTTTTAGGGTGTATCTTAGTATATATATATAAATCCAATATAAATCTACCCTGTGACCCGTAATATAATAATAGATTAGCAAGTTAAAGCTTATATTTTTCTTATCATGAAAGAAAACAAGCAAGTGTATAGTTTAGCATGATAAGCCCCATTTTGTTTTTGAAATTCCTATTAGAATCTTATCATGAGGTGATATGGAGTTATAGACTCATCATGATAAGCAAGAATATATATTTTCAAGTTAAAAATATTTTCTTAAATTGTCATGCATAGAAATTGACATTTGATCCTAATATGGCTAACTATTAGGATATATGGCATGACAACTAACTCTATCATGGATACACAGATAGCGAAGTGAAAAACACATGATAGGCACTCAAATTCATAGAAAATAGATTAGCAAGTTTAATTTTCTTCTATGAATGTACATCTAGAAAGATATGCAATTTTTTAGCTCTTGTGTAAAAGGATAAATCATTTAAGCTCTAATTCTTTGTTAAGATATGAAAAATTTTAGAACAATTAGAGGGGATATGTTTAAATGGATATTGTGAGCATCTCACAATGATCCATGTAAACATAAAAATAGCAAAAATTAGATCTCCCCCTTTGTATTTGTCATTGGCCTTATATAAACCATATGAATCAAGGCATGACATGATACAATAGGCCAAAGATATATCAATTGAATACTTGGCCAACAAACCTTATCATTGGAATGGATGATAGCACATTCGATTATCCAAGATAAGTCAAAAGCCTAAAGGATATAAGACTAAGTTTTAGGCTATGGACTTTTTGTCTATACAAAAATGAACTGATACCAAAATAAGAACACAAGACAAGCCCGGACAACCCATATGGAGCAACCATGCTCCAAATGAGTGTACTCATCATATGTGAGGTGATAACCACATTATGAATCATATGATAAGTAACTAAGGACAAATTTACCTTTAAGCTCCCCCTTTAAAAATGAATCATGCAATGCATGAATCCAAAGGGATGTCCTTGCATAGACTCCAAAAGTTTTTGGATATATTTTCCAAACGATACCAAGTTAAACTCAACCCTTGGGCTACAATGACACTTACTCTCCAAGTGTTAGTTTATCATGATAAAATGATAGCTATAGTCTAGCTCATCATGATAAACAAGCATAGCACAAAAGATTTGTAATTTAGAGCACATGCTCCTCCTAAGTGTGATATTGATTTTACTATTTCAAATTTTGCTTCCCTTAAGTGTTTACCATATAAACTAGATAGGGAGATCACACAAACATATATCTATTCATGTTTGAGATGTTGGCACAAGGCCAATTTGTTAGATATTTTAATTAAGGTGAATGTACCATCTCCCTCTTAGAATCTAAGAAGGCTAAGGGCACCAATTGAGTGACTTTAAAGATTAAGATTTAACATCTCATACGTGTAGATATTATCAAACAAGGGGTGATAACTATAGAATATGTATAAACCAATTTTAGTTCAATTCTATAGGACTAAGACATAGTGAGCATGGTTGATAAAGTATCATGTCTTAGAGAGACATCCATGATTCATGAAGGTGAGAGTATACCTCATGAGAAAGATATGATCATCAAGGTTTCTATAGATAATCTATCATGTTTGGACACAAAAGACATGGCACAAAATGTGCATGGTCCAAACATTTCATCTACATCCACAACCACATGTAAAATGACAAGGCATTAGGTACAAGGTGCATAAGCCCATTGAAAACCAAAAATATGTGGAAGACACATGTTCCCATCACAATTTAATGTATACAACCACCATAGTGAATTTCAATTTTACTTAAGTGAGTAAATGCCAAAATATAATTCTAGATTCCTATGATATTTTCATTTCAAGTCATACATTGAATCTAAGCATATTTTCAACTTTTCTACATATTATATCCTTTTGTGTTTCTAGGGAAAGATCCAAGGATTTTGAAATATATTTATCATATGATAGAAACCACCTTGGACACATGTATTCCAATATGAGCTTTCATGACTACTTGAAGTGAATTACATAGAAAATACCTATATATTTCAAGATTCAACTTATTCATGAGATTATTCATTTAAAGCTTTTGGAAATATACTAATTTTTAACCTATCTATGATTCTTATTACATTTGATGAAAATTATTAAGTATGTACTAGAATGGGTTTGATAGGACAATTAAGTACAAAGAATAAACATGTTTATTCACCTAGGGTACAAACAGATATCTAAGAAGGAATTTTAAGTGATTTCTTAGACATAGCATTTAGTTTCTTAATTTTGCTAGAAGATATATTAAACCAATTTAGATACTTAATTATCTAGCAAGTGCCATGTTTGTCCAAAATAGAGTTCAAAGAATAATACTTTAGCATTTTCTCAATTTTTGCTCAAGTATTATATGATTGCCAAAAATTTTCATTTAAGTTCAAGTCTTTAAACCTATGGGTTTCTTTTCTTTTGGTTTTGCTAGAATTATGTGATCAATTAACGTAACTCCTAGCAACTACCAAAATGGGTTCAAATTTTAAAGATGCACTTGAAGATTTAATTTGAACATATGGGCAATATGTGTGGTTGAATATTCTATAAGCACAATTTATGATTTTCACTTTAAGTTCTTTAGAGTGGTTTTCTTTTGTGGATGTTCACTAAGTGCAAGAAGATCTAAATCGTAATGTATGCATTTAGAGTGGTGGTTCTAATTATGATATTCAATTAAAGCACATCTCCTAATCTAAGATAAACATAATATAGATCATGTTGGGGGTTTTGGAACCCAAACCATGTTGGGCCCAACTAAGTTTGTGTGATGTAATGAGTCTTTTATAACCCACACAAACTTAGAGCTTTTTACAAATCTAAATCTACATCTAGATTTCTAATGTCCTAATCTACCACAATAATCACAAGACATTGAAGAATAGGTAGAAGGACTAGTTGAACATGATGAACTACAAGAATGCATATGGTGACAATTATGTTTAGCTTTTTCTTCTTGTAGACAATAGTTTTCCAACTCAAGTTTCTCATTCTCAGTTTTCAGATCAGTTATTTCCCTTTTTAAGTTTATTGATTCAAGAGATGAGAAAACTCTATTTCTATCTTCTTCTTCATTGATAACTTTAAGTTTTTTCAATAAATTAAGGTTTTTCTTTTCAAGTTCAATGTTATATTCAATTAATTTCTTTTCTTCATTTTGTAAATTTACATATTCATTTTGAAGATTTTCAAGTTCATTTGAAATTGATTTGAGAGGATTTTTAAGTGATTGATTCTTTGTGGTTTGTAGTTCAAATTGATCATTAAGTTTAACATAGTTATTCACAAGATCTTCATAATTAGGAGGCACAAAATCATCTAACTCATCATCACTTAAATCACCATTTTCTTCATTTTGATTTTCAAGAGCCATCAAGCAAATATTTTCTTTGAAATTGTTTTCTAATGAAATCCAAATTTCTTTAGCATTTTTGCATGAAGAAACTTTTTCAAATAGATGTGAGGGCAAGGAGCAACATAAGAAAATCATGACTTTTGAGTTAAGAGAAAATAATCTTTTATCATAATCACTAATTCTCTTAGATTTGGAATTTAAAACAAAGCCATTTTCAATTGATTTAAGCAAGTCTTTATCTAGACTCTTTAGATAAGACCTCATATGGATCGACCAAGATCCATAGTTGGTTCCATCAAAACAAGAAAGTCTAGAAGCCATTAGGTTGCCAATATAGATCTTTTCTCTTGAAGAAATTTGAAAGTTCAAAAATCTATATTAGAGCCTTTAGCTCTGATACCAAGTGAAATCCCACTAGGCAACCCAAGAGGGGGGTGAATTGGGTTTCTTTAAAAAACTTATTCTCTTTAAAAACTCCTTACCAAAATTACCCTAGTTTTAACTTTTCTCAATCAAGTTAGTTTGTTTATTAAGCTTAATAGTAATGATGTAAACTTTACTCCCTAGTTGATTTTATAACTTGACTAGAATGATGAGAGGCTTAATTAAAAAGAGATTAATATGCAATTTCAACTTAAGTGCTAATCACTCACTCAAGCAAGGATATGAATATTAAAGCACCTATAAGAGAGAGTAAGAGAGATGTGTACCAATCACCAATCAAGAGAAGGAGGTAGAGAGACAAGAGGCTTTGACACAAGTGCTTTTATAATGGTTCGGTCTTAAACCCAAGACCTACTCCACTCTTCTCAAGTTTGCTCTCCTTGAGGTATCCACTATCTTCTAAAGAACTTAAATACGGTGTTCCTTTCGCCTTGTACAATCCGAGCGTCCAAGTTACAAGGGTCTTAAATACGGCGCCCTTTGTTGCCAAATACAATGCAGAGAAGAAGATGTTGCTCACTTGCCTCTAGATAGGCTAATACAAAGTAGAGCTCACAATGCACTCTCAAAGATAATTACAAGTAATGCCTAAACCAATCTCAAATGATTTTCTCAAATCAAGGAACAAGAGGTTGGTGAGAGAAAATTAACCCAAAATGATTGCAAGTAGTTTTCAAGGGTTCTTTTGAGTTGGAACATGTTCTTCTCTTTGTTTTAGGTCCATACAATGTGTATATATAGAGTTCCAACTCAATATGACCGTTTTGGGGGTATTTCGGTCATTTTTGGGTCAAAAAACTACTAGCCGTTGGACCCCCAACGGCTCTCTTTTTTTGTGTCCAGGTTGTTTTCTCGCAGCTTCGAGAAATGTCTTGGAGTTCCGAGAAAATTTTCGGAGCTCCGAGACTGGATTTCCAGCAAACAGCTTCCAATTTGAAAAATTCATATCTCCTTCGTTCCTTGTCGGATTTCGACATTCTTATACTCTACGGATATGAGACAAATGAGAGCTATCTGTTAAAAATATTTTCAAAAATATTTGAAAATGTTTTAAATAAGTTTGATAGGATTTAGTTGCTGGTCCAGATTGTACTCTTAAAACATTGTTTTGTTCAATGTTGTGTTGAATGCCATATGGGACCCAACATGTTAGTGCACCACCATGGCCATTCACTTATCCATTTAAGTCCTTAAAGGGTGTGTTAGTGTCTTTAAAAAATATATTTTTAGGGGTTTTGAGGTGTGCCTTGATCAAGAAAAAATACAAGAGAGAAAGGTGATACATACTACCATTCTAAGTACTCCCTTATTCTCTTGAGCCAATCTTCATTTGATCTTCAATGGTGTGCTTGGTTTGCTTTGGGATCTTCAAGGTTGAGCTTCTTTGCTTGACACCTTCAAAGGATGATGCCACAATTTTGTTGAAGCTCCTTTGCAAGTTGTTGATCCACAAGCTTTTGCCTTCATTGATCTTCCTTTGTTTGTTCAATGCTTTGAGATGGTTGTGTGGAACTTCTCCTTGGTTGATCCTCCAAGGTATGGTTTGTCCAAATATGCTCTAGCTCTTTTGTCCTTTGTTTGGTTCATCTTCAAGCATAGGCTATCAACAGTGTGTGCTAGCATGGATTGACATGTGAATTTCCTGTGTATAGCACAACACTCAAGGCAAACAATTAGTCCATAAAAGACTAATCAATTTGTGTTTGTTAATCATCAAAACAAGATGATTGAATGAACCCATGGGGAACCCTTGGGCTAACAAATACATTTTTTTTGTCTCAGATTGTGAGGTGTGATTGAAATACACTTTAGCTCCTTACGGTAATCCTGTAGCTTGATTTGAAGCTTCTATGGTAAATTTATGTAAAAATCTTTGAGTATTTGAACTTAAAATGAACTTAAAATGACATTTACTTTGTGATCAAAGTAAGGGCGTTACAAGAGGTATGCATTTAAAAAAAATGTGATTCTATACTTAGTATGTCTCTGTGGGACCCGATCCCGCGATAGGGTCGCGAGCGCGCGAGGCGCTACACTCTCTCTTGGCCTCTCGTAACCACGCGAATGGCATGTGATTTTTATTATTAATTTTAATTACCCAACCAAGCAGGCATCAACCAAGCCATATGGTGCAAACAAACGTGCAACACAGTACCCATAAGGACAGGGGTAAGCCACCGAGCGTAGTAAGGTGTGATTTAATTCATCTTTTTCGTGAACATGGGATCACTGAGCCAATCCGAATTCTACGCAAAAGAGAGTGACAGAGTCGCCACCTAGATGAGGGATCTAGGACCCATAATTGACCAGAAATCTAGACTCGTTACCTGGTTACGAGAATAGAAGGTATGGGAAGTTACCACCACATGCACCATTCCTGCCTGATAATCGGTCTTCAATTTCAAAAGTTAACTCTTTTGAATTTCTTTTAAATGGCTCATTTAACTCTATATTAATGTGTGAACTACATGACATGCATCCTAAGATCTAATTTCAGAGTAATTCCTAAATGTGTATCTTGATTTTCTTAATTTGTTTGAATTCAATCTAAGTGAAAGTTCTTCTAAAATTCTAATTTCATGGAAGTCCTAAGTGATGTAATTACTTTTAATTTAAGGATTAATGTACAAAACCCCACCAGTTATGTGTGGAGCGGACTCGGGCTTGGTATGCCACTCAAGTATCCAAGTTGCCTACATATCCCAGCCTCATTGGAATCAGAGTCGATCGTAGTTCGGTGCACCTGAATTAAGCTACTTATGCCTAACTCATATAGGACATCGATCTAGACTGGATTTACTATTTTAACAGTTTAAGAGAAATTATTTAGTTCAAGTTGAAGATTGTATTATCCTAGGACTTCATCTAAGATGCTATATGGTCCTATCTAAGTGCAAGACACCCCTTAGACTAATGCAGGTGAACCTACATCCTAGGTAACTAGGCTTGTCCTATGAGAAAAGTGAGGTGACTAGTGTAACTAGATTTATGGCACGATTGCTATCCATAGCAAACGGCCGTGATGAGGCTAGACTTCTAACTCTATGACACCCTAAAACCTAGAACACGACATGACATAAGTGTTCCTAAAGGGGGCTCTAAAGGTTCTTACGATGGAGACCGCAATTAAACGGTTCCGAAAGACATGGGGTAAATTGATTCAATTTGTTGAAGTTAATGATTTTCAGTTCCTTAAAGGTTTCCGAATCCTAAAATCTAAGGAATACCAGAGGCTCTATGGTTGGCAAATTTCAGCCTTGAGTTGCATCCATAGAAGGGCATCGTGCTCTCAATCCTTGTATAATTTAACACATAAATTATAGTATATTATTGCCTCGCATGATTATCAGGATTTTCGTGGATAGTGGACCTCGGAGCTAACAACATACTATAATTTGCATGTTCAAATTATGCAGGAACGATCACAATTAGTATACGATTATGAATGCGATCTCGACAATTAAACTATCGCAGCATAGTCAATTTACAAAGGGAATCTATAACCTCTAGGGTTTCTGTTTCAAACAATTTTAAGGTTAAATATGATAAAAAATTAGGGTTTTTTGAAAGTTATCACTGACTTTTGTGTTGATTTGCTATTAAGTTGTGATTTATTAACATTAAGACCAGATTGCTAGGATTAAACAGTAACCCTAAGCAATCGAACTCTAAATTCATTGCAACTTTTTTCGTAATGAGATATGAATTCGGTTACACTACTGGAAGAGTGTCATGAATTTGGAATAAGTTTTTCTATCAATTTCTGAATTTCTAAAATTTGGGTCAGATTACAAATTAACAAATCAACTCATAGCATACGAATCTCAAATCAAGTAAAACTATTACAGTATAGATAGAATCATGGTATTAGACGACTGTAAAAAGTTCAAAGGTGTTTATCAAGATTTGATGCCAATTAAAATTCACACAAAATTCAGATAAAATCAATGAATCAATTAAAAAGTAGATTCAATTGTATCCTAAAATCATCTACAAATTCCTAATATATAACATAGGCTATATGATTTACTGTCAAAATTTCAAGACCTAATAATTAATGCTCATCCATAAAATTGATTTTTGAATAAAAGGGGGATTTCGTTTCCTAGGAATTAAAACCCATTTTTTAAAAAGAAAATTGTGAAATCATATTAAACCTTTGTAAAATCACTTAAAAAATTTTCACTAACCTAATGGCCTAAACTAATGGTTTGTAAGAAAAAGATTCGAAATTTCATTAATTTAATATAAAAAAAATTACGACACGTAAAACAAAAAAGCGATTAGAAAATAAATAAAAACACATTTTTTCTAAAAACAAATTTCATGAGAAATTCAATTTATTATTGAATATTAATTCTTGAGAGTTTCATCAATTTTTAAAACCTTTTGATATTTATAAAAAATAGCCGAAATTTAAAATAATTTAAAATCAGATTAAAAAAATTCAAACAAATCTGAAACTTTCTGGGTGATCTGGAAATCAAAAGAGTGGTTTGGAAAAAAGATTTCACAAATTTTGGACATGGTTTGATATACTTTTGGCTTCGTTCATCAGGAAATAACCCATTTAGGGGTTTTTTTTGAAAAATTGAATGAAAATTAAAACGGCCAAACCGCGATTGAAAATTAAGTTTCCAATAGTATTTTAGTTTACAAAAATCCCAAAAAATATCAGTTTTTAAAGAAACCCACGTTTTCAAATACTTGCTTTGATAATCCGATTTAAATTCATATTGAATAAAAAACGAAAAAAAATTATTATTAAATGGAGAAAAATTAATTATTTGGTGAAATTTTGGATTTTAAAAACTTATAATCTATATTATAATATATTAGAATTTCAAGGAAAAATTCATTGATTTGATCTATCAAAAGTAAAACCCTAGCATGCTTTTCTACTTTTTATATTACAAAGATAAAGATCCTACCGTTGATCGCGGTCCTTGTCTATAGGGTGCGTAGATCTAAGGTATACGCTTTGTCGCACCCTTTTATATGATGAAGAAGACCCAAAGAACACCCCAAAGATCCTTGATGTGTGATTTGTTGAAGAAGAAAAGGGAACTGAAGAATCCTTTTTGTGAAGAACCTTTGAGAGAGATGAACACACTTCAAGAGAGAAGAGGTTTTTTTCTTTCTTTCTTTTTTTGGAGGAGAGAGAAAAATGACGAATTTGAATTTTTTTTTTGGATCCTTCCTAGGATTGTTTGCTTTGATTTTTATACAAAAAGCTAGGGTTAAGAGAGAAATAGTAGTTTCCAATGTGAGAGCTCTATTTTTGGCTTGTTTCCAATTTTCCCCTCTTGCTTTCTTTCTTTCTTGTTTCCAAATTTGATTTGATTCCAATCTTAATTTCTTGTCAATCAAGACATGCTATTCTCATTCCATATTACTTCTTTGGAAGAAAATATTTTTAAGCAATCATTCATCTTTTCCTTTTTTCTTCTTTTCTTTTTTTTATTCTTTTTATTTTTCTTTTAACAAATATGATGTCACCATTGTGACATCATCAAGGTTGAGTGCTCAACTCATGTGGGTCAGCCATGTGGGGTGCCCACCATGGTGGTCGACCCATATGGGTGAACCCACATGAGCTCCATCTTTGCGGGCTTTAGCCCAATGGGCCATTTCACACGGGTTTAGGGTTTTTCCGTAAAAATTCAATAAAATCTTTCTAAATTCAACATTCTATATATGGACTTAACCCATTTGTCATTTATGGTGCATCCCTCACACATGATCGGACCATCTTTTTTGAAAAACAACTTTTCGGACCAAAATGCCCCTATTTGACTGTTAGACATCCAAATGCGACCAAAATACCCTCAGATTGGTTCACCCCTAAAGGGAAAAATTAAAAATGGAAAGTCTTTGTAGTCAAACTTCAAAAATAAAAACTTTCAAAATTTGGTCATTTCGGTGAGCAATATTAAACAGGATCATTTGGTATCCCCTGAAAATACCCAAAATGCCCTCAACACTTAGAATTTCCAAACTAAGCGAAACCCCTGCGAAATTCTAAATTTAGCAAGTTTTTCAAAATTGACGAAATCATTCATAATCTCTCAGACATATTTCGGGGATCAAAAGAATTACATAGGAAAAGACCAAATTACCCCGAGGTGCTAGAATTTGGCGAGACTAGAGAAAACCCTGAGAAATTCCAAAAATAGCAGATTTTTGAAAATTTATGAACGGACTCAAGATTTCTTAGACACAACTTAGGGACCAAATATGATATATTGAAAATGTCTAAAATACCCCCAAAGTGCATGACTGAGAGAAAATCTTGAGAGATCTAAATTTAGCAGGTTTCCCAAATCTTACGAAATTACTCCTAATCCATCAGCCGTACCCTTGAGATGGTTTTGGATATATGAGAAATGATTGAAACATCCATAAGATGATGAAAATGTGGAAGCCCCATGAGTTTATAAAAATAGCAGCTTTTCAAAATTCATATAATCGCTCAAGATCTCTCGGACACAGCTCGGGGTTCAAACGGGACACATCAGGAATGACCAATATACGCCTGTAGTGCAAAATGGGCAAATATGAGGGAAACCCTGAAAATTCTAAAAATAGCAGGTTTTTTCACTTGCTTGGAAACTTGATTTTACATCTTCCGGAGGCCAAAGGAATCCCCTAGAGACCTTTAGGATCTCGAATCAACTTCAAAACTCCCATAATGAGGTGAAATCTACCCTAAAATGCATTGATGCCTAATCTAATGCTGAATACGGACTCAAGACTCGATGATACTACCGAATCTTTCGCTTTTTAAAGCGTAGCAAAATGGGGGTGTCTACAGTCTCTGTCAGTTCTGAGTTTTTCATGGATAAGATTGGTCCTCTAATTTTTATTGTTGATTAGGTACTGTCATTTAGGCTCAGGTATGTATATAGGTGAGCTTCATGATACAAACTATAAGATTATTAAGGCATGTTAACATGTAAATATCATTGTAGTCCATGAAACTTTCTCTGGCGTGTTGACATTAATACAGCCCTTTTTTTATGAAAAGGCTTGAATGAGAATAGTAGACAGGGGGATTTATGTGACCTATGTGTGTCTATGCGTGTATGTGTATGTGAATGTGTATGAGTGTGTGTATGTGTGTGTGTCTATGCGTGTATGTGTATGTGAATGTGTATGAGTGAGTGTGTGTGTGTGTGTGCATGTATATATGTGTGTGAGTGTATAGGTGAGTAATACGTGTGTAAGTGTGTGTTCAGGAAATTAAAGTCATTTTTTTTTTTTTAGCTTGAAGGGCAATTCAGTCCCATGAATGCTTACTCTATAGGTCATCTTTTAGTGTGGATTGTCATTTACCCGTGTGTGAAGTTAACCCTTCACATGTATACCTGAACTCTTCAAAAGAAGATGTCGTTGAGACCTTTGACTCCCTTAGTGCTGACCTGATCGATACTACTTTAGTCTTGGTAGTCTACATGAATGGGTTTTGTTGTATGGAAGTGTTTGTCAATGTATCATCAAGGCTCAGAGATAGTTTTTTTATTATTTTATTTTTTTAAATTATAGACTGTGGTCATTTCTTGCCCTGCTATAATGTTTGGGTAATAGTACATGGTAGTGAACTGATGCTCGTTAGTTGCTACAACGAGTGAGTATAAATAGGTGTTAGTGTTGAGTATTTTGTTACTTGATAAATTCAAGGTTCACTTCAACATTAAACGAAATTCAACTTATATGTGAGTATGTATGGTTGAGTCACATGGTTCTTGACAAAGCAATTGACAAGTGTTCCATTTATATGTGAGTTCAAATTATTGGGCCTATAAGCAGATTAACTATGATAGTGTGATTACCTAGTGAATAAATGAAAAGATTTGTAATGAAAAGATTTGTAAGGTATCTGGTTCATTTTAAACTCCCATTTTATATATATTACATGATAAAGAATCTGAGATTTAGTAATATGTTAATTATATTGATCTGGTCAAAAAAAGGCATGAAAGTTTACTATTGTTTATACTGGTGATTCTTAAAAGGCATGCTGACTTGTCACACATAGTTCAGGAAAACAAGGTAATTTTATTGTGAAATAGGTGTAGGTTTGACCCATTCGTTTGCCTCTTCATAATAGGTTCATAGTCTTGATTTTCTTTTAGACCTTTTAATTATACTAGATGAGCATCTTTGGTAATAAAGTGTACACCTAAGCAAAAAGGTCATTAACTGGTTTTGATTAGTGTATTTCTGTGTATACCCTGTACATGATATTTCTTCCCATGGGGCCATTGATATCTTAACTAGCATGCACAATAATAAAATGGATGTACACCTTCTTTCACTCTTGTTTTGGCAGCCACCTTTTTATTTTGATAATAGCAGCCCCACACTCTTTGATAATGGCAGCCGCCTTTTCATTTTAGTAATGGCAGCCACCTTTTCATTTTGATAGTGGCAGCCCCATACTTTTTTATAATAGCAGCCCCACACTCTTTGACAATGGCAGCCACCTTTTTATTTTGATAATGACAACCCTTTTTATAGCTTTGTTTTGGCAGCCATCTCTTTACTCTGGTATTTGTAGCCCTCTATCATTTTGATGCACCCATCTTTTCATTTCGATATTGGTAACCCTTTAGACCATACGTATAGCAGGTCCAATTTTGATTTCTTATAGTTTTTTTTAAGATTTGGCAAAACGAACATGATTTCAGTTTATAAGGTGATTCAAAAGTCATTAGGGGATATTATTATGATAGTTTAGACTTTTTTAAGACAGGTGGATTCATAAAATGGGTTTTGTTCTCTTTGGAATGAACAATTTAAAAAAAAAAAAAAATTTAAAAAGAGCAGGGCAATGCTTACATTAGAGCAGACTTTTAACTCCACTCTTATTTATTGGGTTGTTGTTTTAATGACTAAATATATGAGGAGCTTAAAGTGTGGCTATGTTCATATAATTATTTTAGGTACTCGTAGTGCAAATCCTTATGGTTGCTTCTCATAGGTCCATCACTTCCCATATTTCACCCTGTTCACTTTTTTCCTATTTGCATCAGATTTAATTAATTGAATATTGATTTAGTAAATTGTGAGGACGTAACTTGTATGCATGTTACCTATTAGAGTTGAATTTTCAATTGCATAATGCATAGCTTAGAATATGTATCTTTTGAGATCAAATGAGAATGGAGGTCATGAAATCTGTTGAAATGCTAGGTATAAGGTGTTGATTGCTTTCATATGATTGACTTACTTATGCTACTGTATCGATGTAGAGGCTCAAACTGTTTATGTTTACACATTTTAGTCCATCTGACAAAATTTCATAGTTTCAAGAAGTAATTGACAAATCTACATTTTTATGGTTTGCTTATGATGATCTTATAGTTCCACTGTTTCATATTTTTATTGATAGATATCTTTATTGATTAATAGTTATATTTTGTTTCGTATTTGTCAAATCTATCAAACAGTATGTGTACTGTCTCATAGTAGAATTGAGAAAATGAATATTATCCTTACCAAGTTAAAGATTAGTATATGCATTGTCATGAGATGGTGTTAAAGTTTCTTACCATATAGACTTGTCTAGTCTCATATTAGAGCATATCCTTTATAAGTCAAAGACTAGCTTTGTTTCTTTTATCCCTGCAAGGGCGATGAAGGAGTCATCCCAAGCCCATCCTTAGGGGACTTGCTTAGTCCGAGTAGCACTCCCCTCTTTTATTTAGTAGACCTTCTTGGCCTTTTTAGTACCCTGAGCATTATTACTCTATCATTGCAAGGGCAATGAAAGAGTCATCTAGAGCCCCCTTAGGAGACAAGCTTTGTCTCATTTATCACATCTAGTGGGTCACCCATAGGAGACCATCCAAGTCTCACAAGTTGTACCCTCTATTAGTAGGAGACCAATTTGGTTTGATAGTTACCCTAACCCTATTTATCATTGTAAGGGCGATGATAGGGATACTTGGAGCCCACCTTTGTGTCTAGGAGACTGGCTCAATCTCACTAGCACCCTTGTTTATTTTCTTATAGTAGAGAGTCTTTGACTTATTTGCACCCCCTCATAGAGATGTAATCATATTTTTGACTTATTTGTATCATCTCTTATAGAGTGTTAGACACTCTTTGACTTGTTTGCATTCCCTCCTTAGTGTTAATTGCTTAGGAGTCTATCTCATAGACTATTAGTGTGTTCTTTTTGTTTAGTAGTTTATTCTTTATATAGGAGTTGGTCCTTTAGTATTATAGTCACTCCCCTTTTGCTTAGAGACTATATTAGTCTTATTAGAGTCTTACCTACTTGGGATCTTTCCCTGTTTTTCATAGTTGGGTTACTAGTTTACTTGGGATATTTTCATTTTTACTTTGGGACATTAGTTTGCTTGTTTGTGTATCATTTTTCATTTATGGGACATTAGTTTACTTGTTTCGGGGTTTCCCCTTTAGCCCTAGGGTTTGGCCCTAATGTGCTATTTGGCATGTTTCCTTTTTAAGGGTTAAAATATTTTAAAATCCAAAAATACTTGAAAACATTAAAATTCAAAAACATTATAAACTTTTGAAATTCAAAACTCCAAAAATATTTGAAAACATTTTAAAATTCCAAAAACATTTGAAATTTAAAATTCAAAAAAAATTGAAACATCAGAAATGTTAAAAGTTTTAGGAGCGTATTTGGAAAGTTTGTTTCCGAACTACGTTGGCTAGATCCTCTCTCACGAGGTACGTAAGCAGCTTGGATCCTTATCCCTAGTCCATTCAAACTTTGTAAATAAACCATTTAAACTTTTAAAAAGAAATCATTCGAACCATTTTAAAACCTTGTTTTCGAAAATATCTTCTTCTAGAGTTAGGAGTTTTGTTTTAAGTGTGTTGTGTGTTTGTATGTGTTTGTTTTGGTGTCTTTGTGATTAGAGTTAGGAGTTTGACGCCTCTGTCCCGTCAGTTGGTGATACTCTTCGCCTATTGATGACTACAGTAGGATGCGTTAGTCAGCCTATGGTTTTTCTTAGGTGTATGCCTAGTTGCACATAGGATATAGGAGCCACCTGCATTAGTTTAAGGTTTAAAAACTTGCATCTAATTAGGGCATATATGGAGTCTTAAAATCCACAATCTACTTTAATATAAATAATCACCAAAGAAGTTCTAATAACAAGTTGTAGTCCGGTCTTTTAGGTCGAGTCTAGTTTAGTGGTCTAGGTGTCTTAGGCATCATAGTTTAGAATAGGAACATAAGAACTGCGTTGCCTTGATTCCTGTGAGGCGGGGATACGTAGGCGGCTTTGGATGAATATCAGACCATCTAAAGATTCGGGCGGCAACGTTTAGAGTCTTAGGATTTGTTGTCAGTGTTTTAGAGTCTGTGTTTGTGGTTATTATTGTTTCTTATGTGTTTTCTTTCAGACTGTGAATTTTTCTTTACTTGATCACTCACATGCTTAGCTATAGCTAATTATTGTTTACTAGTTTATTGCCTTTTGATTATATTGCTTAATTGTAGCTCTTATATGCTTAGCTGTTGCTCCTTATCTTTGCTGATTATTATTCTTGGTATTATCTACTGATATTTGTTCACTGTGCAGGTTTATCTCATTAGTTATAGATGTGCATGTGTTTGTTTACTGCTTTATTAGATGTAATGAATTAGGACTAGATGAGATGTATAGAGACTGGAAACAGGGTTATCTGTTATTGAATTGACTCTAGTTTTCTTCGCCTCTTAGAGAGAGTAGATTCTAGTGATCATGCTAATGACAGATGATGCTGGTTCTAGCTCTCTAGTTTTCTCTGCCTCTTTGAGAGACGGTGAATTCTAGTGTCTTTTCCAATGTCAGATGACACTGATATCACTTCTCTTTAGGATTTTGATGTTTATTTTTTTTGCCCATCCCGTGGTCATGCATGTTTAGGTAGACATTTTCTCGGGGATGCCCATTCACATTTCACATGATTTTCGTTCAAAAATTTTCAAAGTTAATAAATAAATGGCATAAGAGACCGAGTGCTTACACTTGGGCGGATGGGGTACTCTTCGGACCTTCCTTATTCGTAATCAGGCACGGACCCATATATATATATATTTCTGGTTATCCATTGCATAGAGGATTTGTTTTTGGGTTCCATGGCCTATCCATGGATGGCGACTCTGAGTTGTTTTAGGTACGTCTTGGTTTCGATCCCTGGCTCCGGATCAAGAGGTATCTCATTTATATCGTCACTCGTGCTATGCTATGAGAGGCACCGTTTCGAGAGTTCCTTGGTAGAGCTCTCCTTCGTGTGGAGATCCAAAAGGACTGACGGAGACTTGTTCCTCGCTGCCTCCTCAGGATCGGGGTCCACAGCTCCAAGAGGGAATATTTTGATACGTTTCAGGAGACAAGGACGGGTGTAGTGTCCTTGGGTGATGGCTCTACTTGTGACGTCACGGGAGTTGGAACGGTGAAGATCAAAATGTTTGATGGAGTGGTTCGTACTTCGTGTGGTATGGCGTATGTCCCAAAGATAAGGAAGAATCTAGTATCTCTTGGCTAGTTGGACTCCAGGGGTTGCAGGTTTTCAGCTATAGGTGGAGCCATCAAAATCGCACGCAATTGTATGGTTCTGATGAAAGGCAAGAAGTGTGGCAGATTGTATCTTCTGGTCGGGGACACAGTGACTAGTGTTCCTATGATCTCGATGGCTAGATGGAAACGATGTAATGGTGTTCGCACACATGGGGTCTCGTTTGCAGTTGGTGTAAAAACAGGTTTCCAGGTTGCAGACGATGGTGAGAGAGTGACGGTACTTGCATTGGGGAGGATGGATTGAGATCCCTCTCCAAGGTTGACTGGGTGAGTCAACAGGTTGGCAGCTACACATATGCATTGGCCGTGTTGATCGAATCGCGAGGAGTCAGAACCACAATGATTCGAGGGTGTGTAGCTAGTACTTCAGAAGACCAATGGTGGTTTGCGGCGATAGCAGACCGATGGCGACATCAACAGAAAAATCTTCAAGTGGCTGGGAAATAAGCCAAGTGGAGATTGTTGGAAAGTTGCCTTACTTATTCCCACCCATGTTGAGTTTCTTGGGTGGAAAGCCAAGAGGCAAAAAGGAAAGCTATCTCTTTAGGTTTTGGGGAAAACCTAAATACCAAAAGAGAGTGGGTTTTCTCTAGCAGAAGGACAACAAGAGAGGACGAGCGAGAGGCTTGGGGTGTGACGGCTACCCTAAGGGTGAGAGATAGAAAAAGAGAGAGAAGAAGAAGAAAGAAAAGGGTTTTTTCTTGGGTTTCTTCTCAGGTACATTGGGTTTTCTTTCGGCTTTCTCTTGTGTACGATTATGGGTTTGAGAAGCAAGGAAAGGGTTTCGGGTTTGTGGGTTTGTGAATAATCCATTGTAATCCATGTATTTTGTTTTTTCTCATTGTGGAAGATCGTGTTTCTCTCCTGTGGAGTAGGCTTTGCCGAACCACTTCAAATCTTGGAGTTCATCTTGTGGCTTACTTGTTTATTTTACTTTTCTATTTAATTTGTGAATGATCAGATTGTTTTGCCCAGCGGGTTTTCTCAACAGAATGGTCTGGATTAGTTACTTGTTGCACATGTGTGTTGATCAAACCGTTGATCTAATGGGACTCACCACAAGTCTGTGCCATGTTGCCTACTTTAACGGTTACATTGGTATGAATTGGGCTTCATGTTTGGAAACTTTCATCAGGAGCAATCTTCTTCAACTCGCATGCTCCATTTTCTCTAGACCAATAGTAAATATGTAAAAAGCATCTGCCATGGAAATAAGAAAATCAAGAGTTGAACTACTTATCTTTCATGCCTGTCCATAATTTACTAGATTTCACCCATTGTCGGGTACATATTAGGAACTGGTTTGGGCTTACTGGTGCCAACCTAACAAACTCCCAAATAGACACGCAACCACGGCTTTAAATTTTGGCTCAACCCCGAAACTGAAATTGAGCATACCCAAAACATTACATTATTTTGACTGAAATTTCACGAACTTGACGCAAAAATCTCAATTTTTTTTAATTATTTAATAATTTCCCCAAAATTTTGGTAATTTCAGCCGAAATTTGGTGTGGAATAAAATATTGATTCTAATGGTTTCGTCAGATTTCGTCTGA
Organism: Tasmannia lanceolata; assembly: GCF_043159265.1. Taxonomy (NCBI): domain Eukaryota; kingdom Viridiplantae; phylum Streptophyta; class Magnoliopsida; order Canellales; family Winteraceae; genus Tasmannia; species Tasmannia lanceolata. The sequence goes on along the minus strand of NW_027518688.1, from coordinate 8,701,336 downwards.
AATTTCGATTTTGGTGGTGTTAGGGATAAAATCGGCACTAACCATTGATCAGCGACACGTGGCATCTCCGAATAATTAGAAACAGACTTAAGAGTTTGGGAAGGAAAGATTATTCTCTCCTTAAAAGTAGCTACGTCCAAACTGTGAAACCGCCTCTGATAAAGGCAACATAACCCCAAGGCGGTAACTTTCTATCTAGGGGAAGTTTAGTAAAAAGTAACTTGCTCGTTCAGGGAAATAGGATATATATTAAAAATAGATATAAACTTATCTCCCGGGGAAGTCGACCAATTCGGCAAGACTCCTAAAACAGCAAGATTCTATTCATTGCGAACTCTTTTCTCTATAAAGAGGGACCCTTACACTCATAATGGAACTACGTTAGACTTGATCCTCAAAGAAGGAGTACGTAGGCAACTTGTTGGTAATGCTTCTAAATCTAATCTCCTTTCCCCCAACCCCCCAGTGATTTTGATTTCTAGCTTAACTATTGAAATATCATAATTACGGTTCTACTAACATCGTTTCTGTGAGTACAAGTTGCTTACAAGATCAGCTCTATCACCACTAGATCGTGTAGAGCGGATTTCGGCATCATCAGGTGGGTGAGGACCGAAAATCATTCCGAAACCCAAATTTTAAACCATGCATGCAACTAGGACTGTGGGCTCACCAAGGCCTCTATTATTATTTCTTGAGAACGACGATACGTAAAGTAGCTTTGACACTCAATGATAAAAGACAATTCGGGCCATAAATCAAATTAAGGAAGACCCACATGGTGTGATACTACCATGCATGCATAAGATTACGAAGTACAAAAATCATCCATTTATCTTTTCTATTGCAAAACCCAAATCGAGGCTTGATAGATCAAGGGCTCAGATCATGATATGATTCTCAGTAAAAGAAGCTGAGTTTCAGATCAGAAAAGAGCTAGAGGTTAAAGAAGAAGAGAGAAAAGAGAGGGAAAAGCTGAAAAGGAAAATATTCTCATTCTCTTTGTCTTTCGTTACAATCATTCTTATAGAGAAAAATCCTAACGAACTATCACATCTTGTCAGATCTGCATAACAAACTACGTATTTCTCTGCCTTCTACCTACCGTATTATGCGGTGCCTTAATTACAAAAAGTAACTAATACTACTGAGTCCTCCTCTCTTATTATTAACTGATCCTCGTTGTAATCCTTCATCCACATGGGTTTACACTTGATTCGTTTTCCTTTGCTTTGTCCCTCAATCTCAACTAGAACCTCTTTATTTCCTTATGCTATTTCTTCTTCCATTACTGGCTGTTGATCATACTCATTACTTATCTGAACGTCTGAGATTCTATCATTGCCTACCCCATCGAAATTTACCTTTTCCTCAAGGTTTAGATTTGAAAATTCCAACTGTATGTCCTCTAGATTTTCCCATGTCGTATCTTCTGAAAGAAGTCATTTCCACTGAATGAGTACCTGTTTAATTGGCTTGTCTCTTTTGAGTATAGTTCGAGCTCCAATGATAGCTAGGGGTGAGATGAGTGGGTAATTACGATAACTTTGATTAGGCAAAGTGCAAACTGATTGGGGTATCGTCCCATGAAATTGTTTCATTAGGGAAATGTGAAAGACTGGATGTAGTCGGCTTCCCTCGGGAAGTTTCAACCAATATGCTACCTTCCCCACCCTTGCCTCAATCTCATAAGGTCTGTAATACCGTTTGCTCAATTTCTGAGAGGATCAGTTAGCTACTGTCTGCTAGAGGTATGGCTGTAATTTAAGCAGAACCCAACTGCCCACTTCAAACTCCCTATCTATTCTTTTTTTATCAGCCATAGATTTCATTCGTGACTGAGCTTGACTCAAATGGAGCTTGAGTTTAGCTAGCAAGGCATCCCGTTGGATAAGCTCTGTGTCTGCAACCTCAGCATGAGAAGAACCAGGAACATATAAAGGTATGGTTGTGGAGGTCGCCCCATAAACGGCTTCAAATGGGGTCATCTTGATTGTTGTATGGATAGAACTGTTGTAAGAGTATTCCGCCCAGGGTAAATAGGTATGCCATTGCTTCGGATTGTATTGGGAAAAAGCTCGAAGGTATTCTTAAACACATCGATTCAACACTTCCGATTGACCATCCGTTTGGGGATGGTATGCTGAAGACAATTTCAAGGTAGTACCACTTAACTCAAACAATGCAGACCAAAATTTACTTGTAAAAATGGGATCTCTGTCAGATACGATCGACTTAGGCATACCGTGAAGTTTAATCACCATGTCTGTGAATAGTTTTGCAACCTTTACGGCATTGTAATTCGTTGGTAAAGCTCCCAGATGAGCATATTTTGACAAGCGATCAATAACGACCAAGATAGTAGTGAAACCATTCGACAGTGGTAACCCTGTTATGTAATCCATAGCAACATCTTCCCATATACTTTATGGTATAGGTAGGGGTTGTAATAACCCCAATGGAGGTGAAGTTGAATACTTTGTTTGTTGACAAACAAGGCAATTTTTAACAAATTGTTTGACGTCAGCTCGAAGGTTCAGCCAAAAGAAACTAGCAGAGATCCTTAGGAATGTCCAAAGCGTACCCGCATGTCCCACTTGAGGTGTGCTATGGAACTCATGTAAGATTTGGTATCTTAAAGGTAAAGTAGAGCTGCTAAACAACCTGTTATTATGAAAATGAGTCTATTTCGCAGTGTAAATGCTGAAGTCGCTACACCTTTCTGGATCTGACTCTGTATTTCTAACAACTCTGGGTCTGTAGCATTTTCTAACTGAGGCTTGATATGTCAAACACATGTCTAAATATTGCTGTTTGCAGTTGCATTGCAGAAGAGGCTATTGGAGACGATTGAAGCGAGGAAACTTCTTCTACTCTGGATAAGGCATCTGTAGCCTGATTTTCATTGCCAGCCTTATAGACAATCGTGTAGTTGTAGCCCAGTAACCTGCACAAGTATTGATGTTGCTCGGGAGTTTGTATAGTCTGATTCCTAAGATTTTTTAGGCTTCTATGATCAGTAGAGATAATGAATTGTCTTACAAGAAAATACTGTCTCCATTTCTTAACAGCTTCGGTGATGGCAAACAACTCTTTAACATACACTGAGGCAACCGACATGGTAGGGGACATTTTCTTGCTAAAATAGGCTATTGGATGGCATTGTAGCATTAATACGGCCCCGATGGGAATGCTGGAAGCATCAGTTTCTTGAACAAAATCCTGAGAAAAATCGGGCAATGCAAATGCAGGGACTTGCGTCATTAACACTTTTAATCTGTCAAAGGATGATTGAGCTTCCCAGGACCATTTAAATGCATCTTTCTTTAAGAGCTGGGTGAGAGGAAATGCCACTATTGCGTAGTGTTGCACAAATCTTTGGTAGTATCCGGTGAGGCCCAGAAATCCCCGTAGTTGCTTCAGATTAAGAGGTTGTGGCCATTCTTGTATTGCCCTTGCCTTGTCTGGATCTGGTTGAACCCCAACACCCGAGACCAAATGTCCCAAATAATCAATTTTGTGTTAACAAAATTGACACTTTGACATTTTGGCAAACAGGTTGTTGGAAGATAAACAATGCAAAACAGAAGTTAAATGTTGAATGTGATCTTCAAAAGTTCTACTATAAACAAGTATATCATCGAAGAAAACTATGACAAAATGACGAAGGAATGGTTTAAAGATAGTGTTCATAGTATTCTGAAAAGTAGATGGCCATTTGTTAGCCCAAAAGGCATAACTAGAAACTCATAGTTCCCTTCATGGGTCCAAAACGTTGTCTTAGAACAATCTTCCGACGTCATTCTTATCTGATGATATCCAGATCGTAAATCCAATTTATAAAACACCATGGCTCCATGTAATTCACCCATAAGCTCGTCAATCGTTGGTATTGGAAATCGATCCTTAACTGTGATTGAATTCAAAGCTCTATAATCGACACAAAAAATGCCATGTTTGATCTTTCTTTTTAACCAGTAGAACAGGGGATGAATAAGGACTGTGGCTTGGAACAATGAGACCGCTCTGAGGCATTTCCTTTACTAATCATTCAATTTCATTTTTTTGGAAATGAGGGTAGCGATATGGTTTAACATTAACAGGATTCGATCTAGTGATGAGGTGGATTTGATGGTCCCCAACACGGCATGGTGGTAGCCCAGATGGAGTTTGAAAAAATTGATGAAATTGCCCCAAAAGGTCAGCAACAGCAACTGGTAAATTGCTTCGGATATCAATGGGTTGAAGCTCTAATTGTGAAAAACTCGCATGTGTCTTATCAACGCAAAGGAGAGTGAAATATGAAGCTATGGCGTTGCTCTTGGTGTGGCATTTAAGGGATGAGGGTTTAACGTTGCTTCACCAACAAGTTTAACTGGTTTTCCTTTCCACTGAAATTCCATGGTCGAGATTTTGTAATTCGTAAGAATTGGACCCAGTTCAACTAACCATTTGAACGCCTAAAACAACATCTGCCCCTTTTATAGGTAAAATGAAGAGATCAACTGAAAACTCATGTGATTGAAGAGTGAGTTTAACATCAACACATTTTTTGCTGCAGAGCAATGATTCTCCATTACCTATGATAACTCTAAACGAATTTGTGGGTATAATAGGCCAATTGAGCATATGAGCAACTATTTCTTTAATGAAATTATGCGTAGAACCACTGTCAATTAAAACGTGAATGGAATTGTTAGCACTTACCCCCGTAATTCGGATTGTACTTGGGTCTACTGACCAACCAGTGCATGGAAGCTAATTTCAGTAGACTGGTCATCTTGGGCACCTGGTAGACTATCATCAACAGCAACGTCCCAATCCTGTGTGAGGAGCGGATCTTCGTCTTCTATGGCAGTTAGATGATACAAACGGCACTGGCAATCGTGCCCGGGGGCATATTTGTCATCACAAAAATAGCAAATCGTAGCCCCAATAGCTCTGACCTGTGAAATTGCCAGCGTGGGCAACAACCCCGGACCTCCGGTAGGTTTGGGCCAAGCCATTTTCCATGAGTTCCGTAAGGCATCATACTTTTGCTCATAAATTTTAGCTAAAGAAAATGTTTGCAAAAGAGAAGTGGGTTGAATTACGAGTAATTCTCGTTTCAGATCCGGTTTAAGATGAGAGATGAAAAACTAATAAGAAAAGAATCGGGTAATCCAATAACTTTGTTCGACATTTCTTCGAATCGACATTGATAATCGTCAACTGTTGAGATCTGATGGAGTTTGGATACCTCACCTTTGTGATCTTGATACAGTGAAGGACAAAAACACAATTGTACAGCCTCTAAGAAACCCTTCCATGAATTTAGTAGATTGTTTGATTACGCCCATTGAACCCATGAGAGAGCTGGGCCGTCAAGACGAAACGAAGCGATGTTCAGTCATTGTTCCTCTGGAACACTGTAATAATGGAAAAATTGCCCGACCTTGAACGTCCACCCTATCGGATCAGTGCCGTCAAACCGGGGTACATCCATCCGTATAAATCGACTATAATTGTGCTGGATTGGAACAATTTCCACATCTGCACTACTGGACGAGTGATCATCTCCATTGGAGCGAGAAAGTGGAGTTGGATTTGGTCTGCTCTGTAATTGCTTGATCATAGCGACAAATTCCTCATGTTGTTGAGCTTGGATGAGACGCAATTCATTTAGCTGCTACTGATGCAGGTTGAATTGCTCGTCGATTTTGGATTGAGCCCTCTTATTATCTACCATGAGTGGAATAGAGAAGTCAATGAAAGCACCAATGATATGATTCTCAGCAAAAGATGCTGAGTTTCAGATCAGAAAAGAGCTAAAGGTTGAAGAAGAAGAGAGAAAAGAGAGGGAAAAGCTGAAGAGGAAAATATTCTCATTCCCTTTTTCTTTCGTTACAATCATTCTTATAGAGAAAAATCCTAACGATCAGATTGTCAGATCTGCAGAACTGAAATATGGGTCTAGGGAACCAAGAGGGGGGTGAATTGGTTTTATAAAAAAATTATCCCTTTTTGAAATCAAATTTAACCTAATTCAATTTTTCTTCTCTTGCTTAGTTTTTGGTTAGTTCAAATAATGTCAAAGTAAAAGGAAATGCCAAACCAAAAATAAAAATGAGAGTGCAAGAATAAGATAAGAACACACTGATGTATAGTGGTTCGGGTAAAGCCCTACTCCACTCTTCTTGAGATCGTCCTCAAGGATTTCCACTATTTGAGACCTCCACGATGCCCGGCTCCAAAGTGATTTTAATCCCAAGGGTATTAGATGAGGATGCCCTTGCCACCTTTACACCGACTCTCCTTCTTCGCCGAGTTCTAAGCGCTTCTCCCTAAGGTATTAAGAATAGGATGCCCTAGCCACCTTTACAATGAAAAAGAAGAATGATATGCCTTCCTTTAAGGCTTGATGCAAAATGAAGTCCCCTTGAATGCTCTCTAAGATAATACAAATTGAATCCTAAATCCAGACTCAAATGATTGCAAGTGCAAGGCAAGTTTGGTGGAGAAAACAAAAACTTAAGCCAAATGGGCTGCAAGTATTTGTAAATGCTTAAGATGGTTTTTCAATTATTCAAGAGTATTAAAAGAACCTCTTCAATGTGTATTTATAAGCCCTCATCAATATATGACCGTTTGGGGCTGGAGGTAACAAAAACACCTCAAAAAGCAACTAGCCGTTTGAAACACAACGGCTATATTTTTTGCTGTCGTCACATTCTCGGAATTCCAAGAACCATTCTCGGAGTTCCGAGAAAAGCTCTCGGAGTTCGGCAAAAAATTCAAGGAGTTCTGAGGCAAGGACCAGAGTATAGCATAATACTTCCTGGACCATTTGTCGGAGTTTCGCAAAAATTCTCGAAATTCTGAGAAAATGTCCCGAGTATAAATTATACTTCCTGGAACATTTCTCGGAGGTCTGCAGGATTTCTCGGAGTTCCGAGCTCAGAGCTCTGAGAAAACTCTTGGAGTTCCGAGAAGCCTATTTTCAATAGTTTTTCAATTTGTTTGAGCTAATTTTCTTTTGGGCTTTTGGAACTCTATTTTTATGATAATTTGGAACGTTATGAGGGTCCCAACATATTGGTCTACCACACAGACATTCACTTAACCAATTAAGTTTAATACGGAATGTTAGTCTTTTTGAAAACATATTTTGAAAAAGCTTGCCTTGACTTAAAAATCTAAAGAGAAAGGATGTACAACAAGTCTAAGTATAGCTACACTTCTCTTTGGTCTTGGTTTTCATAGATCTTCCATTGTGTGCTTGCTTTGCTTGAGTGTGTTGAGGTGAGCTCCACATTGAATGTTCTTCCCAGATAAGTTGACCCATGTGATCTTGAGCTCCTTTGACTCCTGTGTGGTACATTTTCAAGCACGACCAAGTGGTGTGTTGGTTCCTTCCATGATTGTCCTGTCTTAAAACAACACTTCAAGGCAAATTGATTAGTATTAAAAAGCATAATCAATTTAGTTTGAGAATCATCAAAAACAAGGTAAGAGGATGAGCCATTGGGCTTACAATCTCCCCCTTTTTTATGATGACAAACAGAATTGATTTTGCGGTGTGTGTGGAGTGACATAATAAGCAAGTGAATACACATACTCCCCCTTAACATATGCACAAATGAAAAAAAACAGGTGAAAGCAAATAGTGCATATGGAACATGAATAGATAATCAATTTCTAAAATTCTCCCCCTTTTGTCATTGACAAAAAGAAGAATTTATCAAGTTTAAGATCATACATGAACAAGGATATATCCAATAAGTGATTCATGATTATTAGCTATAAAAATTCCGCCTTAAGATTTTGAATGAGGAAAACGAAAATTTATAGAACAAGTGTCAGTAAACTAAGCCTCTAACCATAATATATATATATATATATATATATATATATATATTTTAAACTATCATGAGAAGCAAGGGTAAAGTATATTCAAGTGAGGGACTCCCCCTAAATCAGTGCATGTGGTACAAAGTAAATATATGTTCCAGTAATGCACATATACCTGTTTATGATCGAGATGCTGGCACAATGCCAAATTGTTAGGTATTTTAATTAAGGTGAAAGTACCTCTCCCTCTTAGAACACTAAGAAGGCTAAGAGTACCAATTGAGTGACTTTTAAGATTAAGGTGTGACATCTCATTCATACAGATACTACCAAACAAGGATGATACATATATACTATATAGATAAGTAGGTGAAAGGCACAAAGTATTTATCTGGCAATTTCTTTGACTTGATCTGCACTCCAAATATTTAAGGCACTTCTGATATAACATATTCTATCATCACTAAGGGATTTTGTAAAGATGTCAACCAATTGTTCCTCAGTATTGATATACTTTTGGCAAATGTCCCATTTTTGTGAATGATCGCTAATGAAGTGGTGCCTAATCTCAATATTTTTGGTTCTAGAGTGTTGTATGGGGTTCTTTGTCAATTTTATAGCACTAGTGTTGTCACATTGGATGTGAATATTTTTCAATTTAACTCCATAATCCATCAATGTGCTTTACATCCATAGGACTTGTGCACAGCAAGCCCCAACTACCACATATTCTGCTTCTATTGTGGACAGGGCGACTAAATTCTGTTTCTTACTGAACCATGAAACAAGTGATTTGCCCAAGAATTGACAAGTCCCGCTAGTGCTTTTTCTATCCACTCAACATCCAGCAAAGTCTACATCTGAATATCCAGTGAGAGTAAAGTCACTAGATCTTTCATACCATAGTCCCACACTTTTGGGTTCCTCTTAAGTACTTGAAGATCTTCTTGACTGCAGATAGACGAGACTCCTTTGGATCCGATTGAAACCGAGCATAGAGACAGACAGTAAACATAATGTCTGGTCTACTGGCTGTCAAATAGAGTAGACTACCTATCATACCCCTCTACGTCTTTTGGTCTACTAACTTGCCAAATTCATCCCTTTCTAACTTAGCAACTGTACTCATTGGAATTCTTGATGTCTTGCTGCTATCCATCCCATACTTCTTCATTAACTCCTTTGTATATTTTCTGGATTTATAAATATTTTATTTTGGTATTGTTTGATTTGGAGTCCTAAGAAGTAGGTTAACTCACCCATCATGCTAATTTCAAATTCATTTTTCATTAGATTTGCAAATTCATCACACATCATTTGATTAGTTGAGCCACAAATGGTGTCATCTACATAGATCTGGACAAGTAGGATATCTTGATTTTTCATTTTGATAAACAATGTTTTATCCACTTTGCCCATCTCAAAACCTTTCTCTACTAGGAAGGTACAAAGCCTCTCATACCAAGCTCTAGGAGCTTGGTTCAATCCATATAAAGCTTTATCAAGCTTGAAGACATGCTTTGGATGTTTGTAGTCTTCAAAACTTGGAGGTTGCTCAACATACACTTCATCTTACATATAGCCATTTAGGAAGGCACTTTTGACATCCATTTGATATAATTTAAATCCTTTATGAGATGCATATGCCAAAAGTATCCTAATAGCTTCCATACGGGCAACAGGAGCAAATGTCTCATCATAGTCTATCCCTTCCTCCTGATTGTACCCTTGGGCTACACGCGTGGCTTTATTTCTAGTGATTATTCCATTTTCGTCCATTTTGTTTCTATACACCCATCTTGTGCCAATAACTAGATGATCACTAGGCCTAGGCACTAACCTCCACACCTTGTTCCTTTCGAATTGATTCAATTCCTCTTGGATAGCCATCAACCAATATTCATCCTTTTCTGCTTCCTTGATGGACTTAGGTTCCAATTCAGATAGGAATGCCAAATTGTTAGTCATACTTCTATAGTATGATCTAGTTCTCACCGGCGATGTGGCATCACCTAAGATTTGGGATTCCGGATGATCTACCAATATTCTCCTATCCTTAGGTAATGAGTTATCCTCTCCACTTTCAACTTCCTCACTAGATAATGGATCACTTGTAGAATCTTGGGGAGGAACATTTGTCTTAGGTAAAGGTGTTCAATGTGTTCATCCTCATCATGCGACATTTCTTGAGGTGTTGGCTCTCTCTCTCATCAAATGTAACTTGCATGGATTCTTCTACAATTAGGGTTTTTCTATTAAACACTTTATTTGCTTTGCTATCCTAAAAATATGCCATCATCCGACTTCTTATCAAATTTATGCAAGTTGTCTTTGATATTAAAGATGTAGCATCGACAACCAAACACCCTAAAGTCGGTTATATTGAGTTTCAAGTTTTTCCGAAGCTCATAAGGTGTTTTCTTAGAAATTGGCCTCATAAACACCCTACTTATGATATAGCAAGCGGTGCTAACCGCTTTCGCCTAAAAGTGTCTAGGAAGATCATTCTCATGTAACACTGATCTAGCCATTTCTTGAAGGGTTCGGTTCTTTTTTTCTAGAACCCCATTTTGTTGAGGTGTCCTAGGTGCCAAGAAGTTGTGTTTTAAGCCATGATCATTACAATAAGTGTCAAAGTGTATGTTTTCAAATTCAGTTCCATGGTCACTTCTAATGTAAGATATGGCTATACCCTTTTCATTTTGGACTTGATTACACAACTTAGAGAAATTTTCATAGGTTTCATCTTTATGTGCTAGAAATATGACCCATGTAAATCGTGAATAGTCATCCACAATAACAAGTACATACCTCTTTCCACCTAAACTACTAGTCTTCATTGGTCCAAAGAGATCCATATGAAGTAGTTGCAAGGGGTAAGTGGTAGAGATAATATTTTTAGGGGCAAATGAACTCCTTAATTGTTTGCCTAATTGACAAGTTCTACAAATGTGATATTTGGTGTATTTAAGCTTAGGCAAACCTCTAACTATGTCTTTTGATGAGAGGGTTGAAATGAGATCCATTCCGACATGACCCAATCTCCTATGCCATAGCCAATAATCTTCACTAATGGAATTGAGACATGTTACATTTTGTAATCTAAGATGATCTAGCCAAATGGTGTAAATGTTATTGTCTCTAGAACCTATGAATTGCACATTTCCATCTATCTTATTTTTAACAATGCATTTGTCAAGGTTGAAGACTACTTCAAACCCATTATCACATAGTTGACTAATGCTAATAAGATTATGAGATAAGCCATTAACATAAAGTACATCATGAATGGGTGAGGTAGAGTTACCTATGGTGCCTTCTCCTTTAACCTTTCCCTTGTTGTCATCTCCAAAGGTAACTTCTCCACCATCTTTGAGTAAAAGGGATGCAAATTGAGTGAGGTCTCCGGTCATGTGCCTAGAGCATCCACTATCAAGGTACCATGTGTTCTTCTTGTTGTGGCTTCTAAGACATACGTACATATGAATAGGCAAGTGAGATCCCTTAAGTACCCAAATCTTCCTAATCTTGCTATGTCCATTTGTTTTTACCTTTGCATTTAATTTGGTTTTGTCTTGTTTAGCATACTCGCAACCAACCTTATAATGTCCTTCTAGTCCACAATAAAAACAAGTTTTGGTACCACTACATGAAGCTTTCACAAATTTGTTCTTATAATTTGACATTGTAGTATCCCATTTATATCCAAGTCCACTTTTATCATGCGACATTCTTTGAATGTTAACAAGTTTATCCAATTTTAGTGAATCTATGGGACCAGATCCAGCGAGAGGAGCGGCGCGACCCACCTCCCTCTCTTGGTCTCTCGTACCCACGTGAATGACGTGTGGCTTTTTTTTATTTTTAATATAAGTCATCTTTTCAGTGAACTTGGGATCACTAAAGCAATCCGAATTTTACACAAAAGAGAATAATAGAGTCGCCACCTAGATGAGGGATCTAGGACCCGTAAATGACAAGAAATCTAGATTCGCTACCTGATTACGAGAATTGAAGGTATGTGGAGTTACCACCACAAGCACCATTCTTGTCCGATAATCTGGTCTTCAATTCCAAAAGTTAACTCTCTTGAATTTCTTTTAAATGGCTCATTTAACTCTTTATTAATGTGTGAACTATATGACGTGCATCCTGAAATCTAATTTCAATGTATTACCTAATGTGTATCTTAATTTTTTTTAATTTGTTTGGATTCAATCTAAGTGAATGTTCTCCTAAAATTCTGATTTGAGGGAAATCTTATATATTTAGTTAAAAATTTATAAAAAACTAATATACAAAACCCCACCATTTGTGGTAGGCCGACTCGTGCTCGATATGCCATTCAAAGCATCCAAAGCTGCCTACGTATCCCAGCCTCACTGGAATCAGAGTCGATCGTAGTTCGGTGCTTGAACTAAGCTACATGCCTAAGACATCTAGGACATCAATCTAGATTGGATTAACTGTTTCAACAGTTTTCAAGAGATTATTTAATTCAAGTTGAGTAGATTTTATTATCGTAGGACTCCATCTAAGATGCTATATGGTCATATCTAAGTGCAAGACATCCCTTAGACTAATACAGGTGAACCTACATCCTAGGTTAACTAGGCTTGTCCTATACATAAATGGGATAACTAGTGTAGCTAGACCTATGTCTCGATTGCTAATAATAGCAATCGGTCGTGATGAGGCTGAACTCCTAACTCTAGGACATCCTAAAGCCTAGGACACAATGTGACATAAGTATTCGTAAGGGGGCTCTAAAGGTTCCTACAATGGAAGACCGCAATCCAACGGTTTCAAAAGCATGGATCAAATGATCTTAATTTATTAAGTTAATGATTTCTAATTTTTCAAAAATTTTTGATTCCTAACATCTAAGGAATACCAAAGGCTCTAGGGCTTGATGAATTTCAGCCTTGAGTTGCATTCATGAAAGGGAATCGTGCTTTCCACCCTTACATAATTTGGCACGTAAGTTATAGTATGTTATTGCCTAGCATATTTCTCAAGATTTTTGTTGACAGTAGACCTCGGAGCCAACAACATACTAGAATTTGAATGCTCAAATTATTAAGGATTGATCGCAATTAAGATACGATTATGAACGCAATCTTGGCGGTAAAGCTATCATAGTATAGCAAATTTGCAAAGGAGATCAATGTTTCCTAAGGTTTCTATTTCGATAGTTTAAAAATTGATACATGATGGAGAATTAGAATTTTCTGGAAATTTTTATGACAATTTGAATTAATTTCAATTTTCTTAAGGATTGTAAAGATTTTAGACCATATTATAAATTTTCAAAGCAACCTATTGCAATTCTAATTCAATTAAGGTCAAATTTTTATAGTAGCTTTCTCTATACCAGGGAAGGTCACTGTCTAATGTTTATGAATTGCCAAGGTGATTTACTATCAATTTTCTAATTTTGAAGATATCTGTCCAGATTATAGATTTACACAGTAACTTATAGTAAATCTAATTTAAATATGTTCAAATTTTTATAGTAACTTGGTCTTAACCAGAGAAGGTTATTGTACAATTTCCATGAATTTTAAATGTGATTAACTATCAGTTTTCCCATGTTGAAGATTTCTGTCCAGATTATAAATGTACATATAAACTCGTAGTAAATCTAATCGAAATAAGATAAAAAATTTTAAGTAGCTTTATCTTGAAAAGATTACTGTAACATTTTCATGAATTGTAAAGATGATTTACTATCAATTTTTGATTTTAACAATATCTGTCCAGACTATGAAATTACAAAGAAACACATAGTAAATTTAATCCAAAACAATCCAAACTTTATGAAAACATGTAATTCCAGTATTAACTCTCAATAAAATATTTTCAGAATGTTTCATTACAATTTACTATTTGTTTCTGATTTAATATAACATGCTTGATTTGGCATAAAAATCATAAACAAATATCTAACAGTAGGGTTGCAACTTGGGTCGAGTTTTACCTGGCCCGAAAAAAGCATGGGTCGGGTTCAAAGTGGCCGGGTAAGTTGTTGGGCCGGGTTTACTTTTCCAAAGCCCGAGTGATTCTCGGGTTAGGCCGGTTTTAAAAGTGGAAAACCCGGCCTGCCCGAAAACCCGCATTTATTCCTTTTTTAATATTATAAGTTATAAATAATAACATTGATATGGGTAATTTAGTATTTCTCGTTTCTTATCTCACCAAGACAGTAAGAGTGTAAGACACGAACGAAAGGTCTAGTTCTCGCATTTATGCCTCAGTTGCCTATTGCTCTTATGGCCATCGAAGTCATAAGGTCTATTTCTTGCATAAAATAATCTTTGTAGTTCTTTAATATGTTTACAGTGGCATCTTTACTCATATTTGATTGTCCATTTTATTCATGCTATCCATTCATGTACATGTTTGTAGGATACGTATCAATATATCACCACCACAAAAATAATTTTATGTCATTCTCTATAGGCAAACAGAGGCCATGACTGCATTCTTTTTTTATCGAACCTCAGAACCTGTGTTTTGCATAAATATTTAATGAGTAGTGTTTAAAAGCTTACAGATCAGTTTGGCCACTAACGAGTTCATTGAGAATTAGAAAATGATTAAATCATACTTTGTCTAATCATATCACTTATCAGCATGTTTCAATCAACAAGTTAAAATCAGGTTTAAAGTGGGTTTAGAGTAAATTAGGACAATTTAGAATAAAAAAAAGGGCATTGCATGAAGTTGGAGGCGGCAATGCGGAAAAACCCGACCCGACCCGACCCGAGAAATTATCTCGGGTAGGGCCAGGTTTAAGAATCACGGGTTTTTCCCAAAAAAATTGGACCTGACCCGACCCGAGGTTGTTTCTTGGGTAGGGTAGGGTTCTAGAAAACCCGATCCGCCCGACCCGAGTTGCAACCCTATCTAACAGCAACCAAAAATCTTAAAAAATTCACAGGAGAATAGATTAAATCTTAGTTATTTCTCATCCAAATTTCATCTCAGGAAACTCTATATATTTTTTCGAAAATTAGTTTTTTTCAAAAATGCCCTTAGAATTAAAGAAATTTTTATACCCCTTAAATAAAATCCAAAATTCTTCAACAAATTCATACTGATTTAAAACCTTAAAAATCTGTTATGTTTAAATTTTCATTAATTTTTTATCTGTTTGACATCTTTTTAAATTCAATCTTTGGAATTTTACCCCTTTAAGGGTAAAGTTCAAAAGGTCAAATCATGGTCAAAACGATGTCAAAATTTCTGGAAATTCAAGATTTCTATACTCTTTAATACACAAAAGACTCAGAGATTGAAAATTTCAAAAAATTTCAAAGGCCTATTAAAGTTGCTTTGTAAAGTGGATTTAAACCTTCTTAATTTCAAAAAATTGGATTTTAATATAAAAAAATAGATTTTTCAGAAAAACAATTTAGATTGTGAAATAACCTAAACATGATCTTATGTCCTCACAATTTCACATGCAAACACTTTCATCTTCATAGCTTTTCAAAGAAAATCACAAATTCAATCCTAGCATGCTTCTAGTTTAAACTACATGAAAGAGAGTTTTGGAAGACCAACCTTGCTAGCTCTCCTTGTCTCTAGGGTAAGTAATCCTTGGATATACTTTGACTTACCCTTTTAATCGCAAGAGAGACTCCAAAGAATCATAAACTAGCCTCCAATGTTGAATATGTTGAATATATAAAAGCACTTTGTGTAGAACCAAGTGATAGAGATGAACACCAAAACACACAAAATAATGGAACAAATTCCAAGATGGAGGAGAGTGAGGGATGAAAATTTCTAAACAAAAGCCAAAGGTTGTGCTTGCTTTGTTTTTATAGAAAAAGTTAGTGTTAGATTGGATTTGGAAGTTCCAATATGAGGAATCCTATCTTTAGTTAGTTTCCAATTTGTACTTTGACTTTCTAATTCTTTGATTTTCATATTGAACTTATTTCAAAACCTTGTTTCTTCCAAGCTAAGCAATGTTAAATTACACAATGAAGATCCTTCAAGATCAATCTAGAAGCCTTCTCATATAGGAAACTAGCTTTTATGAATGATTTTCATCCAAAAAGGGCTGCCCGACGTTTGTGCTTATTTTTTACCAATTTAGAGGCTGATTCTGTAGACACCCCGTTTTTGCTACACTTTAAAAAGTAAAAGATTCGGTAATTTGTCAACTCTTGAGTCCATATTTCACAATAGATTAGGCATCCATGCATTCTATGGTAGATTTCATCTCATTTTAGGTGTTTGGAAGTTGATTCGCAATCCTAAAGGTTTCTAGGGTGTTCCAATGGTTCAAATTTCCAAGCAAGTGAAAAAACTTGTTATTTTTAGAAT
Organism: Tasmannia lanceolata; assembly: GCF_043159265.1. NCBI lineage: Eukaryota > Viridiplantae > Streptophyta > Magnoliopsida > Canellales > Winteraceae > Tasmannia > Tasmannia lanceolata. The sequence continues at coordinate 8,685,166 of NW_027518688.1, read as the reverse complement.
TTTCAGGGTTACCCTCATTTTTATCCATTTTGCACTATATGGGTATTTTGGTCATTTCTAATATGTTTCGTTTGACCTCTAGAGTGTGTCTAAAGAATCTTAGATCATTTCATGAATTTTGGAAAGCCTGCTAAATTTAGAGTTTCTCAGGGGTTTCGCTTGATTT